>NW_012154174.1:4072723-4166725 GCF_000956105.1 Propithecus coquereli
TTGCTCAGGCTGGTTTCGAACTCCTGAGCTCAAACAATCCGCCCGCCTCGGCCTCCCAGAGTGCTAGGATTACAGGCGTGAGCCACCACGCCCGGCCTATCAGCATTTTTTTTAAGAATCAAGGTCTCACTCTGTTGCCCAGGTTGGAATGCAATGGCTTGGTCATAGCTCACTGCAGCCTCCAACTCCTGGGCTTAAGTGATCTTCTGGCCTCAGCTTCCCGAGTAGCTGGGACTATAGGTGCACAATATCATGCCTGGCTGACTTTCAACATTTTTTTTCGTAGAGACAGGGTCTCGCTTTGTTGCCCAGGCTGGTCTCGAACTCCTGGTCTCAAATGATCGTCGCATCTTGGCCTCCCAAGTGCTGAGATTACAGGCATGAGCCACTGCCTTTATCACCATCTTGATTAGTCAGGATCCAAGAGGTGGAACTTAAACATGAGTCAGCAAAATGAAAACAAGGGATCAGATGCAAGACATGAAGCATCCTTCTTTGTCCCTGAATTGCGATAAGAAAACATCATCAGGAGCAGATGGAGGTGAAGTACTTACCCTGGAAAAGGCCTCATTTTTAGATGGGAATTTAAAGGTTATTCATTCCCCAGTTTACAGCTGGGGTTAACAGAAGCCAAGCAGCCAGGCCAGTAGCTCTTGTGGTGGTGTCATGCTCCTGGGCAGGCAGGAGCTTCCCTGGCAGGATTTCCCCTTAATAGCCCCAACCCCCATTGTACTGAAGGACTTTGTGCATTTCTGAAGTGTATAATTATCCTAGCAGCCAGATACAACCTTGTCAATTATAAATAAATCATCACCTCGCCTCCTTATCACCATCAAAATGTCTTTCACACTCCAATTAAATTAACCCACTTACTTCATTCTCTAATAAACTTTTGCAAAAGTTAATCCCCCCACCACCACCTGGCTCCATCTAGAAGAGCAGCCCGGTTGGATGTCTGTATGCCTTGCTCTCCTGGGCCCCCTCAAGTGTAACACCATCTGCATGATCATCCTGCCTGATCTAGGGGCTCACGTTGGTCTGAGTGTGACCATGGGGCATGGCCAGTCTTCCTGCAGTGTCTGGGGGACCTGGACTGTGCCCGGGTTCGGGGCAGGCACAGAGAAGATTAGAGTCTGGTAACTCCCTGCTTCCAGTAGCCAGGTGGGGGATGGGGAAAGGGCAACCCCCTTCTGTCCTCAGAAATAACCATGGTTGGAGCCAAGCAGGAACTGGACAGACCTGAATTCAAATTCAGACATTGCTGCCAATCAGCTTTGTGATGTTGGGTTAGCTACAGACTCGCTGAGGCTTGGTTTCCTCATCTGTAAAGTGACTGTGCCAACAATTGCCTTGTAGGATTGTTGTTGGGATACAGTGAGTGAGTGCAGAAGCCCAGCCGATGGTAGGCAATTGTCGTCTTTGTTGATTGACTGATTGGCTATTCTCTGTGTCATGTGAAATCTGCAGACTCAGGCTGAAATCGTACTGGAGAACAATTCCCTCATTCTGATAAGTGCTGGCCCTTGTCTGCAAGATTGCGTTCAAATTGGAGCCTCTGATAAGTGCTGGCCCTTGTCTGCAAGATTGCGTTCAAATTGGAGCCTCTGATAAGTGCTGGCCCTTGTCTGCAAGATTGCGTTCAAATCAGAGCCGACGGAATCACAGTGCTGCGAGCTCCCCACGTGGGAGGTAGTGTTTCCAGCAGCTTGAGGAGCTGCAGCTGCTTTGTTGAACTTCGGCTGGTGTCCTGGTGTGGTTGTCCCACCCTTTAAGTAGCAAGATCTCATCACCGTTTATGAGGATGGACACACTCTGGAGGTGTCTATTACTGAGAACTCTGACGTTAGGCAAAGAAGAATCAAGCAAGAGAAGTCCTGGCTTGGATGGGCATTCACTGAGTGTCCCCTTGGAACATCAGCCTGCTCAAAATTTTAGGCATGACACCGTAAACCCTGCTATTAATATTGCACTAAACTCTTCAAATACCTTTAGTAACACTAAGCCCTGGGTTGCTTTCACTATTAATATATCTCTAATTATAACCTTTTAAACATTTATGGTGGTGTCACGCCATCCTGATTAAGGTACCGCGGTGAGCAAAGCCGTTTGCACCTAGTGGGCAGCATTGTGATGGGAAGGTGCCTCTGAAGCTGACCTTCCAGGGAGTAAAAGCCTGATCCATGACTTATGATGCTGAGGTACCAACAAAACACCGTTCTGGATCCCAGGATCCAAAACCTCCCAGGTGCGGCATCTCCCCCTGTGGTCCTCAGGAGCAAGCACGCTGTGTGATTCCCAGGGAAGTCATGCTTTGGCGATGGCATTTTCATGTCATGGGCCTTTTGTCATTTCATCGACCTGTTCAGCAGCTACTGTGGGTGTGCCTGGAAGAGGGGTGGGCTCTGCAAGAGCCAGTCAACAAGTGCAAACATTAAATTTTCCCATGTGTTTATTTATCAAGGGTTTATTGAGTATCTTCAGTGGGAGAAACATGAGCCATCATGATCATGGCCGATGACTGAACCTGTGGACAGGGATGGGCACGGTACAAATGGAGTTCTCTGAAAACAGATGCTGAGTGTGGGCTCAAGATGTTTATTAGGAGTCCACGCCTGGGAAAGGAGGGGCAGAGGCAGGAGTGACCAGAGGGACAAGTTGAGGGCCCATACAGCCTCCATAAAGCCTCAGCCAGCCCGGCAGGGAGCTCTGGAGTGAATTTGTCCAATAGAGTTGATCCCTTTGGGCTGAAATGGCTGGGCCTCCATACCTCATCTCACTGTGTCACCAAACACAGGCTGTCTCAGGTAGGGTGACCTTGGACGAGGCCACTCTCTGCAGCTGAGGCTGCCCTGGAGGAGCTGACAGCCGGGGGCTGTCTGTTAAGCCCACTCCCTGGAACTGGGCCACAATTCCTTCAAGCGGGGGAGTGGGCCAGCACATCTCCATGACAGGCACAGCTTGATGAAGGAGCTTAAGTTTGACTTGGACCTCAAAGGACAAGCCGGGCATTGGTTGGCAGAGGGGAACAGGAGTGACTTGCCAGGTGAGTGGAATGGTGTGAGCACAGGCATGGAGGCAGGAAAAGAGGATGATGTGAGGGACAGCCAGCATGAAAAGCTTCCCAGCATGGATGCCTGGGTAGAGAGGCTGTCACTGTTGATAAATGGCCAGGGGCCATCTCTTGTGTGACCTTCTTGCTTGTTTGCTTTCTAGCTATCCTCTGAAGCCTGTTGTCCCCACCCGCTCTAAGGAAGCCAGGCCAACCTGGGGATGTGTCTTCTCAAGTGACCTGGACTGGCTTTTACTCGTTGTCCTCCAGCCAGTTCGTCTTGGGCAGCTGGGGAGATTATCTGCTTCTTCCTGCATAAGGTCTGGATTTTCAGGGCTCAGCTCATCCTTGATGAAGGTTGAGGTGACTTCTTGGGCAGATGACCAGGGCCTGGAGAATCTCCTTGGGCCCAGTCACTCATGCCTCTTCATGGGCTCTTCTGAGGGGGGCACAGGGGATCTGGCTTGGAGTGACCCCCCTCCCCCAGCCCTTGGACTGGCATCTAGGCCAGAAGCCACGAGCCAGGCAATCCCTATTGTCCGGGCATCTAGCAGCCCCTTGCATGGTGACAAGCCGGACTTCGGCTTGGAAGGCTTGTCTGTCTTCATTCCTCAGCGCCATAGTGAGGGGATCTTCGTAGGCAGTGACTCTGCTCAGCTTCATTGGGGGTCTGCTTAGCCTGGCGCTGGGGGTGTCTGGAGCCCACAGAGACAGAGGCCTCATTTCATGGAAGCAGCTTCCCCAGGGCCAGCCAGCTCCCTCCTGACACCAGCCTCACCCAGCGCGTGTCTTCCTCTCTTTCCCACTGGTCCTATTCTCTTCCCCAGCCTCCTGTGACTCTCTGCTTCTCCAGCCCATGTTGCCTCTTGGCCATCGAGGGCCATACCTTCAGTCCCTGCTGCATGAAGTTGGATTTCCTCTCCTGTGTCCTCAGAGGCCCTGGCTTGGGTGTTGTTGTGGTATTTTGGGATTTGACGAAGGAGGAGAGATAGAGTGGCCCTGTAGCCTGTCTGTGCTAGCCTCTCTCAGCCTTGAGTAATGATTGCGATGACATCTGTGGACAGTAAGCAGGTCCCTGGTGTGATTGAGTTTCCTGAGTTATTCCATATCAGCATTCAGGAGGCCAGTCTCTGGCTGCTAATTGTGCTAGCTGGTACCTGGTGCTGGGTTTGGGTTTCAGTCCCCTCTCTCGGTCCCTCTCTCCCTCTCAGTGCTGAGTCCTGTTAGGAAACATTGCACAGCTAAAGTTACAGTACTGGTGTAGTAATAGAAGTAACTAGAACCTTTCATCAAAGGATCTTGTTGAAATTGGTCATTCATCGATATTTTTCTGATCAGCAAATCAACCGTAGGCTCCTTTGAACAATGGCAAGACCTTTATATTTTTTGATTTCCCCATGTGTGCTCACACTGTGTGTGTGTGTGTGTGTGTGTGTGTGTGTGTGTGTGTGTGTGCATGCATGAGTGTGTGTGGGAGCTTGGTGGGGGGACATGGAAGACTCAGAGGTGGATTATTTTCCTTTCAAATCCCCAGCAAAGCTCAGCTCAGCTCACCACGGGCAGCTCCAGGAACCTGCTTGGGGCTGTTGGATATTCTTGGAGCTTGCCTTATAGAAAGCTGAGATCCTGACCACATTTTTCCCTGGGACTTCTCTGATCTTTTCTGAACCTGAACAAAGCTTGCTTTCCATCTCTAAACATTTCTGGGGGGGTCCTTACTGTTGGGATTCCAGAATTCTGGCCCTGTCTGGGGCAAGCCCTGGACATCCATCCATCTCAGAGGTGCTCAGGCAACCACAGTTGGGTTGCTATAGTAACCACATCTCACAGTGTGTCGTGGGTCTGTTTCATTCTCCGTGTCCTGCCTCCGTCTTGGGAGATAATGTTGCTGGTGACACTGCTGTTCACTGCTCAAGTGGGGAATTCCATCTGCCATTCAGCAAGGTTTTTCAAGGACCCAGTCATGGAGTCGCTAACTCTCGGGGTCTGTTTTTCCCCTTGCTCGGGGGCAGCCTTCACCTTCAGAGAGGCTGCCCCGCTGCTCCCCAGGGCTTGCAGGGCTCTCTGGGGCAGGGAGTTCTTGAGCCTGTTTGAATGCCTGGGAAGCTCCCAGGATGACCTCCAGAGTGGTTGGGCACCCTGGGGTTGGTGACTGCCCCGAGGACAGCCTCCACCTCTCAGCATGGGAGATAAGCGAGGCACATCGTGTGGCATTATAGCATTTTATAGCTCACGGATCAGCTGATGAGATAGTGAACAGAATTGCCATGTGGCAAATTAAAGTGGCTTCAAGTCAGCTAACAGGTGTCATTTCATTATTAATTCCAACCAAAATCATTAGTTGCTATTTAAGGATCTAGCTGCTTGGCCACCTACACCATGCTTCATCCGGCTGCTGCAGCTTTTGAAGAAGAGAGAAAAGGTCTCTTTTTCTTCCCCCTCCTTTTGTCATCCTTGGAGTATGTGCTGTGGGGAGACATTGGGGAGTCTCAGGACCAAGCCTTTTCCCAGAGCAGAAGGAGTCTGATCAAGTCACCGTGATAATTCTGCATGCTCACAAGCCCCAGCTGCATTAATTAAGTGAGCTCCTGCTGTGTGCCTGTCACCTTTCTAAGTTAGAACCTTGTAGTCTGAAAACAGACCCTTGCAGAAAGGCACTTTTAGCTCTGTTTCCCAGATGAGGAAATTGAGGCTCAGAGAGGTTAAAAGAAGCACCTTGTTCCCCCAGCTAGGAAGTGGCACAGTGACGATCTGACTCCCCCCAGCCTCTGATTCGAAAGCTCACTCCCTCATGTTCCACCTGAGATCTGATGTGGTGCCAGGCAGGGCGGATTCCTTGGATGCTAAGGACTCTGTGCTTCACGAGGGGCTGCCACCATCTCGCCCTGCCCTCTGTGATCTCCGCGAAGCCTAGCCCAGCCACAGTCCCCTAAGAAGAATTTTCCAGGCCATGACCACAACCCATAAAGAGCCCTGACAATGCCCATGAGCGGGGCTGGTGGTGGATCTGAAGGAGGTAGCTGGCTGTGTCTGACTGTGAACGCAGTGGATTCAAGGCCAAGAGAAGCCCAGCCCCTGCCCTCCAGGAGTGTCCCAGGAGCCTGCTGGGACCACCGAGAAGACCCTTCCTTTGGGGAAGCGTACATGGGTCCCTGAGAGGACAGCCTTTCCTACTCCTTGGGGAGTCATCTGGCCCCTCCGTGGGAGACTGGTGGCCCCCAGAAGCTTTTTCCTTCACCTGGTTGCCCTATCTGCATGTGAGCACCCATCCACCCCGGTCCTGGTGTCACCATGGTAGCGTGTCTCTGGGAAACACATGAGCTGAAAAGCAAACCCGTGTTAGGAAGGAGGGCTCTCCCCACACCTTGGCCACCTGTGTGGAGTGAGGGCCCCTGAGCCAGGGAGGGAGGGGGCAGATGGCAGAGGGTAAACAGCAGGTGTCAGACACTTAGGGCCAAGAGCCCCAGGCACAAAAGTTGAATGTGCAGACTCTGGTGGCCACCTGGCCTCTCCTCTGGGGCATGAAGAGGGAAGAGGGGAGAGCGGAGAAACCAGCCACTCAGCGAGCACATGCTGAGTCCAGTGCGTAAGGGCGCGGGAAGTCAGCTTCGGATAAAAAGCCGCCAGTGACACACCTTAGCTAGCACTTGCTGTGTGCCAGGCTGTAGGTCACACCTTTTACCTGTTCTCTGTCGACAGGTCCTCGTAAACAATCCCAGGAGTTCAGTGCCATTACATGCCCATTGTACAGATGAGGAAACTGAGGCACTGAGCAATTAAGCCTCTTGCCACAGTTTTAACCAATAAAGGAGCAGACCCAGGAGGACAAATCAGGCTCATCTGACTTCAACTCTGGGTTCCCATTGTGATTGAGGAGGGTGGGGAAAACAATTTAGGAGCTGGGACAAGAGAGGGTGTCCCTGTGGAGTACAGAAAGCCCATTCTGGATGGCGAGGCGGCTGGGTCCAGGTGGGGAGGGGAAGGAGGGGAACCTGGGTGCTGGGCTTCCTCCTGCAGGCACTGGGCACATGCACTCCGCTCACCTCCTGGTTGTGGGTTCAGAGCAGCCCACTCCTTGGGGCAGCTGCTGTAACCTGGGAGTGGGGTGGGGGCAGGAGTGAAGGCTGAACGTGGGTGCAGTGGGTGGTAAGGTAGGAAAAGTGTAGGATGACTGGGGTTAGGTGTTGCCCCATAGGCAAGGAGACACCTAAAGCAAATGGACTTTTCCAATGTCCCCAGCGATGTCTTTCCTGAAACGCATCCCCACTCTAGGAACCATGAGTGACCCCAGCACATCTCCCTGCTGGCTCAGCTGGGAGGGGACGGTCCCCAGTAGATCCAGGGCAGCTGCCACCTGAGGCTGTTTGGCTCAGGAAGGAAAATGCCCTGAGAGGAGGGAGTGAAACCCCTACTCCCCAATTCTGCCAACTGGTGACCCTGTCTTTGTTTGCAAGACCGAAAAAAAAAAAACCTCTCCGGCTATTGTCCAATGCTTCTATTTATAGCCACCAAATAATTAAGCAGATCAGCCCGAAGGGGCTGCCTGGCTGGTGGGCCATATGGTGAGTGCACAGGGTGGCCGAGTGGTTAATGGGAGGGAAGAGAGAGGAGCGTCTGGACAGCCTCTTGTTGATGTTCATGCTTCATTTCTTCCCAGTGTGTTTTTGGTCAACAGAAAGATTAAAAATAGCATTTAAAAAAAATTCTGTTCGCTGGATGTGACCCTGTGGAGGGAGGCAGGGGCCTTTGGATCATGTTTGCTTCCCCGACGACACAGAGTGCCAGATTCTAAGCAGTCCCAGGAAGAAACCCAACTGAAGACTTCCAATGGAGGTACCCCTTCCTAGTCATCTCTGAGGGGTATCATGACCTCAGGCTCCTGCTCTCCTCTGTCAAGAACCAAGGGCTCCTTGGCCAACACTTGAGAGAATTCTTGTGGCCCTGGTGTATTCGTCGTGTCACCACCAGATACTGTGGTCATGCTACTCCTCTACCCTCACTCAAGCTCCTCCATGGCTCCCTATTACTTACAAGATAGAGTTCAGACCTGGCCTCAGTGAACCTTTCCTGCTCCCCTACTCCATCTTCAGTCATTCGGGGCTCCCCACCTCTCCAGACACGAGGGCTGCCCCTTTGAATTTTGATTCCTGCTGGAGTGCTCTCTCTCCCTCCCCCTTTCTTGTTCAAATCCTGCTTACCCTGAAAAGCCAGTTACGTGCAACCTCCGGGCTTCCTCCAATCTCAGAATGATCTCACAGTTGTGTGTGTGTGGTTTTTTCCTCCCTTTCCTGGACCTTTAGAGTGATTGTGTCTGAGCACTCATTTGGCAATTTATCATGTTCTCCCTGGCAGTGTCTTTCCCACTATTATCTCAAACAGTTATTTAAATATTTTATCAGCACTTGAATCTTCATATTTGTCCTGTTCCCTCCCTGCACTGAGTCTTCCTGGAGGGCAGACAGGGGGTCTTCGGCTTCCCTAGCAAGCAGCGTTTTGTGGCGGTCACCCACGCAGACCCCAGAACCCGCTGCCTGCATTTCATCTTCACTCTGCCTCTCACCAACCATATGCCCTTAGGAAAGTTTTAACCTCTCCGTGCCTCAGTTTCCTCACCTATACAATGTGCATGAAAAGCACACCCACTTCACAGAGTTAATGTGAGGATTAAAGCAGCTACTACATGCAGAAGGCTTAGCTCAGGGCTCCCAAGTGCGTGCCCAGTTCCTTAGCACGCCTCCTTCCCCTCCACCCAGCACCTGGCCTGCTGCCTTGGACGTAGGAGAAGGACTGGAATTTGCTTGTCCTTTTCGTGTGGTGTGGTGTCCTTTGCACAGATGAGAAAGCTCTGACCCAGAGAGGGTAGGTAGGAGGTTCCTTAAGGTCACACAGCAAGAAGTGGCGGGGAGCCTATGGTGGCAGGACTGAGCGTCCAGGGCTCCCAGGCCCCTGTCCCAGGACCTTTCTTTTCATGTGTGGACCCGTTGCAGGGTCTTTACTTTGCATGGGGCACCAGAGCAAGCTGCTTTTTATGGCTGAACAACTTTTCCATGAATCAGATGGACAGAGGGATACCTCCGCCTTGCAGGACTCCAAGGGGACCATTCACACTGCATTCTGTGGGTCTGGTATCTTCTTTAGGTGCACAAAGAGGCCCTGGGTGGGAAATCTCCCTGCCAACCTTCCCACCCCACTCCTGAGAGGCCCCTGCAGCTGAAAGACACAGGAAGCATCAGGCCACCGGGTGCTATTAAAATCCCACTGTAGCAGGTGGAAGGCTCTGCAGGCAGGCACGGCTGCCGTGTCCCAAGAGCTGCCTCTGGCCACTTTCAGAAAGACCATGGGCTGACGTAGCCCTCAGTGCTCAGGGTGGTATTTTGAGGTGGTGAGCTTTCCCCAAATACCCTTCCCTCCTGCCTGCTCTGTGCCAGGGGAGAAATCAGAGTGGGTTGGGATGTGTGTTGTGACAACATGCACAGATGTTCCCAGATCAACAACACTCCCCTTCCCACCTGCCCCCACCTGGCTCCCCAGCTCCAAAGGGAACAGGATGAGTGGGCTTCAGAAGATGCCAAATTCTGAATCAGAAATGGCAGCCTCTGAGCTCAGCCTCAGAAGTGCTTTCTAGGCTGCATTTCAAAGGAGACAGTTTTTACATAGATTTGTGATAAAGCCATACAGTAAAATGTGCTGTTCATGGTAGAATCTAGGCGGTGGGGATACAGGTATTCTCTGTGAAATCCTTTCAACCTTGCTGTATGTTTGAAATTTTTCATAATAAAATGTTGCAGGGAAAAAGAGTGAGGACTTTTTAGTTGACTGCCCGGGTAGCCAATCCTGGCTCTGCCCCTTTCTAGCTATGTGGTCTTGGACAAATTACTTAATCTCTCTGAGCCTTGGTTTCCTCGTTGGTAAAAATGGGGTGAATCATAGAACACATCATAAAGTGGTAAGATTTGAAGTACTTCTTGGGTAAAGACTTGGGACAGTGCATCTAATATCCAGCTGATAGATACCAGCCATTATGATTGTTATCAAATGGAGAGCTTGGATTGGATGGGGTTTTAGAAGAGGCCAATGCACTAGGAAATGGGAAGGTTACTAGTAACCTGAAAAAATAATTCTGGGAGCGTGGTGGGCTGGGGATAAAAAGCCAGATGATGGAGTTTAAACAGAGAGGAGTGTGGGTGGAGAAGTTAAGGCAACGGGTGTAGACTATACCTTCAGAAGGTTTGTTAGAAGTAAGAAAGAGCTCGGGTGAGAGCTTCAAAGAAAAGGGGGTTTGTGGGCCACGGGGAGAGAGAGAAAGGGAGGGAGGGCAAGTTAGAGATGTGCTGCCTTGCCCCTCAAAGTGTGGGCCCAGCGGCAGGTGCATCACCAGGGAGCTCGTTAGAAATGCAGATGCTCGTGCACATTGAAGGTAGAGACGCTCCATGCTGGGCTCCATGATGGATTCCATCACTGGGAGGGTCTCCGATGCCTCCTGGACCACAGGACCGGGAAGGTCTCAGATGCCCATTCTCACAGCCTGAGTCAGAGGTGCTGAGTCAAATGCTCCAGCCCAGCACAGTGTCACCTTTCCCTAGGGCCGAGGAAGCTCAGATGGGCCCCACCTGGTCCTTTGCGAGGCTCCTCCCCACAGTAGGAACAGATCTGGTTAGTTCCACCCAGGAGCTTTTTTTTTTTTCTTTTTTAATTCAGCATATTATGGGGGTACAGATGTTTAGGTTACGTATGTTGCCCTTGTCCCCCACCCCCCCAAGTCCGAATTTCAAGTGAGTCCATCCCTCGTATGGTGGGCATCGCACTCTTTGTGTATGCAAATACCCATCCCCTCCTCCCCCCTCCCCCCTGCCCGTCGTCCAATAGATGTTATTCTTATATGTGCACTTATGTGTTGATCAGTTAGTACCAATTTGATGGTGGGTACATGTGGTGCTTGTTTTTCCATTCTTGGGATACCTCACTTAGTAGAATGCGTTCCAGCTCTATCCAGGAGTATACAGGAGGTGCTATATCACCATTGTTCCTTAAAGCTGAATAGTACTCCATGGTATACATATACCACATTTTATTAATCCACTCATGTGTTGATGGACACTTGGGTTGTTTCCACATCTTTGCAATTGTGAATTGTGCGCTATAAACATTCGCCGCCCAGGAGCTTTTGATCACCCTTTTCCTTGCCACCTTCCTACCACGCTCCTCTGACAGAAGTAATGTCTTGGAGGAGCCACAGGGTTGGCAGTACCTGTGCTATGTGTAACGGAGCAGGGGCTTGACACCCCGCACTGTTAGGGAATTTCTGGAGCGTCTCACCCAGAGAACACTTCCATGTTTGGTGTCACCTTCGGGTGTTTACTTTTTTAAAAATTTGATGCCAACAGAAAAATTAAGAGAGTCCACATGAAGATAGAATTTCTAGTTTCTCTGAACTGGCGGCATGGGGGCAGACCAGTTCTTAGGTCCCTAGGCCACTGCAGTCCCCGAGGACCCATTCAGTTCTGTGTTCCCAGCCTGACTCTTCAAAGCATTTTATCTTGCCCTCCCTAGTTGAATGTAGCCTCTTACCTTATGGAAGAGGACAATAGTTGGCCTGGTTAGGGGATTTGCCTGAGGTCATCCGGTTTGTCCAGAGTGCGGTCCTGGCTCCCGGTACAGACCTCCCGCCTCTGCGTCCCATGTCCCCCTCTCTCTGTGCCTGTCTAGGCCCTACCTTGAGAAGCTCTGCTGAGCTCTATGAAATCCAGAAGCCTGGTCCAATGGGCCCTGGTTCTGGTTCTCAGGGGGTCCCTGGGGAACGTGTTAGGGATCCTATGTAACACTATTTTATAAAACCATCACAAACCAAGTTCCCCTGGGTGAATCGATCTGAATTTCCTGTCCACGAATGTTCTTACATCTCTTTGCACCTGTTTAAAAACTACACAATAAGAACTTTAAAGGACATTTACAAAGGCAGTCATAATCCCCCCACCATAGCACAGCAGCTGCCCTTTGATTTTTAGAAATGCTTTCAATTGCAGAAAAGGCTTTTTATCCTGTGCCACTGACAATATATTTTAACCAAACGTCCTGCCTCCCACCCTCTCTCTCCCCGCTTCTCTTCTCCCTGTCTTGTCCTTCCCTGTTCCTTCCACCCTTTCCCACATGCTGTCCCCAGGGTAACACAAACCTTCCATCCCATGTCTAGAGTGTGTCTCTCGGAGGAGGGAGCAGTTGCCCAGTCCTGCTCGGTAGCAGCCCAGGCCCACCCTCGGCAAGATAAATCTCAGGTCCTGGGAGACAAAAGGGGGAACAGCAGGCATCAGGAATATGCTAGAAAGATGCCTCCCTACGCCTTCTTTTGCATCTACTCAAGTGGAACGTTTTGGCTGCAGGATTGTGTGTGTGTGCGCGCATGCGTGTATGTGTGTAAAGAAATAAGACTGCAACGGTGAGACTTTCGACACCAGGAAACCCCTCCCTCACTAGCCTGCTACCTTCAGATAATTTTATTTTTTTGCCTCTGACCTGTAATAATTTTAAGCTCCATGTAGTCATTTTTTACTGTGTATGGCATTCTTAGCATTTATGTCCGTTCATTTCAATAAACAGTTATTGCAGTGTGCCAGCGGGGCGTATTTTAGTACACAGTGATCACAAAATGTAAATGGCACTTCATTAGGCGAGCCCTGCCCTGTGGTGCTGGAAACAGCCCTTGCTTTTGGTGCCGTAGTAGCTGTGTGACCTTGGGCAAGTTACTTCACTTCTCTGTGTTCAGTTTCCCTTCCTGTAAAATGGAGATCCTTAACCCTGCCGAGAGGATTAATTAAATGAGATACTGTAAGCGAAGCACTTAGCACCAAGCCTGGCCAACGGATCCCTCCCCGTGCTTTCACTACAAGTTTCTTTAGAGTTTGAGAACCTGCCAAGCAATTAATAATCTGTTAACAAACACTGATTGTGTTCGGGAAGCCCAGACTACAAAAGATTGCTTTTGGACAGTGAAGAATCTTCTTGTAATGTAAATAGTCAACTCCAATTTAGGTTTTTAAGTTTAGTACGCCTTGTGGTTAACCTGTTTAGTCCAGCTCTACCTGGGGTTCTGGGGAGATCTGTCCAAGTTGGATGTTGCTTGAGAGGCAGGGCCCGGGTCTGTGGCCTGAAAAGGTGAGCTCTGCCGTGCTCTTTGCTGATGTCCTCGGGCACAGGCTCTGGACTGGGCGTGTGCAAGCTGCCCCTGGCCGGTCTTGGGAACATCTGGGGGTTTGGTTCCGTCTTTCTTTCCTAATTCAGATGTTCTGCACCTGCAGGGCCTCTACTGATTCATCACCTCCGTTTCCTGAGGGCCGTTTGGCTGAACGCACTGAGTGGCAGAAACATACATCTCGCAAATAGGTGATCTAAGATCAGGAAAGAAAGGATTTTACAAACCTTCCCTTTTTTAGGATTCTGCATCTCACGGTACAATCCAAGATTAAGAATTCTGAGCTCTGTCACTGCCAGGTGGATGGACTGGGGACATTCCCTCCTCTCTCTGGGCTTTTCTGTCCTCATTTGTAAGTTGAAGACTGTGGAATATACTTTAGCTTGGAGGGGCAGGAAACTTTGGAAACCTGGTTCATTCATCAGACCTGTGTTGTTTTAGTGTTTTCTCTTTCCGTGTGCTTGATTTTTTGACATTAAGTAATCTACTTGTGGTGTTATAGAATCTGGATGTTGAAAGAAATGGTCAAGGTTATTAAGGCTTTATGGTTTCCCCAGGTGCAAGAAGCACACTGCAGGTGGAATGCCAGATGCCTTCTAGGGATACACGGGCAAGACCTTGACTCACCAAGGAGGAAGTTAGTCCTTTTCCAGTTTTCTTCTAGTGCTCTGATTATCTCAGGGAGAAATTCTCTGTTTGCAGTTTTGAATATTTCTTACCACTCACCTATCTCCCTTTGGAACAAAGGCAGAGAAGCTTTAGGCCAGACTTGGCCAGCAAGCAGCGGCATCTACCTGGAATTTCATAACCTGGTTTTGTTTTGCATTATGTTTATTTTGAAAGTTATCGTCTATTTTTTCACTGGTAATACCAGGTTTTCACATATGGCAATGTTACAAAGTCTCATTAAATGTATTTCTTTAATTAAAAAAATGTGACTCCTTGGAAAGAAAACAGTTTAGGGAATAGCAGTAGGTGCCATGCCGATAGGGCAGAAGTTGGGATGGGGGGACGTGAATAACATGTTTAGGAAACCCTGACCCAGTCCTTCTGGATCAGTCTGAATCCCGCTGACCTCAGCTCCATTTCTGACCTCACCAGTGACACATAGCCAGGGGGCAACGTTCATCGGCCAGAAGGTTCCTTGAAGGCTGGGGTAGTGTCTTTTGCGTCCTTGTCTTCCGTCGCCCAGCACAGGGATCTGGACATGTTATTATTCATTTATTTAACATATTTTGAGGGGGGCCCTGCTCCTCAGCTGTCTTGTGCTGGGCCTGGGGGTCTGGTAGTGAGAGATGCTCTTGTTGAATGTTGGATGTCTTCATACCAAAGCATTGACACTAGGTTGTAATGTCCCAAAACCCACATCACACAAATAGGTTGGCCTCTCACTTAGGGGAGGGTTGAGCTGGTAAGTTTGGCCTCAAGGTGAGTGGGAGAGGGGTTCTCCATGATGGTGTGTCTGCTGAACGTGTTGCCTTCCTGTTCTTTGGCCGCCAGCTCTACCTCACACTGTTCAGAATGAAGCAAATCACTGCCATGGGAGCCACCCTTCTCCCCAAAGCAGCAGGAAGGACACCGGTTTTGGTGCAGTCTGATTTTCCAGGAGTCAATTCTTCCACAGGGAAGATGGCCCAGAAGGTGAGAGGCAGGCCCTGCTGCAGGTGTCTGAGACTGTGCTTAAGGGCCCTTGTGAGCAGTCAGCAGGCTCTGGGGCTTGCCCCAATGTGCAGTTAGCAGGGGCTGTGGTTGGGAAAGCACAGAGAGGCTCGTGTCCTGTGTGTTGGCTGAGGAAGGCTGGACTCCAGGGCTGGGGAATGTTGGTGATATAAGAAGTTTAACTGAGCTTCCCAAAGGGAAGGCATTCAGAGCCTGGATGTGGCTCTGATGGAATTAAAGTTTTCCTTGTAGCCTGGGACCCAGCCTTGAGACCATTAGGACATTGGCTGCACTCTGTTCGGTGCCACTGTTTGGACTGGTGAAAGTCAAACTCATTTGTCAAAACATGAAATCACTTTCTTTTGAAGAAATTAAAGCTGACATCATGACTGTTGCCTGATTCCTGAGCCTCGCTCCTCTCTGACCCCCTTAGTTTTGAAATATGGAATATGCATCTTTGTTATTTATGGACAGATATCGATGATCTCTCCACCTCTGACCTTGACCTCCGACCTCTACCACCCCCCTATCCCTCACCTCATACCATCATAACCCTCCCTGACCACCCCACACTCTTTGCTCCTCTATGAATATCTCTCAGCCAGGTGTAGGATAGGAAAGTCTGTTTTGCATTTTACATGATCATTTTTAAAAAGTTGGAAGTTTAATGATTTGTTTTTCGAGTTGTACCAGAATGTTCCGGCCTTGAATGGCTCCATCAAAACGACAGCACGGGGGAAATGTAGGTTGAAAGTGGGACCTGTGAGTGCTCCGCGGGCTGGTCCCTGCTCTGCCACAGCCTCCTCGTGCGGGGGAGGGCGTATCCGGCCTTTCCCTTTCCCGGCACTCTGCTTCTTTTTGTCCCGAGACGGGGTTTGGGTCCCTCATTTGAGCGCGTCTCCTCGTTTCCCCATGCAAGTTCGCTTGTCTGTGTGATAGGCCCCCAAAGCTGACCTTTGGGCCTCTTTTGATTCTGAAGTTTCTGAGTGGGACACTGGGCGGCTGTGCTTGAGTCCACAGTTGTGAGATTGGGGACCAAAATCAGGACAGCCGCTTGTTTGCCGTGGATTTTATGAGGGGGCGTCACTACAGAGTAAGGGCAACAGGTGGGCAGGGGCCGTCCCCGTCTCATCCAGTGCCTAGAGTGGCGCCAATAAGTTGGCTGACCGAGTGGAAGAACACAGGCTATTGTATTAGTTTTGTGCAAACAACCAATAAGCCTGAAAGAGGCGAAGTCTCATTGGCCTCTTCTTAAGCACGACCGGACCCTGGCAGCCTGAAGGCGCTGAGGAAAGGAAAGAAAAGGAGGAAGGTAGATTGAAGCCTGAGTTCCGCAAGTGTGAGGGGTTTGCTGTGTGCTTTTCCAGTCCCTGGCTGAGCGTCCCAACCTCTAAGCCCTTTGCCGTTAGTTTTCTAAAAGCAGACTCCAGGGGGAAGCTGCAAATATCTAGCAGTTGGATTCGTGTTGCAGCTGTCGAGACATCCTTAGGCCGCAGCTGCCTGGGGCTGAGCCCCTAGCCTCTGCTCAGTGGCCTACTGGTCACCTCTGTCTTCTTTGGACTGGCTGGGGCCGAGCTAAACCAGGAGAGGAGCCCTGGGCCTGCCCTCTGGCTTAGACCCTTCGCCATTCTTGTGTCCTTACACTCTGCTTGGAAAGGCACAGAGCGTGGGGCAATAAGGGCTGAAAGAGGATCCCTGGGACACCAGAGGCCTCGAGGTATGATTATATTTCAATCCCCATGCAAAATTGTGGAATGTCATGCCATCCAGTTTCCCTGTCAATATTATTTCTATTGTGTTGCAATCTGAGAACAGGAGCCAATCTGTGGCCTCTCCAGTGCCTGGTTTTGGCAGCTGAGACCATCGAGAGAGCAAATGTTGTCTGGCTCCGAGTGACACGACAGTGGTACCTTGATGTGCTGTCTTTAGGAGGGACACTGGGCCAGCTGATCTGAGTTGGAAATTGATCTTTCATCTCTTGGAACTGGTGCAAGTGCAGAGATGTCCAGAAGGCATGTCAGGGAAGGGGGCAGCCACCATCCTGAAAAGAGTAGTTCTCTGCAGCCCGGAAAGGCCAGAGTGCAACATGACCCAAGAAATTCACAAAGGGGACAGAGAGGAGTGGGGAGGCTTTATTGTGTTAGTGATGATCTGTGAGTTATAATCAAGGCAAGTTGATGGACAGGGCCTTGGCCTTTGTTGGCTGCCGGTTTATTTCTTCCACCAAACTTAATTGAGGCCAGCCACAACACAAAGGTGTATTGTATTAATACACAGATGAGTCAGCTTTAGTGACTCTGGCACTTGCACGTAGGTTGGCAGGGGAGATGGACATGGAGGTGAAGTTGAGTGGATGGCGTCTTCCTGCACCCTCCCTTGTCATTGCCATCCTGAGGTCCTCCTCAACTAGGTCTGCAAAAAGTGCCTGCTTTGTCTGTCCCTTGGAGAATATGCACGCTAATTTTTCACTAGACGTAGATCCTAGGCAGGTGTTCTGGGTGGTGGTGGTAGAATCAAACTTGACTTTGGGAGGATGGTTTCTTTTATCTCGTATCCTGCTGTGGATGACACCTAAATCGTGTAAGAGGAGGAGGGAGGCTGGGAATCAGGACTTCAGGCTTCTAGACGTGGCTTTGCCACTTAATCTGTTAATAGGATTTAGAAACATGACGTCTTACTGCTTCAGTTCATCTGTTCAATGGGGAGGTTGGGTGGCCTGGCATATCTCGATATATGTATATGATACATACTAATATATATTATATACATATCACAAAATCTTCTTTGGAATGTTAGCTCTGAAAGATGTAAATAGGTAGAAATAAACAGTAGAAATAAAGGGATTTTGTTTGAGAAAGTTTGCAAAATTCTAGGTGAAACAAAATTATTAAACAGTTTTCTTCTTACTGCAGAACTTTTTAAGGCCTTTAATATACAAATTCGGGGAATCACCAAAAGTAGGTACAGTATGCAGTGATCCCCAAGCTGAGCTGACTCTGGAATCCTTGTGTTACAGAGAAGCTTATTGAACTAATATTCCTTGGGACCTACTTTGGGAATTGCAAGGCTAGACCAACAATGCTCACCTGGTGGCAGCTTTGCCCTAGGGGCCATTTGGCTGTGTCTGGAGACCTTTTAGTCGTCACAATTGAGGGTGGGGCTGGCTGGGGTGGGGGTTACTTGCATCTAGTGGATACTTACATCAGTGGCCAGGGATGCTGCTGAACCTCCTACAACACACAGGACAGCCCCTCCCCCCCAATAAAAGTTCATCCAGCCAAAACGCCGACAGTGCTGAGGTTGAGAAACCCTGGACTAGATAGTCCCTGAAACCCCCCTTCCCTTCCCAGCTCTAACACTTGGGCGATTGGGTGGTCTTGTGACCCTTCTCAACTTGGCAGACCAGTTCACTCTGAGGGATCTCTGGCCCTTGAGCTACATTGTTTAGAAGGCAGGAGAGGCGAGGTCATTCTCAGTCATCCTTACAGAGACTTGGCACATTTCTAGCTCAAGATCCTTATATCCATATATCTGCATACTCAGTAGCCATGGCCCGGCCTCCTGGCCACTCAAGGGCTGATGGCTAGGTGAGAAGAACATGAAGTCCCCCTTCCCTGGGCCTTGTTTCCACCCCCAGTGGCCAAGCTGGGGATGCTGGCTTTGTTCTGTTGTCTGAGAAACTTGGATTTCAAAGCTCACTGCTTGCCAGGAGCAGTTCCCGCAGACGGGGCTGAGATTCCAAGAAGACGCTCCAGCTCTTGGAGATTCATCATCTTTATGACGTTTTAAAATCACAGATGGTTTTTATGGATGCTCAAGGTATTCCAGACTTTCATGTTTCCTTTTGACCACCCCCCTTCCCCAAACACACATTTTTCTGCAGTAACCAAAACACAATAGGTAATGGAAATTCCATCACGGGCCGACCCACAGAGACCGAATGGGACCAGTGCAATTATGTCTGAAGCAAGGTGCTGTCACAACTAATTAGCTTCTCACAGAAATGAATTTTCCTATGAATAACTTCAGGGAAATCAGCCTGCAACAAACACTCCTTGTTAGCTTCCCTTCCTTCTCTAGGCTTGGGAGTTAACGCTTTCCCTGAGGATTCTCTCCCACCGCTGGGCCACACGAACAGTCTAGCCCAAGGTGGAAATGCATTTCCTGCCTGCCCTCCACCCCATTGGTCCTGTGCTTGTGCTCATCCGAGGGGCCCTCGCTGTGTTTAGGGATATGAGCCATTTATTGAGCACCTTGCTTCTCCTGTGGAAGGCAGCATAGGCGGTGTGGGCGGGGGCTTCGTCACCCCATCTCTGTCACTGACAGTAACTTAGGGGGGCCTTGGGGAGGCCATGTTGGGACTTCCCATCTCACTCTCCCCACCTGTAGAGGAGGGAGCATTATCGTGGCTCCAGAGGTATCAGATGAGATTGAATGAGTGAAAGTCATACAGCAGACTTTATTGGCAACTGGGCTTGGAGGGGATTGTATAAGACATCTTCGTTCAAAAGGAGGCTCAGTGATGGACGATTTAGTGGGCAAAAGTCTGGGCTCTCACTTAATTGGTTCAGACGTTTGTTGAGCGTTACCCATGTGCTAGGGAGTGCTGCGATTTCTTCTGAAGTTTGCAGAAGCTATAAATACGGAGATGAAGAGAGAAGGGAAAGAAGGCTTTTGGGTTAGGCTTAGAGGGGCCGGCAAAGACTTCTCCCCACCCCTGACCAGCACCGATTCAGTATTACGCATCTGGGTGATGTGCAGAGCCCCCTCTGCATCTCAGCTGACTCCCTCCGTGGCGCATATTAGCAGTTTCCCCTTCACGAGGAGGCTGCTGAGGCTCAGGGAGGTTAAGATCCCATGCAAGGACACCTGAATTAGTGACAACCAGAGCTGGGATTTGAACTCAGTTCCATCAGCTTCTAAAGCCATGCCCTTCACTCTGTGCCTCCTGTGAGCACTGACTTGATTTGAGGCCTTGTCTCCCAGCCTGTACCGACTCTCCACTGCCTCAGTGCTCTAGCCAGGCTCCAGGCTCAGGGGGAGGATCTGAGTGACCCTCCAGGCTGTGACAGCACCGTGGGTGGCTTGCACGCAGCCAGACAGGGCTGCCTTTGGGAAGAATTGCCGGGCACCGCACTCAGCAATTGCATGTGCTGGGTGTTGGGGCTGAACTCCCCTAAGAAGAATTTTCTAAGCTGCAGCCACAACTCATAAGTGGATTAAGAAATCAATTTAGTGAGTTACAACCAGTGTTAAAAAAGACACAAGCTATCAAAGCACATCCCTTGTAATAGGGTTGGGTATTGTTTCACGAATCCTGGGTTGCAATTACTTACGTAGTAGGTACGTATGGGTCATGTTGGAAAACATGCTTCTTACTTTAGGTGGAGATCGCCAGTTTGAGAGCATGGCCCTGGAGGAAAGGTGGGCACACGCGGGGCTGCAGGGGGAGGTGTGCTGTGTTGATGCTTCACGTTTCAGCTGGGGGGGCCCTTGAAGAAGGCAAAGGCCACAGCAGGTCTCGGCAGGTGGGTCAGCAAGGGTTGGCCACTCTGAGCTGGCTGTAAGTGCCGTAGGGGCTTCACAGATGTTTAGAGGAGGCCCCTGCCATTCCCCAAGTCCTTTCCTTTCCAGTCAGAGAGACCAGCTCAGCTGAACAAGAGACTATAACAGGCAATATCTATAAGAATAACAGAGCAGTTGCAATGCACCTGTGGTTAACCAACATGACCTCTAGCGCAGACTGCCTGGGTTTAAATCCCAGCTCAACCTCTAATAGCTGTGTGACCTGGGGTGGTTCCCCTAACCCCTCTGTGCCTCAGTTTCCTCATCTGTAAAATGGGCATAATAATAGTACACACTACATAAAGTTGTTATGAGGATTAAGTGAGTTAATCTTTATGGAGTACTCAGAACAATGCCTGGCATGCAGCCATCATATGAATGTTTGTGTTGTATATTAATAAAAATAAGTCATATAAGCTTTATTTGCAAACCCAATAGGAAGCTTTCCCAAGGCAAGACTTGAAGTACTTGAAGATTACTGCATTTGATATTCTTCTTCTCATCATCGTCATCAATAACTACTATTGCTGGGCCATAAATATATTCCAGATGCTGTGCAGAGTCCTCCAAATACATCCTAAAATCCAGTAAAGTGGGAATAGTTGTGCCCATTTTACAGATGGGGAAATGAATGTTCAAAGAGGGTCCAAGCCAGGCCCAGGTTGGTCCAGCTCTGAAGCCTGTGCTCTTGAAACAGACAACATGTTCCATCCTTGGCCTGTTGCTGTTGTTTCCTTTGAAGACGTGGCTGCTTTGGTCCTCTCCTGGTTCTGAATGAGAAAGGGCACTGTCCTCTCTGCTGGACATAGGGAGGACTTTGAGGCACAGTGTCTCTGTGTAGTGCCCAAGGCCTGCCCTGAGATTGACTCAGTCTCCACTGTGGAGACTCGGTTCTTGACAGCCCCCGGAATGCCTTGTTTGGCCTTGTTTGCTGAGCTCCGGAGATGGGTCAGCAGCCTGCTCCACCCTGCCCTTGGCTTACCCTCTCTCAGCCTCAGAGACCAAGCTCTGTCTGGACAGAGAGCCCCGTGTTGTGTTGTCCCAGCCTGGAGGCCAGCAGGCTCCCAAGCAGGGTGTGTGACCTAGCAGAGACCATGCATTTTTAAATGCCTTCCTGTCTTTGGAGGAAGGTTCTTGAAAAATGCCAGAATCATTAGGACTCTTAGTCATTCAGCTCAGCTCCAGGGAACTAAAGATCAAAGCTCTTTTCTCAGGAGAAGACATCCTGCCACCCCAGCAAGGCTGGAGGGTGAGGGGGCGGCCCATGCTGCCGCTCCAGCGGTACCCCAGGACCGATGCCTCCAGGGTTGGTATGGGCTGGTTGGGAGTTGGCTCATGGGAAAAATGAGGACAATGAGATGGCAAGGCCACAGCTACACCCCAGGGACAGACTTCGGCTGAGCAGCAGCTGTACGTCTAGGTCTTACCCAAGCATGCTGGACAAACATGAAGGGGAAGGCAGGGCTGCTGCCCTCATGAGGAGTCTGGTCTAGCTGGGGAGAAGCTCGTGCTCAGGAGCCTAATCTGTAGGAATGCAGAGAGGGGGCATTTAGGGAAGCTCGGTAGCCTTGGAAAGCTTCCTGCAAAGAGAAAACTCAGGGGAGGATAACCAGGGATTTGGAATGACTACAGTGTTAGGTCTGGGCAGTGTGTTTACAAATAATATTCCCTCCTTCTGCAAGCTATCGCCAGCCCTCCAACACTTACCTCCTCATTCATTCATTCAACACATAGCTACCAGGTGCCTGCTCTGGCCCAGGCCTTGTGTGGGTAGCAGTGGGCACAGTTGCACACTGACTCTCCTCCTGGGCTCAGGGTCCGGTGAGGGAGACCAGCATTAAACAAATGAATCTGCAAATAGCTGTGAAATTAAAACTGCAGTGAGTCCGGCGAAGGAAACAAATGGGTTGCTATGAGAAAAAAGAAAAAAACAAACAAGTGTCTCTAATTTGGACTGAGATGTGCATCTGTCAAAATCCTGCCCATGCTTCAAGGCTCGGCAGAAATACCCCCTTCTTCATTAAATCTGCCTGTTCCCAAGACTCCTTCCTGCCACTTAACAGGTCGTCTGCCACACTCTGTCTTCCTCTCTGGTGTCATGTTCTGCCTTGATTTAGTTTGGGGCACTTGTCTGTTTACCCTGATAGATCTTCAGCTCCTGGAAGCAGAGGCTGTAGTTTATTGTCTGAGAATCTACTGTGAGTGCTCCTTTCTGAGAGATGCACAGGTGAATTGTTGAATGAATGAAAGAGTACAGCTTTTCAGTCTTACCCCAGACACCCCTGTGGGTATGTAGCAATCTCTATGGTGAGAGCACAGGCTCCAGAACCAGCTGCTTACTGCTGTGTGACCATGGGCAGGTGCTTTGACCTCTCTGAGCCTCATCTGGCACATGGGGAGATGTTAGAAATAGTCAAAAGGATGGAAAGGGTGCTTGCACGTGCATTACTTAGATCCATACTTGGCCCATTGTGCTTTTTTTTTTATTTCAGCATATTATGGGGGTACAGATGTTTAGGTTACGTATGTTGCCCTTGTCCCCCGCCCCCCAAGTCCGAGTTTCAAATATGTCCATCCTTCAGGTGGTGTGCATTGCACTCTTTGTGTATGCAAATACCTGTCCCCTCCACCCTCCTCCCCCCTGCCCCTGCCCAACATCCAATAGATGTTATTCTTATATGTGCATTTATGTGTTGATCAGTCAATACCAATTTGATGGTGAGTACATGTGGTGCTTGTCTTTCCATTCTTGGGATACCTCACTTAACAGAATGCGTTCCAGCTCTATCCAGGAGTATACAAGAAGTGCTATATCACCATTGTTTCTTAAAGCTGAATAGTACTCCATGGTATACATATACCACATTTTATTAATCCACTCATGTACTGATGGACACTTGGGTTGTTTCCACATCTTTGCAGCAACACACTGTGCTTTTTAAGTTCGTACTAATGGGCCAGACACATCCAGCATCTCTCAAAATCCTTACGAACCCACTGCAAAGCATTTATAATTATTCCAATGTTATAGCTTAGAGACCTGAAGTTTCAAAGGGTTTACTAACCTGCTCCAGTTTGCACAGCAAATTACATTTTAATACAAAACAAAACCAGCAAAATGAGGCTGATCTGCAAACCTAGGACTGTCTGACTTCAGAATCTTGTCTTCTATGACAATGTCCCATTCCTCTGGCTAGCTGAATTCTCGACGCTGCAGTCAGAGGCTGAGATGTTGGTGTTCTGGAAGTCCGCCTCCTGGCCAGACACCAATGTGCTGTTCACGAATCGACTGGACGTTTGAAATTAAATACTGGCCTTGCGAGGGACGGGAGAAGGAATACTTAACTTCCAAGGGGTGTCACTGCTCCACTCATGTCAAAGAATCAGGCCCCTCTCTCATTTTTCAAGGGCCTTGGGGTGGGAGAGGGCATCCCCAAAGTCTCATATCTGCTGCGGCAGGAAGCATGGCTTTGGCCCCCTACAAAACACCCGGGGTTTTTCAAGTTCACGCAGACTCCATGGGAGCCGCCAGCTCTGGGCGGGCGTGGATTGGAGAGGTAGGGAAGGCATTTAGTTGGTTCTGATTTTTCATTCTGTGGCCTCTGAGCTTGGGAATACAGAGTTCCCCACCTGCTGGTGTCCCCTTCCTCTCCTTCCATAATGACAAGCTGTGTCCACATTCTCTTTTTGGCTCCTGCCTAAGGTATCGGGCGCAAAACTATGTCTGCCTGAGTCTCTTTTGAGAATAAAAATTATACCCCTTATTTTTCTAAATGGAGAGGGTATAATTTATGACTAAAACCACGGTACTCAGACTGCGAAAATACCTACTGCTCAGCCATTTCTATGTCGATCTGAGAGGGCATTTATAGCTCAGACCCCGAGGAGAAGAAACCATTTCTTTGTCACTGAGAAGCCCCTTGGGAGTGTGTCCCAGTGAGAGGTGGGACCTGTGGAGCCCAGGATAGGGCAAAGCCAAGGCTCCTTATTTATTGATTTCTTTTAGACTAAAAAATAATCACATGCTTTTTTGCCAAAACCAGCCCCAAGACATGAATCCAACAAAACATTGCATTAATTAGATAATCTAATTTCCAAAGAGAGACCCCCCAGCTCAAACACCCACCAGCTAGCAGATGACAAAGGGATCGGATGACTGAAGCCGTTGCTCCCTTGAAGTTCACGTGGACGCTGACCAAAGATATGGTCTGGGCCAGAGCTGTGTATGTCTCAGACTGGAATGTTTCTTAGGGCTGCCACAACAAAGTGCTACAAACTAGGTGGCTTAAAACAACGGAAGTTTGTTGTTTCACAGTTCAGGAGCCTGAAAGTCTGAAATCAAGGTGTTGACAGGGCCATGTTCCCTCTGAAAGCTGTAGGGGATTCTCCTTCCTTCCCTCTTCTGTGCTCCGGGTGGTGGCCGGCAATCCTTGGCTGGGAGCCATCACTCCAGCCTCTGCTTCTGTTGTCCCATTGCATTTCCCTTCCTGTATGAGTCCCTTTCCTCCTCTTGTAACGACTAAGAGCTCACCTACTCCAGGATTACATCTGTAAACATTTCCAAATAAGGTCTACATTAATAGGTGATGGGGATTCGGACTGAAACATTCCTTTTTAGGGAGCGCACTATAACCCATAACAGATGCCTGATGCTAGAAAGGTGGGTCGGGACTTCTCCCGTGTGAGGAAATGGACGAGTTGGGGTTCTTCTGGGAATTGGATCCTTGGAAGGAGGAGGAAACCCCAGCTGGAGGACGTAAGCCTTGAAGGCCTTTTTTCCCCCCTCCCCGAGATCAGTGTTTCTCAAACTGGGGTGCCCAGGCCAGCAGCATCAGCATCAGCTGGGCATTGTGGGAGATGTAAATTCTTAGGCTCCACCTCAGACCTACTGAATCAGAGACTCTGGGGTGGGGCCCAGCAAGCTCTTGTTTAATAAGCCTTCCAGGTGATTCTGATGCACACTAAAGTTTGAGAACTAGTCCTCTAAGTTCTTGCCTTCTACCCTCTGCAGCACTTTTCAATGAGGTTGCCCTTAGATACTGGTAAATGTTTGCAGTTAAAGTAGAAAGTTCTTTGGTGGAATATACCAAAGCTGTATTGGTCTAAGTCAAACAAGTTTCCAGACTGGAGCATAGTTCTGTGTTTTTGATATGCTCTATGCACTGAGCATTGAACACTTCTAGGAAGGGAAATTGTAGGATTTCCAAATCTCATTGGTAAGGGAATACTCTGTTTTCTGTGGAGTATCCTAGTGGGCTGGTGTTCTGAAGAATACACCTTGGGCAACACTGCTCTAGTCCACACATCAAGGCATTCAAATAGATTTTTATGAATCACCTTGTAAGAACCAGGTGCTGTGCTGGGGGAAGTACATCAGTGAACAAGACACGGTTTCTGTCTCCAGGAAACTTATCATCTAGTGCAGGAGCTGGCACGCTGCAGGCTGCAGGCCAAGTCTGGCCTGCCATCTGTTTCTGTGTGGTCCATGAGCTAAGAATGGTTTTTACATTTTTAGGTAGTTGAACAAAATTTTTAAATGAAGGATATTTCATGAAACATGAAAATTATATGAAATTCAGAGTTTGGTGTCTCTAAATAAAATCTCATTGGAATGCAACCACGCTCATGTGTTTCCGTATTGTCTATGGCCACTTTTGCCCCACAACGACAAAGTGAATAATTGCAACAGAGACCATATGGTGCAGAGCCTAAAATATTTACTATCTGGCCCTTTACTGAAACAGTCTGCTGACCCCTGGTCTAGGGAAGCAAAGAGGCACTGAACAAGGATTTGCAAATGCCTGGAGGGTTACAAAGGAGAGGTGCAAGGACACACGATTGGAAGGTTCTATTGGCCAGTGGGGATGATGGTAGTGGTGGTGGAGGTGGAGGGTGAGATAGGAAAGGCTTTCTGGAGAAAGATCTTAAGGGTGAGTAGAAAGTCTTGGACATGGCTAAGTGGAGAAGGTTGTTACAGGCAAAGGAAACAGAGTACCTGGAAATCACTGAGTTAGAAAAGAGAACCACTCATGGAAGGAATGGAGGAAAGTCCACTATAGCTGGAGCCTAAAGAAAGTGAAGCCAAGAGTGGTTCAGGGTGTGGCCAGATGCCCGGCAAAGGCCAGACACGCCAGAGCATCTTTGAAGGCCATGCTGAGGGTTTTGAACCTTACCTGAAGAACAATGGGGAGTCCTTACAGAGTTTAAGCACAGGAATGATATGATTGATCTAAGCCTTGTAAGGCGTCTCTTTTTCAGTGTGGAGAATGAGCAGGGAACTGGAGCAGGTGTGGCAGGTGTGATACTGTGCAAACGATTTTGAATCTCAGTGGTCAGCCAGGGGAGAGAAGGTGGATGGGGGGAAGTGGATGGTTTGAGATATAAAGGTTCTCTGTGATGCTCATCTTCCCCCTTTCTGGGCCCTTTGTGCTCCTTGACACCCTGAAGAACCTTCTTTCCTCTTGCTGGGTCTGTGCCCTTGGGCCCTGATTTATTAATACACTTTGGTTGCCACTACAACAAATCCATTAGGCCCAGTGCCTAACATAAGAATTAATTAGAAATGTAAGAATTAATAAGCCCCTTGTTCGTGACCTCAAGGATCTTAGCTGGGAGAATGATGGATGCAGCCTCAGGACTGGAATGTTATGAGGGCAGATAACCAGAGGGACAAGTGATACTCCGAGGGGACAGAGAGGAAGTGTCTTGCACACACCGCTGGAAGGTGTTAATTCTAATTGAGCGATCTGGAGGGGCTTGATGGTGGAGGCATCTTTTAAACTTTGTCTTGAGGAATGCATAGGATTTGGAAAGGAGGGGAGCAGTAATAAATCCAACATGAGCAAAATGTTAGGCTTGTGACATCATGGGGTGGGTGCAGGGGTCTGAGGGAGAGAGCTGTGTGGCTGGCATGAGTGATCAGGGGAGATTTGCAAGGGGTGGGGAGAGGGGTGAAGAGGTGGTTCTGGGGCTTCCGACCTGGTTTGGAAACTCGACCCAGACTCCTGATGGCTTCGTCTTCCTGACGCTTTAATATGGGCTGTGCTGGAACCATGAGTGACCCTCAGGAGTGGATTGGCAGGGCGGCGGAAGGCTCACTCTTTTCCCTGATGGCCAGGGCCCTGCCTGCCTCCTTTCACGACCTCTCAAGGAAGGTACAAACCATGAATCACGTTCCCCTCTCTGTGACCTTGTTTATAGGCGCAGCCCTTACGCTGGGCCAACAGCGAAGTGTTGTATCAACAAGTCCTCTGGGGTTTCTCGCCCATCGATCCTGTGACTATTTCTGATTGCCCCTGACCTCTCCACGTTCTCTGCTGACTGGTGCTCTGGCCCCTGGGACTGGTGACTTCTACTGAGGTTTTCTGGTTCTTGGTCCTGCTGTCCAGGGCTGTGGCACAGGATTATGTGCAGTCCGAGCCTTCCGTCCTGTGCCAGCAGATACTTCATAGATGCTGGCGATGATGACGATGGATCCCTTAAGAGATGATTGGCTGTTTTATTTTTTTAAAAGCCTTTTAAAAATAGTATAATGAAACAGATACACAGAAAAGTATGTAAAACAGAAAAGTACAAAGTAGTGAATAATTAGGAGAAAATCCATTTCACTTTCCACCGAGTCAAGAAATAAAATAATCACTGTACCCCTAGAAGCTTCCGTGTGCGTCCCTTCTCCTTGGCTGGCTTCTGACCTTTGACATCTCAAGTCTAAGAAATCTTAGTAACAACTATCTCTGCCAAGCTTCTCGTCAGAGAAATAGCTGCAAAAGGAGCAGAAACAAAAAAAACAAAACGGAGACTTCAGATTTGGGCAACAATCTGACCTTTCTTTCAGAGCTGCCCGCACAAAGAAGGTCCCCATCTCTCTCCGTGCTAAGGGCTGGACTGACAGTTGTTATGGAAACGTGGGGCTCCCAAGATGCCAGCTCAGGTGATGACCACAGTGCTCAGACAGGGGCCCCAGCCCTGCAGGGCTCTTCTCTCCTTGCAGTTATCAGATCCTTATAACATGAGACTTCTGAGATTTAAAAGAAGCTTCCCCTCTCGTGTTGCCTTCATCCCAGCGCCCACCTGGTGGGGCCCCATCTCAGTGTGGTGACGCCCTAACTGGGAGGGGGTGGATGTTTCCCTTTGTCCAGGGGAGCTTGCGGCTCCTCCTCGGGTGAGAATGTGGCAGAACTAACAACAGTTTAGTCATAATTCATCAGTAAGCTTGACATTCAGGTTATAGACAATTTTGCAAACTGCGTTTTCCAGCAATTGTCTTGGGGCCCCCTCTGGTTAGAGTCTGTATTTGTCGAAGGAGGCCAGTCCGAACAGGAATGAGGGGAAAACTGACTTCCAGTGGAGAAGTCTGAACATCTTGGTCCTCTCTTCCAAGGGAAAGGCGTGTGTCTTTTGAGATTTCACTCGCTGGGTCACTTGCACCGGTAGCTCTTCAAATGTGTGTGCTGGGTGTGTGGCAAGTAGGGAAGGCGCTCCGCACGTGTGCAAGTGTATGGGCTTTTTGGCTTCCTCTCGGCTTGTTTCCTACGTCTGACTTCATCTCAGGGCTGAACCTGCCACTTTGTCAAGCGTGTCTTCCTCACTGAGGTCTGGAGACAGGGAAAGGGCGTGGGTGCCCCTGGGTGTAGGGAGCCGACCCTTCCAGACACTCGGTGAGCTCTGTCTGGGTGGAAAACCTTGTCTGAAGCCAGACTGAATCACACCAGTTTCTAAGACATTCCTCAACCATGTTAGGCAAAAGAGTCCCCCACTGACAAGCTAGGGTAGAAGGAAACCTGATATAATTTTGGAAAAACCTTCCTTGAGAAAGAAGGTTCTCACAGCTGCCCCCTGCCTCTCCCGACGTCCAGGGTTGGAGGGGTCCCAGGCCACGGCGGGAGATTGATGGGCCCAGGAGTGCCAAGTAGAGCTGAGGCTTCGCAGGGCCGGGCACTTGCTATTCCTAACTCCCATCAGGGGTCTAGAAGGAAAAGGAGGAGTCCTCTGAACCCCTCTCCTTTCCCTGGGCTGTTGAATTATTGTTTTTGTCTCACATTAGCAGCCAGTCCAGGCTCTCTTGTGTTTGGCTGCTGTGTTGGAAACCTAGGTCCAAACTAGGGTGTGTAGGAACCCAGGGGCATAGGAGGCTGAGAGTTCAGCACCCAGCCAGGGGTGTGGGCAGAAGCAGGGTCCAGGGAGCAGGGCAGGAGGTCTGAGCCTGGGCCCTCCCGCAGGGCCATGCTCAGAGCAGTGGGTCCTGTCTTCCTCTGTGCGCCTGGCAAACCGGCCATCTTCCTGCCTCCAGAGGTCTGTCTATCTTCCTCGGCCTTGGTTTCCTGAACGACGGTCATGTTACGCGTTGGGAAAGGCAGTCCGACGACCTAATTGCGACAGCTCTTTTGACCTAAAGCCAAACCCCATCCAAATTCAGCAAATGGAAGAGGCAGAAAAAGGTTCAGTCGGTGAGGTCTATAGGCGCAGACTGGATTAGGTTGTAAATCACGGTGGAAATTTTCCTGGAACGGGACAAATTCTTTTGTAAACAAGAACATTCATCTTTTTTTTTTTTTTTTTTTTGACTGACGTGTCTGGTGAGGCCTGTGCCTCTCAGAAGCCCCATGACATCTGATCTCGTTTGGGATTTGGTGTTTGTATTTGAAAACGTAGCTGTGCTGAGGAACAGTATGAGGAGCCAGCCCCCAGTTTAAGCCTCAAGTCATGGAAACTGGCTTGGTTTAACCGGATGTCAGTGATGCCTGGGAAAGCGCTTGCTTTTCTAGTGCCCGCAGAGCAGAGTTTTAATTTACTCCATCGGTACATATCTATTAATCACTTTGCTGTATGCCAAGCACTTTGGGTACAAAAAATACACAGATCTTGCCTTCAAAGAACTTCCAGGCTAGCTGGGGCAACGCAACACGCCTGGATCAGACGACAGCTGAGGCTCCTGACCCGTGCCTGTCGCCTGATGAGTTAGGGGGGCGGCCTTGGGCACGGAGGAGGACAGGGAGAGCTGTGGCAGGATGTAGCCGGGAGGGAGGACTTCACTGGACCCCTGGGATTCGATCGGGGAGGACGAAGGTGGGTGGGAGCCACAGAGAGGGCATCCCAGGAGGGGAAATGGCCCACACAAGGTGTGGCCGTCAGGAGGACCAAGTCACATCTGAGCAGTCAGGTGCGAGAACAGGTCCGCAAGGTGCCAGAGGGCAGCAGGCAGGCTGAGCTGGAGGGCTTGAAGATCAGGCCTTGAGGGGTTTGAGTTCTGTGCCTTGAGCTGTGTGGACTTGGCAGGATTTTGAGATTCCAGAAAATACGAGCCAAGAGTGAAAACAAAGCAGAATGGAACAAAAAACAGGATTCTTTCCGTCAGTCTTTCGACACACTGTGAAGCGCCCCTGCGTGCTAGATGCTGTTCAGGCTCTGAGGATGTGGGGCGGATAGAGTGGCACACACGTGTGATGAAGGCAGTGCTGGGGGCTAGGACGCAGCGCGCTGCAGGCTGAGGGGAGGGGATGGTCCTGCTTCGTTTGCAGCATTGGGTTGTGACTTAGGTTGCTCGTGAGTTATCCTTTTACTCCAAGTTGCTTCTGCCTGTTGACTTGGAGGAGAATATTCAACCATGAGCCATTGATCCTACGTGCTATCTGCTAATGGATTCTTTCTCCGCCATTGCCCCCTGCATGGTGGCTTGTGGCCATGGCAACAATGGCAGTATTTTCAGAGAGGCAGTTTTAGGTCTGTGCATTTCCTGCAGCAGTGGTAGTGAGGGCATCAGATGCCAGGAACTCAGGATCTGTTGGTTGGCTCTGAGCTCGGAAAACAGCCACGTTCCCTTTCCCCTGCTCTCTGGGCCAGTGCTAGCTGAGCTGTTGGGGCCTAGGGATCATGCCTCTGTGCCTTAGGCCCTACCCTTCCTGGCCCCTCTGACAGACACACCCTGGCTCCACAGATGGGACCCGGCCCCTGTGAGAGTGGCATCTTGGGGCCATTGATTTACCCACCTGTAGAATGAGGCATTTGGACTAGATGAGAGGTACCTAGGCTTTTTGTGGGATAGCCAATTAAGCTAAGAAACAGAGAGGACATCACAGGGCTGCTAGCTTTTTATTTTGACAAGCAAGAATATAAAAAAGAAACTGTCAAATGCTATCTCCACCATCGATGTCATTTCATTAAAAGGGCATGTTAATACCCAACAAAGGAGTGACAACATAATGTCAAAGAGAAGGACTGTTCTTCCCGCGAGGGGTGCGTCGGTGTCTCTCACTGACATGTGCACAGTACGCTGCGCTGCGGCTTTTCACACCAGACTTCACCCTGGAGCAGCACTGCTCCGTGGCCTGGGGGACCCACGGGACCAGAGGACCTGTCTGTGAGCCAACCTGTGGGAACCTTTGCTATGGAGAGTGAGACCCCCGTGCGACGGCGATGGGCTCCCTTCCCATAAAAGTTAACTTGGCCGTGGCCTGAAGACTTCTGCCTCCTTTTATGAACATGAGGGTTTGGGATTTCCTGTGAGTCTCAGTTGTCCGTACCCCAGTCTGTCTGGACTAGGCGCAAACGTGAGCTTTGTCTTCCACCTGGGCCTCTGCAGTGGTTTTCCTGTGTGGGCAGATCTTGAGCTGTCCTCCCAGAGCAGGCTGGGCTGCCCTGCAGATGAGAGGCCTGAGTCTCTGCAGGTGAGCAGACTGTCTTGGACCTCGCCAGGCTCACTCTGGCCAAGGAGCCTTAGCCGAAGTCACTACTATTCCAATTTGAACTCTCTGTGGCCCCGATAGTGAATTCTGGACTGTCACTTATATTTTCCCATTTTATTAAGCGCACTGAAGAAGGAGATCATTATTTTACAGATGTGGTGCATTGGCCAAGATGTATGCATTAGCCCTGAAAGTTTGGGGGTTGATGTATTAGTTTTAAGCAGCCAGTGTGGCCATTTGAGAACATATCTGATGTCTATTGTCATTCTCTTCCTGGGTTGGAACCCTCTCCCCCAGCCTATTTCTCCGCTCCCTATCCATCCATGGCTGATTGGAAGTGAATTTAGATGTCTGAACTAAAGAATTTGGTTATTTATTTAGAAGCCATAGGGTATGAGATGGTTTTTCCGTAGTTGTAATAAACAGCGTTTTATGGGCGATCCCATCTCGTTTTTGTACATTGTGCCCATCCTAAGGCAAGGTGGAGCAGAAAGAAAAACATGGTCTTTGGACTTAGAATGGACTAAATTTAAATTTCAGCTCTCCCACTTATTAGTGATCTTAGAAAATTACCCAACCTCTCTGAGCCTCGTGACATTCCTACCTCGCAGGCTTGTTGTGAGGAGTGAGTAGTTGGTGTAAAACCTCCGTGGAGAGCACATGGCCTTTAGGTGCAAGAGGAAATCCAGGATTTTCTGAGGACCAGCCAACACCCTTGGTCCTCTGGAGACTGGAGATGAAATGATGCCTGATCAACTGGCCCGGGGTCACAGAGCTGAGACATGTGTGTGCAGAGTGAGGGACCTGCACTCCAGGCCTCAAGGTCAGGCAATTTCAGAGCCCGACAGGCCTTGGGGAGAGTGCACACAGCCCCTTCGCATTGGAGACTAGGAAACCTGAGGCACAGGATGGTAAGGACTTGCTAAAGGTCACTTGGCCTCTTTCTGCCACGAAGACTTCTGAAGAGCAGTTGTTCACACACAGCATGGGGGTGCTTCTGAGAGTGCAAATCCACACCGTGCACACGGAAAGAAGTGGCTCCAAATGCCTGTGACAATGATGGTCTTAGGGCTGGCGGAGACACCCAGTAAACTCATGGGACTTTCCAGCATCCCAGGGCAGTTGGTTTTGTGCCAGCATCTCTTTAAACTCCTATGGCCCGAATCTGTGAGTGGTGTGCCCCCTTCCCTGAAGGTGTAGCCCACAGGTGGCAAAAACAGTAGCTGCTGGGTGAGTTCATTGGGTACCATGTCTTAAGCTCTGCCAGGGCAGGTCCCCAGGGGTCGGATGGGTAGAGGTGCCGGCAGCCAGGGGATGGTTGGACGATGGAACTTCCCAAGAGCAGAAGCGAACTCTGCCACCCTCACTCACCCCAGCTCTGGGAAGGGTCCTCTGCTGCCTTATTTCTCTGGCCACTAAGTCTCAGAGTGACTGCCTCCTCTTTCTTCCCCCTTCTCAGAACTCTCCCCACGAGAATCCCAGCTGGTGGTGCCCACATTATGTTTGATTTACTTGAGCTGCTTAAGGTAATCTGCCTAATCCCCTAATATGCAGGATTATTGGTACCTGGGAGAATGCCCATGGCTGGGCCACCCGCCCAGGAGGTGCACAAGGCTGCCCGGTGGATTTCCTCTTGGCCCGTTTGGTAAGGGGGAGGGAGTGGGTAAGTGTGTTGCGGGGGGTGCTGGGAGACCCTGCCCCAGCATTCAGGCCTGGTGACAACCTGAGGCACAGGGACCAGGAAGGTGGCCTGTGTGGAGGTCCTAGAAGGCCCAGGAGTTTGTGAAGCATTGAAGTTCAGGCACTTCCAATCTTAGGCCAAACTGTGCCATAGAATGTCACAGTCACTGTCCTGAAATAAAGCATTTTTAAAAAGCTAACATGGGCCTATGGATTTTAATCAGGGAATTTAAAACTTTTTCTCCCAGAGAACGCCTTCACTCAGATGCAGTCCAGCAGAGAGCCCTAATGGGTGAAAATGCCCAAGGCAGAGGGGCTTTGATCTTCATGGGTGGCACCTTTCCTCCTCTTCTGCCCTCCCTTGGAACCCCTACAGGGCACCTCACAGAGTGCTGGGCTCCAAGGAACAGAAATCTGTGGGCTTAACCCACTGCTCCCTCTCGTTTCCAAGGGGACTCTGCTCAGAGAAGTTAAGTGACTGGCCCAGACTGCACAGCCTGTTCCTGGCAGATCTGGGGAGAGAATGTGGGCTCCTAACTTCCATCCCAGAACTCCTCACCCTGCCCTCTGACAGGAGAGAGAGTCTTTCTGCTTGTGCCCAGCTGAGGGGTGAGTTTTGACAGATGGAGGGGCAGGCAAAGCAAGGGAGACTGTGGGTTGGGGTCCAGGCAGATGGAATGAATAACTCAGAGCTGAGGCCATCAGTGCAGGCTTGGAACAGTTTCTGATACCGATCAGAAAACTTTGAGGACACAGTAGGGCTATGAGATACAAGGAGAGCACAGACAGAAGTTTCCTAGCCCTCTTCCTTCTCCCACAGCCCTCTGGGGGTTGAGCATCCTGAGGCTATCCCATGGTACCAGGGCCCTGGGCAGGGGGTCCAGCATGGGACTTCAGGGATGGGAGGTGCTTGCCTGTCCGTACTCTGGTCCTGGAGGGCTTAGAGGAGGTAGTTCACTGCCAGCTCAGTCTCCCCTGTTCCCTATCAGATCCCCGCCTCCTACCCTGGTGCCCCAGACCCTGCAGGACTCAGCCTCAGGTAGCATCTGAGTGCTCAGGACCACTGGGCAGAGCATGTTAAGGCCTCCAAGGAGGGAGGAAGTCAAGCTTTCTCCTTCAGTGGCATCTGCATAGAGACTTTGGTTTTTAGCAGGACGGCTTCTCAGCCTGTCACCTTGGCCACGTTCATTTCCAATTTGATGATCTGCTCCGTGAAGGGTGATTTATAGTTCCAGGCTGGTTCTTGGCAGAAAAAGGAACTGTGTTCCTCTGTCCTTGATATAACCACCCTCCCAAGGCACAGAGACCTTGAAGAAGGGTCACTTTGGTACACGAAGTACCCAGAAGTGGGGTGAATTGAGTGCTCTTCGTGATAATAAGCCTTTCATGGGCACTTTGCACAAGCCAGTGATCCTTCCGCATGCATTATCCCATTTGCTCCCCACACTGTCCCTGGGAGGATGGCAGGACAGGTACTTTTCCCTTTTTGGGTTTAAATTTGGACTGTGGGCTGGGTGCGGTGGCTCACGCCTGTAATCCTAGCACTCTGGGATACCAAGGCGGGAGGATCTGGAGCTCAGGAGTTCGAGACTAGCCTGAGCAAGAGTGAGACCCCATCTCTACTAAAAATAGAAAAATTAGCCAGGTGTGGTGTTTTGCACCTGTAGTCCCAGCTACTCGGAAGGCTGAGGTAGGAGGATTGCTTGAGCCCAGGAGTTTGAGGTTGCTGTGAGCTAGGATGATGTCACTGCAGGCGCCCTGGGGCAACAGAGCGAGACTCTGTCTCACATTAATTAATTAATTAATTAGGACTTTGTCTTCCTGGGTCAGGTACTTAACCCTTCACCTGTCAAAGGAGGGCATTAGTACCTACCTCATGCAGTTAGTGTGATCCTGCTCAAAAGCAGTAGCCAATGTTGTAATTGTTACCACGGTTTATTGGTAATGTTATCTTTTCTAGATACTGTGCATGCCAAGATTGACCTTCCGTTTACTGTATCCCTCCTCCCTCCATCCTTCCCTCCTCCCCTTCCTTCCTCCCTGCCACCAAGATGATCGGGTGCTTGATCTGAGTTCACACTGTTTCCGTGTTGAAGATAGAGCCATGAAAAAGAAAAATAGACAAGAATTCTTTCCCTCATGGAGCTTACAGACAACAGAAAATGGTGAAGGAAAGTGTGTAGGCTACCAGATGGTGGTATAAATGTTCCAGAGAAGAAGAGAGGGTGGACAGGGAGTGGCCGGGCAGGGGCGTGTCATTTCCAAGGGTGTGCTCAGGGAGGAGCTCGCTGATAAGGTAGAGATTTGGACAAAGCCCAGAGAGAACTGAGGGAGCAGCCGCGGGGGTGTCCAGGGCAGAGGGTCGGGCCAGTGCACGCAGCCTGGATGGGGGTGGGCCTGGACGGTTCAGGCAGCACGAGGAGGCCACTGCAGCTGGAGTGGAGTGAGTGAGTGGCAGACTGTAGATGACAGGCAGGAGGGGGCAGAGTGGGTGTGCAGACTGTCACTTGTCTTCCCAGTGGGACAAGAAGCCACAGGAGGGTGTCGGGCACAGCAGGGATGTGCTTTCGCTTACATTTTTAAAAGAGTATTTTTCTTCCCAGATGGCCATTGCCTAGACAACTTCCTAGATCCGGGATGAGGAGCCGGTGTGCAGAGAAATGAAGCGTGATGGATCTGGAGACGGGCTGGGAGCTTCAGGGGCTGGTCCTCCGCAGACAGCAGGGAGGGGGCTGTGGGATGCCCCTCACAGCTGGCCCAGCTGGTTCCCCATCCCCGATGCAGTCACCCAGCAGGTGTGGGGCCTGCGGTGACCTTGGCGCCTGGCTCAGCCTGACAGGTGTTGGTGGGAGTGTGCCTGGGGGTGAGCGAGCCTGACCAGGCCAGAGCAGGTGTGGTAGCGGTTCATACCTCGCAGGGAGGGTGTGCCCAGCACAGCTGGCCACCTGGCAGGACTAGGCAATTTGACATCCCGTTGGGGCACAAGGAGACAACTGGGACCCTGGCCTGCAAGGTGCAGCTGGGTGGGGACCTGAGAGCTGAGCCCGGCGCCAGATCCCTCCCTCCAGAGCAGCGCTGCTTCCTTCCAGAACCAGAGGATAGCAGCTGCTTCTAGAAAGGGCGTGCTCTGCCTTACCAGATTAGGCTTCTTGCAGGAATCAAGTGGGCAGACAAGGCAGGACTCATGTCTGTTCACAGAAGAGAACACCAAGGCTTTGAGAAATGAAATGGCTCGCTCAACGCCACCTGGAAAGCTGGACTTGGACTTGAGTATCTTGATTCTCAGAGCTCTTCCCACCACAGACCTGAAATTCCTGGGCTACTGGGTCCAGTTCAGGAAGGATGAGAGAGACAGCCCAGACGTGAGGGGCTGTGGGGTCCTAGATAGCATGGGCTTGTTCTGCTATGCTGGGCAGCGGCAGCTCTCACTGCTAGGGAAGGCTGGGCCCTGCCATAGCCCTCACACCTGAACCAAGTACCAGGCCAAGGGGAGGCTTCTGCCAGTCCTGGGAACACCCTGAACTCCAGGTTGCAGGCCGGGGCCACGGAGGGAGCTGCTTGGGAGTGAGTGAGTCGCTTGGGCTAGATTTGGAGCAATCATCTTGCTGGAGAGGCAGCAATATATAGAAGGAACAGAGCCAACTGGGGGGTTATGTCTTGGCTCGGCCACCTGGCTGGGCTGGGTGGCACTGGGCTGTAGCTTTCCCTCCAGGCCCTTAGTTTTCTCATCTGTACAGCGTGTGTGTGGAGGGTGGCATTCTAAGGCATTGCCAAGGTCCTTTGTCAAGCTTTGGTCTTTGATCTTGTGATCCGGGGGGGCAAACCCAAACCCACCAGATGGGTGGTCTGTGTCTTGAACACCAGGTGATGGTGTTGGGGCTGGGGGTGAGGCCCTCTGTGACCATGGCAACAAGAAGTCATTGTGGGGAGCATTTTTGAAAAGAATGGGGAGAGGGCAAAAAGGGTTGAGACCGTGTGGTCAGGCCCAGCCTGGTAGGGTGGGTGGCAGGAGGGAACTGTGGCCACTGTGCTCTTTGGTGTCCCCAGCCTCCTGTACCCTCCGGTTGTAGGCACTGAGACTAGATGTGGGGACTCTGGTGGGGAGAGAGGGCAGGGCTGGTGGCAGAGGGGCAGAGCGGCCTCCAAAGCAAGGCTAAGCCCCCTTTTCAGGGAGCTGATCAGGGCAGGGGGAGGGTTCCCGCGAGACCTCTGAATTCTGGGACAGTGTCCCCACCCCATGGCCCCAGGTCTCATTTCTCCCTGCTCCTCCCTCCATGTCCCTCTCTCTTCCCAAGGCGCTTTTTCCTCCACTTCGGAAGATCTGGAGGCCTGTCCTCTTGAGGTAGCTGGAGCCCGCAGCCAGTAGGGCTTTGCTCTCTTACACCCCCTGCCACAAACACACACCCGCACACACACATGGGCACACACATACACACACTCACACAGTGACTTCCTGGCTGATACCAGGGCAGCCTGTCTGGTCCTACTCAGAAGTCCTCCCTGTGTGGGGGCTGGTCCTGTCCTCTGCAATGGAAAGTGGAAGGTTTGGGGTGGCCGGATGCCCACTTTGCCATTCAGAATCAAGAGCCGCTCCCCTTGGAGGCGGTGTCCGCGAGGTACGGGAGAAAGAGCAGGGCACTGGGACGCGGGAGGCAGCCTTTCTCTGGTCCTCAGCCTCCTCTTCTCGAAATGGGAGGTTGAGGTCGTGGAGCTTAGAGTCAGAAGGGTCTAAGATGTTGCTTGGTCTAGGGTCCACGCTGTGTGGGGATCTCTGTCCCAGCCGTCCTGGACGGAGGTCACAGCTCCTACTGGAACCCCTCCAGGAGTCGGGGCACCTTACCTCCCAGGGCCCAGTGCCTAGTTGGAGGGTAAGAGCCGTTAGAACTTACACGGGTTTATCCTCTGTTCTGTAGTTATTTATCGAAGGTTCACTCTGGGCCAGTGTGCCTCCCAGGGCTGCCAGTCGATGGAAGTGGTGCAGCCACACTGAGTACCCTTGGAGGCCACCAGTCCCATCCGTGGGGGCTCCGTCAGGGCAGCTGTGACTGCTGTGCCCAGTGCCTTGCGTGGCTTACCTCACTCACGCTTCCCCAGCACCTTAACGGGGCGCAGGCGTAGCCCATTTTACACGGAGGAGGCCGAGGCTGGCAGGATAACATCCCACCAGTCAGCGTGCAAATGGTGGAGCAGACCCAAGCCCCGGTGGGCTCTGTGCCTTCCTCTGAGAAATACCTGCTCTCAGTTGCCCTGTGTGTAAAATGGGGATAATTACACCTGCCTGTTGGATCTATTATAAGGTTTGAGCAAGATTATGCATAGAAAACCCTTGACTTTTAGTTGCCGGCACCTGGTGCTGTCTTGATATATGGTGGCCATCTCTTTATCATGGGTTCTGCCCCTTGCCCTCTCCTCTTGCGCATCCCCAGCAAGGCCACTTAACCCTTCTGGGCCTCTGCTCCCTTTTCTCTGGAGCATGGGGTTATAATACCTGCTCCCCATGAGGGGTGCTTTGGCCACAGTGAGGCTGGTGGTGGAGAGAGTGGCCTCTCCCTCCAGGCACAGGACTGTGACCAGCCCGGCCAGCTGGCATCAGGCTTTGTAGAGCCCCCTTCCCCCACCCTCGCCCTGCTTCCCACACGTGGTAATTAAGCTCACCACATCCACAGCGTAAGCAAATAATAACAAGGGCATTATCTCCCTTTAGTCTGTGTTTTTCCTTGCTTATCATAAAGTAATTAAAATAGTGAATGCCTTGTAAAACAATAGGTAAGAGGGCTGGCAAAATAACGTTATCTGCCACGTACCTCCTTGTGCTGTGAATTACCGATGCATTAAACCACTGTGCCTACAGGGGACCCCCTGCCCAGAGCTTTTCCTGCTGATTTCTCTTCTCTGGGCTCTGCCAGGGGCTGGGGAGCCTGAGCCCCCAGGGCGGAGGAGCAGGGGGCTAGCCGCAGGTGGTGGCCAGGGACCAGTTCAGAAATATTGTGGGAGGCATGACTCAAAAGGAAACACCAGAGTCTGGATTTGAGGGCCTTCTCCCTGCCCCATCTCTTTCCTATCCCCGCACAATTGTCCAGTTCTGAAAGAAGCAGGCGGTCCTGTCCCTGGGTGGAGGATGAGGCCAGGAGACAGCTGGGGGTTAAAATCCATCTTCTATTTTGGTTAAGGGCAGCGGTCACCAAGCCATACCAGGATGGTCAGGACCTGTGGTTCCCAAAGTGGGGTCCCCAGACCAGTAGCATAGGCACTACTTGGGAAAGGGGGACAAATGCGGTTATTGGGTGGGCCCAGCACTCTGTGTTTTAACAAGCCCCCCAGCGTGCTTTTGTGGCCCGCTTGTCTGAGAACCACTGCTGTACAGTGTCAGCAGCACGAGGAAATGGAGGCACTGGGACTAATTGTTCGGACCTGTAGTTTGTGCCATGGGGTACTGTTTAATCCTGACAGAATCTGTGGGGTAGGCAATATTGTCCTGTCTTACAGAGGAGGTCCACAGTGGTGGGAGAGCTAGATTTTCCCCCTGAAGCTATTAATACACCTGCAGTTACGATGGCTGCTCCTAGATCAGGGCCTCCACCTCCTCCTGGACACCCATCTGTTCAGAGACTCACAGGGCTGAGACTTGGGGGCCAGGACAAGTCCTAACTGGCCACCGAGACTGGCCTAGGGGGCTTGGGCAGCAGGTGGCCTCCAAGTACGTCCGCCCTGCAGGCTTCTGCCACCAGCCTCCTCTGGGATTGTTCTAGCTCCGTGGGGCTTAACACACTTGGAAGTAAAACATTAGCATCGGCTGTAGGCGCTGCTTCTCTCTTCCCCAGCTTCCCCGAGCCAGGGGCAGCCAGAGGGAGAGAACCAGAATCGGGCAGCTTCCTACCTGTGGTGGCCAAGAAGAAGCCTCATGCAATGTGCCCTCCCACCTGCCGCCATGCTGCCCTGGCCCCTCTCCTCACACCCACTCACTGCAAACAAAGATTTTCACCTCTGCTCTTGGTTCAAGTCACTGGTCCCCAGTGGGGCTTTGCTTTGGAAATTAATTCTAGGGCTTAAAATGATGAACATAATTTGCTGGCATCTTACTAAACATCTTCATCTGCAGTAATAATCTCAGTGGGCATTTGAGTAGGGGTCCAGTTCAATTTATATTTTTAATAAATAATGAATGAATTTTTGGTGTAAGTATGTCTCAGGCAGTATTTGGGATATACTTATACTAAAAAGTTATTTGTTGTTTATCTGAAATTCAGATTTAACTGGGTGTCCTGTATTTTATTTGGCAACACTAAGCCCAGGCTCTGTAGCCAATAAAAGGCTGATACTCATAATAACTTTTAGTCATTCATTCATATTTATGGAGCCAACTATGTACCAGGTACTCTGTTAGGCACAGCAGTAAGGGAGGCAGGCAGTAAGTGAAATAAGTAAATGAATTATAGAGTGTATTAGAGGGTTTAAGTGCTATGGAGAAAAATAAAGCAGAAAAGTGCTGTTGGAGGGGAAAGCCTTGCAATCCTAAAAGAGTAGCCAGGGAAAACTTCATTGAGAAGGTGATATTTGGGAAAAGACTTGAAGGAGATCAGGGAGCAAGCTATGAGCCTCTGTGGAAGAAGAATATTCCAGGCAGAGCATATATTATGCACAACGGTATACAATTTAGGGCCCCATGTGGGGCCCAGTTATCTGATGAGGTCAGCTTTGTTTCCTTAAGCACATTTTAAGCCGTGAAGGGGAACCGATTGTCTCCTGTACTTGAAAGGGTCTGGTATGGATTTCAGGCACAGCTGGATCCAGGTGTTCAAATGATGACACCAGTATTCTGCCACTTCTACTTTTCCCTGTGGTGGCTTCATTCTCAGGGAAGGATTACTTTTCCTATTCTTTTCAGCAAATGTTCCAGGCTTGGGTCTTACTGGGTCAGCATGGGTCATGTGACCACCCTGGCCGATTGCTATTGTGGGGGGCAGGTAGAATGGACTGATTGACCAGTCTCCATTGCTGGAGCCAATGTGGGGCCATCAGTCCCTTTTGAACCACATAGACTAAATGAAGAGAGGGGATTTCCTTAAAGAGAACTGGGGGTTCTGCTGTGAAGGCTGGGCAGGCAAAGACCACAGCATAGCTCCCACCCCTCCTTCCTAAGCGCTCCGTGATCCTGGGCAGGTTGCTTCCCCTCCTGAACTTTGGGTATTTTTTTTTAAAATGGGAAAAGAATGATATTATCTTTCTTTCTTTCTTTCACTAAAATATTTTAAGAGGAAATAAAGAAAAGATTATTTTTTTAAAGAAAGATTTTTAACAAAAACAATCAAAGCTATAATCTACTCCTTCTCTTGTACCTTTAAGCAAGTTCCCAACTCAGCTGGGGACCCTTTTGGGCCTCGGTGCTATATGAGTAGGGTGTGTTATTTAAATCCAGTTGTTCCCTATGTCTCAACTCTTGTTCTCTCTGTTACCAGGAGGCCCAGAAGATAAACAATGGCGCAAGCCAGGCAGACGGCACTCTCAAACCAGTGGATGAAAAAGAGGAGGCAGTGGCCGCCGAGGTCGGCTGGATGACCTCGGTGAAGGACTGGGCCGGGGTGATGATATCCGCCCAGACGCTGACTGGCAGAGTCCTGGTGAGTCTCCACCCCCTCCTCACACCAGGAGGCCGTGCTGTCTGGGCCAGGGTGGCTTTGTTTATGAGATGTGGTGCTCCGGGGGGTTCTTCTCCAGGTCGCTGGCTAAAGGGAGGTGGGGGTGCATGTTGTGGGGGAGAGGCTGTGTTCTCGTGCACGTCTAGGCCGCTGGTTTGTGGAAGGACTTGCAGAGAATGGACTAGCATCCTGGGCAGAGAGGGTCTGTTGGGAGCAAGACGGTGTGTACACAGACACATACGCGCACACACACACACAGCTCAGCCAGCTTAGAGAGGAGAAGGGAGTCCAGGAAACACATGCCGGAAACCTATAGAGGGCCCATAAGTGAGAGGATCCAGGGAGTTCTGAGTGTGTGTGTGTGTGTGTGTATTTGGTGGCCTTCTGGTGATGTTACTGTTGTCCTCTGGCAGCCACATAGAGAGCCCCTCCCGGGGCAGTTTCCACTCCCCTGCACGGCATTAACTGGATCCTACCCATGGTGGAGATCCAGCAGCTGCCCACGTGGGGTTGCCCGGCCCCGTGCATGGAGCATGGTTGTGTGCCCTTCTCATGAGGCCGCCTCCTGGGCCCATCTGCCCTGGAGCTTGCTCGTCCTGCTCCTTCTCTGTGCGTTTTCTGTATCTCTGACCTGATCATACGAAGCCTGGTTCACTGGCTGGCCTCATGAGCCCCTGGTTTTTGGCAAGGATCATGGGTGGGACAGGCCTGCAAGCAACCAACTGTCCCAGTTTGCCTGGGACTGAGGGGTACCTGGGATGTGAATCTTTTAGGGCAGACTGGGAAAGTCCTGGGACGAATTGGTCGCCCTAGGCAGGCCCGTGGTCCTGCTGCGGTCGGCCCCTCCCTGGGGCAGCCCTGCCCGCCAGCATTCTTTGGTCTGCTCTGGGTCAGGCGTTTCCCTGAGGAGATGCTGCACTCCGAGTGATTTCTCATCATGATTCTGGAAGCTGTTTTGTATGGGCCTGAAGGTAGGGCTCAGTCGGGAGTCATTTGGCTCATAGGGACATCCTGACTGCTGGGCGGATCAAAGATCAGGCAGGACACTGGAAAATAGCTGCGATTACGTCTGTGTTTCATGCCAAAAACTCAGTGAGCAGCTGAGTGTGGATGGAGGGAGGTGGTGAAAATTCCACTTATCAGAATCCTTCCTGGGGAGAACTCAGTGTTAGGTTTGGGATAAGTATATCACAAACCGCTTGAGGGAAGGAATAAGACGTGTAATTTCGTGCTCAAGGAGTCAAAGGTGCTGGCCACGCAGCCTTCGAGGGGGACAGGTTCTGTTCGCTGAGGAACCTGCTGAGAGCTGAGTCTCCTGAAGGGCCGGGTGTGAAGCCAGGGCTGATGTCAAGTGATGGCAAAATAGAAAGAGGAGAAATTTCAAGTTGGTTTTGGAGGAGAGAAACTGGAGAGGTCAGTTGCTGCCTGGAAGAAGGCAGAGAGGAGGACAGTCGGGCCCCTGTGACCAGGAGAGACTGTCCAGTGAGGACTTGGAGGTGCCTTGCTGTTGGCTGTCTCCCTCCCCGCATCTTCAGTAAAGTCCCCATTGCTCTTGTGTGCTTGCGAATGCATAGATTCTGCACTGGGAACTTACAGAGGTTGAGTCTGTGGCCGTACCATCCCGAATGTGCCCGATCTGGTCTTAGAGAGGCTGAATTCTGGGTCTGGGTATTGACAGGGCACAAAATGGGAGCAGCGCGACGGCGGGACGGGGGATGAAAAACAGCAGACGGTTGGTTGTACAAATGTGACACTTGCTCCTTCCATGTGGCCATTATAGACAGTTCTAATTATCCTCTTTAGCGTTAGCCAAGAGTTACTGAGCACCAATTTTGGGTCAAATGTTTATATTTTTTTCATCCCTGTGGAAAACAAGGAATGACCGTGATTGCACCGTGTATGGAAGCAGCGTGTGTCTGGGTGGGGTGCAGGGGGCCGCTGTAGGGGAAAGTAGAGGGCATCAGAAAGGCTTCTCGGGGCTGGGGAGAGGAAAGCCCTTGAACTGGAACTTCCATTACAAGATGAACTGAGCACATGATTTATGGAAGGGAAGATATCAAAAATAAAAACATCCTCCAGCTTGAAAACAAGAAAGGCACTGCTTGGTGGGCCAGAAGATGTGATGCATACCTAATAAGACAGAAAGCACTGGAGTGGAGCTTTGAAATGCAAGTTAGGATTTTGAAAGTCAGAGGAGAGGAAATCCTTCCAAAGTGAAGAGCCAAGGAGAAGGGAAGGAGCCTGCGGCCCCAGGGAACAGAGGGCTGCAGACACAAAAAACTGGGAAGGTGCGCTGGAGACAGCTTGTTGGAACTTTAAAGGCCAAGCTAAAGAATTTGGGCTGAGTTTTCAGGACAAGGAGATTTGGAGGGAGGAGTACCATGATTGGTTGTTGTACAGAGAGAGCTGGAGGACAAGCGGAGACCAGATGGATGAGGCAGGAGCTTGGAGGTCCTAGGACAAGTTAGGGTAGTGAGCTACTGCCCCAGTGTGAGGACCAGAGAGGACGGCTGCTCTGGCCCTGGTGAGGCAAGCCCTGAACTAACACCAAGCAGCGGACACAGGTGGGTGGAGGTGGGTGATACCGTGGAAGCAGATCTCATAGGACCAAGCACACCCAACAGCCACCTTGGTGCTACTGGCAGCAATCGCATTATCGAGGGCACCATGCTAGGCCCTGTACGTTACAATGAGTTGGATGGGCAAGGACCATGTCGTATTCATTCCATATCTCCTATATGGCTGTTGTGTTGTAGGGGTCCCTTACAAGGAAACAAGCCTGTCTTAACCTGTGAACTCATCCCTGTTTTACAGTTGAGAAAATCAAGACATAGGAGGGGCAATGACTTGCCTAAAAACATACAACTTTGTGTGACAGAGCCGGGCTAGTACCCACGGGCCTCCAGACTCCCGGTCTAGTGCTCCTTCTGTGTCATTACTTCCCAGTCAAGGATAATGCTTTTCCTTTTCCAAGCCACTGCCAGCTGTCGCTTTGGCTGCGACACGTTGACATTACCATCTTTGAGCCAGTTGGGTCCTGAGGCTGCTTGGCCTGATTCTCTTAACATTTGCATGTAGAAGCGCGGACTGCCGAGGCCTCCTTGCCTGGGACTGCTCAAGGTGCCAGCTCCTCTCCGAAGGTCTCCTTGGAGAAAATCCTGCCCAGGCTGCTGAGACCACTCAGAGCAGAGCAGGTCCCACTGCGCAGAGAGCAGGTGTCTCAGAGTTCCAGGTGGTACCTTGAGAACAGGCCTTTCCTTGAGGAGCAGGCAGGTCCTTGCTCTGAACAAAGAACAGATTTTACATTGAAGTCTCGGCATGCAGGAGAAAGTGGCTCTGCCTCTTCAGAACCCAAAGCTGTGTTTGTCTTGAGCTGTCCAAATGTTTATCCCTGCAACAGTGGGACCAAAGCAAGATGAGACACCAGGCTGTTCAGTTTCCCATTTCAATTTTTAATTTGTTTTCCTTGATGCACACTCAGGAGCTTGGCCTCCGTATCTGGGCCTCTTCCTCACCTGTCTAATTGTCACGAGTGAGAATCTTGAAGACAGGACACTGTGGGTGAGGCCCGCTGGGGAAGGATTTGCCAGCACAGCCTCAGAATATCTGTGGGATCTCTCAGACGAGCCTATCAGTCATTCAATAAGGTGCTTATTTCTCACCTGTTCCTGGCACAGTGCATGGTGCCCAGCGGAAAGCAGTGAGCAACAGAGATGCAGGGTGTGTGTTATTTCCATCGATAAACAAGATATGAAGTTGTAAAGCTTCACCTAAGAAGTGACAAATGATAATCGCCATTCACCAGCGCTTTTTATAATTAACACCTGAAGGCTCATCATCAAAGTGACAAAAATTCCTTGACCCCATGGCTCCAGGTCTCAGAACAGCCTGTTTTTGTCTCATCTCTTGCTCTCGCACTCAGGCTTAGCTGTCCAAAACAGCCAGTCTGGACGGAACCCTCCTCGGAGCACGGTGCCGAGGGAGTCTGCACTAAAGTGAATGCCAGGCTGTCAAGGGTTACTGCTTCCTCTGTCTTTTTTTAATTAAAAAATATTTATTCTCTCATTATAAAAGTAGTACGTTTCCTTTTTTTTTTTTTTTTTTTTTAAAGCTTTGGAGCATACTGGAAGAATCTCTGATAAATTCCGCTTTGGGATTTGGAGTTGGCCCAGACTGAGGGAAACTGTGATATATTAATAGCTGTAAATGTCATCAGGATTTCTCCCAACCATTCGGGTGTCGCTGAGGACTTTGTTCACTGCATCTCATGTTACCTGCTTTATGCGCAGACTCACGGGCTAAAAATTTTTTTGCACCAGGGATCGTTGTGGTTTTCCTGGTGAACATCCAGTGAACACTCTAAATTGGGAGAGGGATCATGTGTCTCCGTGGTGGCTGCTCAAAGCCAAGTTGGTGGCCCACGAAAAATACAGAGCTTCTCAGGTTTGCGTCTTGCACAGTCACATCTCCCGCCCCCCCAGCTGCTTCTCATCATCTCTCCTCTCATTTTCCCTTTGCCTGGATTTCCTTACTCTCCTATTTGAAATTTACATGTATGCAGTTATGTGCTTCATACATTTTTGTGAGCAAATTAAATCCTTCTAAGAATAAAATGGTATCCAAATAAAGAGGGCAAGAAGCACATGGAGCAGGCTTTTGTGTAGTTTGGTTGTACTGCATGGAATGATAAGCCAGAATCAATAGGGATAATCAAGTTCAGAGTTGGTGAGTTTCCTGTAAAGGTCCATACAGTAAACACTTTGGGCTTGCAGACCGCACGGACTCCACTGCTGAACTCAGCCATCGTAGTTTGAAAGCAGCCACAAATAGCTCTGGTGCAACCGTGTTCCCATAAAACTTTATTTACAGAAGCAAGTGGTGGAAAATACGGTTAGATGGAAGGAATACGTTCTAGTATTCAATAGCGCGGTTGGGAAATGACAGTTAATGATAATTTGTTGTATATTCCAAGATAGCTAGGAGAGAAGAATTGTAATGTTCCCAACACAAAGAAAAGATAAATGTTTGAGGTGATGGATATCCCAGTTACCCTGATTTGCCCATTATGCATTGTATACGTGCGTCAAAGCATCACATGCACCCCTAAAATACGTACAACTATTGTATGTCAATTTTTAAAACAGTTTTTAAGAAAGGAAACATGTAGTGGGCCAGATTTGTTTCACAGACAGTAGTTTGCTGACTCTTCATCTAGTTTATTCCCTTATTTTATATATAAAGAAATTGAAAGGCTGGGACTGGGAGGAAAGGGATTTTCTAAGATCATGTGGCGTAAGAGTGACAGCAACAGAGAATCCACTTATAAAAGGGAAAGTTCTAGACACAGTCACACACAGAGATAAATACAGTCACATACACACACTCACACTAGCTACATCATCTCCTAGTTTCTGAATATTCAGGTTCATTTCCATGTTAATCTCAGAGTGACTGTCTCCTTAGGAAAACTGTGTCTTGTGACCAAGGACAGCCTCACCTCAAGGTGTGAGCAATGTCTACACTGCCTGGACTCTACCTTAACCCCTTGACAGAGTCAGTGTTTTGTGTGTTTCTTCAAAGCCTGGTCTCCCCAGTAGAGCTACCAGCTTCTTGAGGAAAGCTAGAGAGAGCTCTTACAGTCACTTATCTTAGTTACTTTCCCCATCTTCTCATGCTGTTATATTTGAGTATTGCTTCAGGAAGCACACACATCTAATTCCTTGAACTGCAAACATATGCTTTAACGTCTGGGGGATGATTTATCGGTGTAAAGAGACAGAAAAATGCCAGCCTCTCCCTTTATCTTCCTAAAATATGTCACTTGTGTGGCATTTTACATTAACATTATATACATAGCCTGGACCATTTATCCTAATCTCTAAGCACCCAGAAGAAAATATGTATCAAATACGCCTTTCAAATAAAAATAATCCTATTGGTTTAATAAAGTTAAATAGATATGCGTTTATTGCTGTGCTGTTTGCACGTGAAATTAGATTGGTTGAACCAAATGGAGGTGCACGCGGGCATACACTTAATCAAATATGCAACATTCGTTGCCTTCATTTCTCCCACTAAGTGGCTCATGGTGCTTGTGACAATTCTCATCCACATCCTATACTTCTCTTTTTTAGTGGTGCCTGGTGGCGAATTCACACACAGCTCACATTTCCATCGCTCTCTCTGCTTCTCATCTATGCCCTCCTTTTATTATATTTTAGGCAAATCTACATAAAATTCTTATATCATCTGAAAATTTCCTATGTAGCAGAGAGACCAGAGGTTTCACAGGACCGTATTTGTAGTAAGAATACCCCCAGAATGACCAGGTATGCCCTGTGCTCTGCTATTGGGAGTAAGCTGAGGTTTTATTTGAGTTGTTTTAACACCCATAAGGGAGGCTTCTTTTTAAAAGAATTTCCCTCCAGGACTTAATAATGGCTCTTTCTTTCATCCTGTACATAGGTACAGAGTTCATATTTTGGGTATCAGTCAAAAAGTCAAAGAAAATACGCTCCCTTTCTATTATTAAACATGAAATTTTGTCTTTATCCAATGAAAGATCCACTGGATTCGTAGTAATAATTTGTGACCCAGCATCCTTTACCCAGGTGGGAACACATGAGTCAGGGAAGTCACTGAATTGAGCAGTCTCCCCCGACAGGTAGTGAGTTACCTGTTCCTGGAAATGTTCAAAGACAAGCAGGCCCACATTTGGTGGTGCTGTTGCTGAGAGTTGGATAGACTTTATCCTTATTGCTTTAACTGGGTTCCACAGAACACTAGACCCAGGAGATGTTCCAGGATAAAAATGGTTCCCTGGGAATTTGGACAGACTTCATTTCTCATCCCCCTCCTCGAGATTGCCAATGCATAGCAGCATATAAATGCCCACAGGAGTCCTACAGTAGGGAAGCGGAAGGACTTTGTTTTGCCCAACATTTCCCACTTTCGTTTCACCATGGAGCCCTTGTCCCATGAAACACCTGTGGGCATCACAAAGCACTCACTTTGGGAACCATTGAACCAGCCCAGGGATGAGTGAGTTACAGCCTGTGGGCCGATCTGCCTCTCAGCCTCTTTTGTATGGTTAACAAGCTGAGAGTGGTTTTTACATTTTTAAATTTTTTTTAATCAAAAGAAGACTATTTTTGACATGTAAAAACTATATGAAATTCAAATTTCAGTGTCTGTTACCAAAGTTTTATTGGAATAGAGCCTTGCTCACTGATTTACGCATTGTCTGTGGCTGCTTTCTTAACATGCTACAATGCCGGAGTTGAGTAGTATCCACAGAGTCCAAAACACCCACGAGCCTAAAATAATTACCGTCTGGCCCTGCAAAGAAAAAGTTTGCCACCCCCTCTATGACTGTCAATATTCCTTTCTAAGTGGCCTGCAGGATTTGCTCTATAAGTTACCCTTGGCATACAGTGATGGATAAAAAGCATTAATAACATCTATCTTCTTCTCATGGGGACATGCCTACGTTTACTTCCACAAGCTCAGTTAAGTCCTGTGTGAGAGAGAGATGGGGAGACAGAGGCCAGAGCCAGGTGGGCCTCCGAGTTCCATGGCAGGTTCCCAGCCGGGCTTGGTGTGTAGATTTCTACGTCCCAAGGTCAGGGGAATGCATCTGAGAATTTTGGAGCAGGGCCACTCCTTGAGTCTCCCTTTCTACCTCTCCTGCAGCCCCCGCCCCCAAGGCCCTGCCCGGTGGCTCACAGAGTCCAGTCCTTACCGCAGAGAGGGCCCCAGATCTGGGCCTGCAGGCCAGCGCCTTGGCCCACACCAGCTGCCGGTCTGCATTGTCGGCCTGCAGGCCACTCACTGTGTGCCCGCCTCTTCGGGGCGTTCTGTAAAGAGCAGCTGTTAATTTTACTAGCTGGTGTGTTGGCTCCTCTGGCCTCCCCAGGGCTTGCTGTGAAAATGAAGGAGAGTTTCAGAAATCAATCCTCAGCTAGCTCTGGACAGAGGAAGAGCATCCTGGCCCCAGCAGCCTGTTCATCTCTGGCTCCCAGGGCCTCTGGGCTCTGGCCGCAAGGGCTTATGCTGCTGCTGTGTCCCCTCTCTTCTGGAGTTTCCAGGTGTGGGTGGGTGCCTTTTGTCCTTCCATCCATGTGCATCCATGTATCTGTCTGTCCAACCCACATGCATTTGTTGGTGTTCCCCGGCACACAAAATTGAGTGTAGCACACAGTGGGTAGATAGGGGCCCAGTACTGAGCAGAGCGCTTGTCGTGTCTATGCAGTCAGCAGGCCCGCTGCCTCCCTCTGCCAGCCCCTCTGCCTCTCTCCCCTGTTTCAGCCTCTCTGTGGGAGGAGCCCAGCCCCTTGGGCCAGTGCAACAGGATCTGCACTGGAGCTTCTACTCTCTTGTGGTCTCCGTCTGATTCTTTTTGTCACTTGACTGGAACCAACAGTGGGGACAGGTAGAGCCCTTAGCACCCCCAAAACTCCAGCTACCATTTTTCCTCTCTCCCCGGGACACCCGTCTTTGGGAAGGAGCTGCCGTGGCCCTGAGAGTTGGGAGGCTGCTGCGTGTGGTGCAGTTGGGCACCGGGAGCCCGGCCTCTGCGGACTGTTGAATCCCAACCTCGCCCTCTCTGGGCTTCTGCCCTGGAACAGTTGCTTCATCTTTGGTGCCTTAGTTTTCTCATCTGCAAAATAGAGATTAGGATAGTCTCTTTAACTGCCTCTTAATGAGTCAATGCATGTAAAATGTTCAGAATAGTGGCTCTGACATGGTCAGTGCTTCCTAACCATTGGTTATTACTGGTTTTAGTGTCTGTGTGAGCCCCATCACCATGTCCTGGAGGGAATGGGCTGATACGGAGACACACAGGCACAGGGAGTGGAGAATAAATCCTTTCCTGGAGCGGAGATAGATCAGACCTCACCAAACCCAGGTGTCCTCTCAGCGTGCTGAGGAGCTCTGGACATGGCCATTTGGGGGTGTCCCAGGCAGGCCCTGGCTTGGGTCCAGCCAGTTGATGATGTCTGTTCCGTGCACATTCTTAATTCACGCTCGTCCAGGCTGTGTCCTCTCTGCGGCTGGCTCATGCCAGCCTGACTCACCATTGTTGAGTCAGCCAGGAAATTCTCACTTCATACAGCCTCCTTGAGCTGGCTGGGGCTGGGGGGTGGGCTGGGCTCCCCCTGGAGCTGTACATTGTGGGCGCGTGTGTCACAGGAAACGCCTTGGCAGGATGACAGATGAATCTTGTGGAGGAAGAGGGTCACGTGCGCTCCCTGTGGTCTCTGTGTCCAGTCCTGCCCAGATGTGGAGTGAGGCTGACAGGCTGCTTTTGGAGGGCACATTAGCACCAGTATGTGGGAGGTGTGTTTAACATGCATTTTGGCAGGTAGTGACCACAGCGCCACTGAAAGGAGGTGGGAAAGTGTACTACATTCCCAGAAGATAAAGACCTAGATTCTCCCGTGCCTGCAAAGCATCTCTCCTGGGCTGTGTATCCATCCCTCCATCCATTCCTTCAAACACCCCTGGAGCACCTGTTAGGGGTCAGATGCCATTCAAGGCACTAGACACATGTTGGTTCTTCCGGCAAAATCTGCGAAATGCAATCATCCAGAGTGTTGAAGGCGAAAATGTCATGCTTGCATTTGCTAGAATGATTTTAGGTGGCCAGGCTTTTGAAGTAGAGTTTGGTAATAACTCAGAGCCTGGGACACCTGGGGCCCACCCGTCAGTCCCTTGGGCAGAACTGAGAGCTCAATTGTCCTAATCCTGATGGCACATTCTGTGCATTTCTGCTGCTGGATCCCAGAGACCCGAGTAAATATGTTTATATGACTAATGTTATCTCTCCTTCCTTCCCTCCCTGCCCTTCTTCCCTCCTTCCTTCCTTCCCAGCCAGTAAAAGCTGGCGCCCCCTGGAGGTTTCATAGGAAATGAAATGTCTGTATCTGAAGCCACCACCCTGGGCGGAGAGTTTCTTGCCTCATTTTCCCCCAAGGCCTTCAGAGGGTGCTGCGGTTTGCAGTCCCTATTTATCAGAAAAATATCCTGGTGGACTGAGACTCTCCTTACAGCCTCCATTTCAGCTGTGAGAAAGTGTGTTTAGCAGGGAGACTCAAAAATAGAGACGATGATGACAAAGTCATCAGCTTTTGTCGTTGCCGGGGAGCACATGCTTGGGAAGTCACACTCGGGACCACACGCAGGCTGCTGCTGCCAAGTTTAGTTGACTGGGCTATGTTTAGGAGGAGGCAGACTGACTCGTGCCTACGGGCCCCAAACAGCCCAATTTGGTGCACTAGGAGCCCCATTTTTAGAGTGCGGGTCCAGAGTGAAGCTTTTTTCCAGATAAAACAACTACTTCAGGGAAACGACAACAACAGAAAGCCACCATTTGCCCTAAAAATTTTACTGTTGGAACCATTGTCTCCTGTTTGAGTAGTGAGGGAACTAGGACATGACAGTTGCTTCTCTGTCTTTCTTAAGGAATTAGGGCACTCGGAAACTCAATTAAACGTACCCAAGCCTCTTAAGCACCAGGGCTGTCTTTTTGCTCATCCAGTTAATTTTAGTTCATAAAATTGGCCTTTTGCTGACACGGAGCCACGGCAGGGGTGGGAGGCTCGGTTCCCAGGTCACAGCCTCCAAGGGCACATGTCTTCCCTGTGGCATCGAAGGTGACCTTTAAACCTGTGTGCGCCTCGTCCCTGGGAAAGCAGACTCGGGCCTTCGCTGTTTACTGGAGGTGGGTTAATCCAGAAAGTAAATTGAGCATTCTGACTTCCTTGCAGGCACGAGAAGCCCAGGACGCAGCAGATTAATCCAAAGGTTGGGAAGCCATCACCTTCCCCAGACTGGTTTAGCTAAGGAGGCTGAATTTTCACTTTTCCCCCGTTTCGTTTTTTAATCTCTCTCCCCTCTTTTGTGGCTGTTGGTGAAACGACTGTCCTACGGGAAATAGGAAACAGCTCATTGAAGAGGAGAGAGGAATGAAAGACCCCATTCCCACCCAACCCTCCCTCACATCTGGTCTTCACTTCCACTAAAAATAGCTTGAATCAGAGGCCACATCACAAAAAGGTGGCATTTCAGGGGGCAGAGGCGGCTGGCTCCCTGGCTGCCCTACAATCCTGTTGGGTTGCTTGGCCTCCGAGGCCCGACTTGCCCAGGAAGGCATGGGGTTTGGAGGCCCACAGGGAAGGGTCCAGACCATCCCCCTTGTTTCTGGAGCAAAGGCCTGGTTGGCATTGGCTGGAGAGTCTTTCTGGAGCTAATTATATCAGTCAGCACTCGCGGAGCCCTCTGCTTGGGCTTATGCCTTAGGGGTGGAAAATAACTTCCTGCAAGAGGAACGTAGCTGTTTTCAGGAGCTGCCCAATCCCACAGGCTTCTGCGTGGGCTCCCAGGGAAGCTGCCATGAGGTTACTGCCTCCCTCTGAGCCATGAGGTGGGTAACTTCATTTCTTGGCCACCTCAGATCTCTCCAGGAAGAAAGCTCGCATCGTCAGAAAGAAGAAAAAACAGTTTGTTCACCTAGGTTCATGCCGTATGTCTCTCTGGCCCCTGGGGATTGGGGGCAGCGTTTGAGATCAATTTGGGATGTGAGAGTAGAGGTGAGAGTTGCTTACTTCTGTCTGAGGAACTGCGGTCAGCAGAAAACCGGATGCTAGTCCTGGCTCTGCTGTGACCTTTCTGGTTGACCTTGGACAAGTCAACTCCTTCTTCAAGGCCTCGATGTCTCTAGGGATGAAATGAAGGGATAGCAGTGGTTCGCCAGTAGTTTGTTCCCTTGCAACCCACAGTTTGCCTGAGACCTACTGTGCACTTGGCACTGTGCTAGGCACTGGGGGAGCTACAAAAGGAGGAAGAACAGTCCTCGGTGCCCGAATGAGTGGAGGGAGGCAGGATAAATCACAGGCGTCCCTGCATGGCCCTCCCCTGCTTTGGCGTCCATTTGAAATAAAGACTAAAACTCTTTCCATGGCTTACGAGACCCTGTGAGATGCGGCCCCTGCCCCTGCCTCAGCTCCTACCATTCTTTCCTTCCTGCCCCTTTTCCAGGTAAATCTCAGTATGTGGAGAGGTGAAGCATGTAGGCAGAAGCTTCTAGATGGACCGGAGGCCATGGGGGTGGGCAGGATGGAGGAAGGATGCCCTGGAGGACAGGTCACATGCCAAAGGGCCGGTTCCTGTCCAGAGGGGTTGGCTTCTTTTAAACCATTTCAGCCTTGGAGCCCTCTCCTTGAGCTGTCCCCAAATAGTCGGAAACCTCTGAGCAGATCATGTTCCGACTTGGTATTAAACGTGGTAACCCTACAAGCCCCCCAATTCACATGAAGAGCTTCCTTTCCGATTGAGCAGCCTCTGCTGGAGGAGACCCCGGGTGAGACACAGGTTCTGTCATTGCCGCTTGCGTTGCTGTGACTGAACTGCCGAAGCGAGTCATCGTGCTCCTGCAAGTCCATTCTTCTTCCCGAGGCAGAAGCAGCTCCATCTCCTTGTACCTGTAAACATTTCATAAAAGGCACATTTATTTAAAACAATGACTGCCAGAGGCACCCAGGAGGGGCTGAGGGCCGAGGAAACAATACTGTGGTGAAAGTCATTTTTTATTTCTGGAGCAAGGTAGCAGACTCAGGGTGCTGGCAGGAGCTGCCCTGCTAACCCCCAGATTTGCAGTGAGGGTGCTGAACGCTGTGGGTGATCAGTGGATTAGACATTGCAAAAATTCCCCAAATGAAGCTTCATTTTAGGTTAACTTCCTAGATGAACTTAGAAAACAACCGCAACAAACCCTCCGTGGGATGAGTATTTCAAGTGTTTCCAATTTAATTAACATGATTTAAGCAAAGATGGTCCATATCCTCGGGAAGAAGGGCCAACCCCTTCCCTAGATGCTGCATTATAAGACATCGCTGTTCCTCTGCCCTCGTGCCAAGATTGCACACCAGTGGGTTTATCTGGTTGGTTCCCCTGAGAGTTGGAGCACGGAAGCTGGTTTCCATAGCACCCTGGCCCAGAGGGAGCTGCGTGCTGGGGGCTCAGGGTTGACTTGCAGAACAAACCTTGCAGAGGCAATTCGCCGAGCCACCCTTCCAGCGTCAAGAGATACAATTCCTCTTCCCCAGGCTGAGATGGGGAGATCTAGACAGAGAGGACAGAAATAAATAAGTAACCAGTTTCTCTTTCATTTAACTCTCTCTCAGAAGCAGCCTCTGGTGCTAATTATTTCTGCTGTAGATCTTGTCAGACTTTGAATCCTAATCCTTTTACCATAGGTGCTACATTTTAGAGATGCAAAATGACATGAAAAATAATCCACTTGCCTGCAAGATAATTTTGTGTACATTAAACAGACACATTAAGCCATTTAGAAGAGAGCTGTTTGTTCTCAGGAATCTGGAGGAGATCTGAATTTCTAATTCTGGGCTCTTTAATAATTTTCAAAAGCACTGAGGCTAATAATTTAATGTCTTTGAACTTCCCCAAGCTGTCTTCTATCCCATGATCTCAAAGCATTTGAAAAGGAATAGAATTCCCTACCTTGATGAGATCCTTAGGAGGGGAGAGGGGACATGGGGCCTCGAGGAGCTTTCTGGGGGAATGCGGGAACTTAAGGTAAAGAGGCTCAGGAAAAAGGCATGCGGTCACTTTCAGAGCGTCAGACACAGAGGTGAGTGGGAAGAGCCTTTACAGTTTTTATTGCACAGCCTTGGCTGCTAAGACTTGGAAAGAAGGCCAAAGAGAAGAAAAAACACAGGTAGAACTTAAATAAGGATGTCCGTAATGAGGGTACACACGACATGCAACATTTTCTAGCTCTAGTGTTTAAGGGTTAGAAGAGATCCACTCTGGGGATGGGGAACAAGTTTCATTTCCTGGGTTCATTCTGATTGATCAGCAGTGGTTATGGAGAATGCTTTGCCAAAGATCAAAGCATCATCAACTCTGCTCTAACAAATGCTGTGACTGATTAGTGATGTCTGCCATGAGTGCGGCTTGGAGGGCGGCAGTGCCAATGTTATTTATGCCCTAGCTACCAGTTCTAGGTTACCTTCCCTAAGGTTTACTTTATGTGTGATTAACGTGGGGTTTGCCCAAGGTCACACAGTCAGTTTCAGGGGCAGCATATGGACTAGAACCCATGTCTCTTGACCCTGTTTAGTATTTGATACCCTAGCTCCATAGGTTAGATCTCAGAGGAACAGCAAAGTTGTCAGCTTCCTGCATGAGCTTCCTTTTCCTTCCTTCCTCCCTCCCTCACTCCCTCCCTTCCTTTGTCCCTCTCTCTTTCTCTTTCTTTTCTTTCTTCCTTTTTTTCGTATTGCAGCCTGACTTCAGATTTTTCCATCTGGAGACTTTAGTATTTGGAGAAGTAGAGGGGGTGGATTTCGGAGCCACAGTGATTCCGTAGACAAACAGAATCGCAAGCACAATTTTCCCGTTTGTTATGTCCACTCTCAAAATTCTCTTAGCGCACAGCACACGCTGATCACAGCCCTCCCACTGCAAAGCTTCCCCCTCAGCCCACTCCTGGGCTCCATTCTCCCAATCTCTGCAGACGCCTTTTCCCGCACCCCACTCCCCCGGCACCGTAAAAAGCTTTCAGTGGGGGTTGGTGCGTCATCATTTCGTTCCATCATAGCCTCACCTCCAATTTCTTCCTTTTTTTTCTCCTTAATGTGCTATCTCTTCAGCTATTCACGCTCACATCTTAATGGCTGTGCTTACAGAGATAAATACATTTTGCCTCTGACCAAAAACAGTTTCTGCCCTAACTTGAATTTAAAAGTCTGCCAGAGTTGCAGGGCGGGAGCGAGGGCACAGTCCTCCGTTTCATCTTGGGAGCCATAAAAGTTTGCCAAGAGTTTATCATCTCCATCAAGATGAAAATGGGTTTCTAAGGCTTCAAATATGAAAGATAAATAACGAGGAAAACTTCAGCTTTTGTCAAAGCCAAGTTCTCTTTGCCAGTTTTATGAATCTACCTATTGTGCCTGCACCCTGGCATCTGTTTCGTTGTGATGTCAGAGGGAACCTTCTCCAGGAATTTATGCAACACTGGGCCTGGACAGAGGGTTTCAGGCAATTGGTAGAGCTTGGAAGAAGGCTGACAAATCGCGTTCATGGGCCATAACTCTCTCTCAACTCCTCATCTGTTCAGTTCTTACTCCTTACCTTCCAACATAATGGGAATTGGAAAAGAAAGCCCCATGAGCTGTAAGGTCCAGGCTGGGATTAGATTCTGGGGCTGTGATTTATGGGGCACGATAACAGACAGGACTGCGGTTCCATGTTCCAGGCTATCTTTCACATTGCAGTGGCCAGGACCCTTTGTCAGGATTGAATTTGTCATCTTAGCTTCAGTCACCAGCTGCATGCAGCTGGGAAAGGCTCAGCCTATGTCTCCATGGGCTGCCCAGGAGATCCCATGTTTCACCTTCTCTGGACACCAGTGCTATAGGAGCCCACGTGCTACTGTGGGTGGCCAAGAAAGAGCCCAGCGAGCGCTCCTTGCTTGGAACTTGTTTCTGATGTGAATGGTTTGGTGGGAAACTGATGTAGACATCTTACATCCTGGCATTAGCCCCATCCTGTGGATCCGCCCTCGATTCTCCTTTTTGCATTGTCCTGGTTTAGGCCCTGTGACCTCTTCCTCCACTCATTATAATGGCTTCTGTATCACTCTCATCATTTGTCCCGTCTCCTCTCTTCAGCTCATCTTGCATGCCATTGCCAGATGCATTTCCCCAAAGCCAACTTTGCTTAGGTTTCCTCACGGCTTGGACACCTTCAGTGGCTTTTCCTGGACTAAAGCCCAGACTCCTTATGCAGATGGTCAGGGCTCACCACCATCTGGGCCCCCTCTCTTTCCAACAAATCCTTCCTCTGTTCTCCATGAACTCTGCGTGTTCAAGTCCTACATCTTCTTTAAGATGCAGTGCACGGTCTTCCTGCCTCTGAAATCCACCAGTCTCGTACCCTATTCACACACATTTGTGCCTGTGGCTTATCCACCTTCGAGGCAGCATGGCTAAGTGGATAAGAACACAGGTGTAGAGCCAGATTGGCTGGGTTTGACCTTTGCTGTGTACTAGTGTGACCTTGGGCCAGTGACGGACCTCATAGAGTTATTATGAAGATTAAACGATCTAATATTTATAAAGTGCTTAGAACAATAGCTGGCACAGACTAAATATTATATAAATTGTTAATCAAACCTAGTAAACTATAAGTTCCTCGAGAGTAGGAAACACATATTTTAATTTTGTAATCCCTTTTGTCTTGTACTGAGCTGAAATAATCCTGAACCAGATTGCTGTGAAAATGGAATTTTTAAAAGAGACAGAGAGAGGAAATATAATACACATGAAAGCACATTGTAATCTCTTTATTCAACTGATATTTTTGAGTATCTGGAAGTACCAGGCTCTCTGCTCAGTGGTTGTCAATCAAAATGGAATGAGATACGGTCTCAGCACTCAATGTAAGTTGTGTCTAAACATGTTGAATATAACAGCTGTGTGTAGAAGACAAGTGGCAAACATTATTCTATTTTCATCCCCATGTTACAGATGAGAAAACCAAGGCACAGAGAGTTTTTAATAACTGAGGCGAGATCATACATCCAGTAAGCATCAGAGCTGGGATTTAAACCTGTGTTCTTGTAACTCCACGGCCCAGGCTCTTTCCGCGGTACCGAGGTGCCTCTCGTTCAAGAGTGAGGGAGTGAATGAGTGTGGGAAAGAATGAACTGGGAAGATCCCAAGCACGCTTAGCTCCAGGAAGAGATCAAACTGGGGACTTTGCATAGAGGATGAGTTCTAAGTCAGGTTGGGCAGGCAGCAAAACCCTGAAGCCGTAACCATTTGTCCAGGGGAGCATTTACTATGGTGGAGAGATGGGGCACTTTCATTGCCTCCCTTTTGGGGACCACCTTACCCCTATTGTCATACTTCAACGCCCTCCAGCTATTTCCCTTTTTGGCAACAGTGGCTTTATTTTCTTCTCCTTTGGGTAATACCCAGGACAAAAGGTGGATGTGCGGGTGGATGGGAAAGGTACATAACCATTCCCTCTTTGATCTGCTTTCCTCCTAATGGGCCCATTTGGAAGGTTTCCATAGGTACCAGAACAAAGCCTCTCCACTGGGCTTCCTCAGCCACCCGATGATCCAGGCGCCAGGGAAAAAGTCTGGAGTGAGGCTGGCTGGTTTCCATGGCAACCACTGCTTGCCTCAACCCCACGCATACACTGCCCTTTCCATGTAGGTGTGTGTTTATCTATTATTGGCCCAACCTGGAAGTGCCCCTGTGGCTACGTAGGTGCTGTCCCTGCCTCCACCGCTGAGGTCACTCTCTCAGTCTGGAGGTGGATCCACAGCTGGGTGGCAGAGGCACAAGGTTTGCTCCACCAGGAAAAGCTTTGCTGTAGGTCCCAGTGCTTGCGTCGTCTGTGAGCATGATGACAGTGATCTCGGGGATTAGAGATGACGATCTAGAGCCATTAGAGTCAGACACTGTCTAGGGTCCTACAGTGAATCACAAACTGCCCTGGGGGGCTGATGGTGACGCACGGACCTTTCATAAACATATGGCATGTTGCTGTTCCATGGGGGGTGCCTTCAAACTGGCTGAGCATGTGTAGGCCTGAGAAACACTAACCTGGGCTAGCCAACACGGAGGCTGTTGGGCGTCTGAGATATGGCCAGTCTGAATTAAGATGCGCTGTAAATGGGAAATTTAGTGTAAAAAGAAGACTGTAAAATGTCTTATTCATAATTTTTTTTTTTTTTTTTTTGAGACAGAGTCTCACTCTGTTGCCTCTGGGTAGAGCGCCGTGGCGCTATCACAACTCACCTCAACCTCAAACTCCCGGGCTCAAGCGATCCTCCTGCTTCAGCCTCCCAAGTAGCTGGGACTACAGGTGTGCACCACTGTGCCCGGCTAATTTTTTCTATTTTTGGTAGAGACAGGATCTCAATCTTGCTCAGGCTGGTCTCAAACTCCTGAGCTCAAGTGATCTTCCCGCTTTAGCCTCCCAGAGTGCTAGGATTATAGGCGTGAGCCACCGCGCCTGACCTTATTCATAATTTTTATATTGATTACATCTTGCTAATATTTTAGATAGATTAGGTTAAATAAACTACATTATTAAAATGAATTTCACTTTTTTCTTTTTACTTTTTAAAAATGTGCCTCTTGGATAGTGGTGATAATTGTGCAACAGTGTGAATGTACTCGATACTGCTGAGCTACATACTTAGTAATGATTAAAATGGTAAATTTTATGTTTCTTGTACCACAATAAAAAGAAAACAACAAGTACACAAATGTCTGATGGGGAAGGAACCATGTCTCCAGGTCTCTTTCTCCGGAGTCTGGCCCATGTCCTCAGGAGCCCCCAGTGGACTCCCACATTTATCTCATGGGCCCAGACTGCGTCACATGCTGGTTCTAAAGCAATTTCTGGTGAAGGAATGAGACCACCAAGCCTGGCTCAGACTAGCCGAGGTCTGCCCGGGAGGAGGGCCAGGGTCTCTTTCGGTGAGTTACCTGCATCCCTGAACAAAATCAGGGTTCTCTGAACAAGGAAGGGAGGTGGGAATGGCTGTTAGGAGGCAGCCAACACTATAATCTTAAAGGAAAATGTACAAGAAAATTAATGTATGTGAGCCACAGGCGAAAGCAATTTGAAAACTTCCGTCTCCCACTTGGAATATCATTTGTCTTTAAATCTGTCTATATTTTTAACTAAACAAGTAGAGTGTCAAAGAATGTGGCTTCTTGAAAATTTAAAATTACTTCTGTGGCTTGTCTTACATTTCTTTTGGACAGCGCTGCTCTGTAGCATTAGTGGTTAAACCTGGAGTTGGGCTGTTCTCCCCCATTTACAAACTCTGCGCCCTTGGACAAGCTGCTTTGCTGTCTCAATTGCTTCATCTGTAAAATGGGAATAACACCTGCTTCCCAGAGTTGTTACTTGAGCTAATGCATGTAAACCACTTAGAACATGTCTAGCACACAATAAGCACCTAACATCAGGGGCTGCATGGGACCAGGAGCTCTTCTTGGAACCTTCAGACCCTCCCTAACCTGCACACCCCAGTTCTTCCGGCAGGCAGCACACTGATTCCACGATGCAGAGGAATCACCCCAAAGGGAGCTTTTAGTCCGATGTGGCTGATGAGTGCTTGATGGATAGTTTTCCTTCTGTGGATGGTCCCAAGATGACTTTACCAAGATGAAGGACCTCCTCCTGAGCCTTGTATTAGCTTCGTGGAAAATAAATAAAGAGGGGAAAAAGGTTCATGAAGAAGAAACTCTGTTGGGTGCCACCTCATCAGGGCAAATCTGAGTTCTTTAACTCAAGCCTGCTATGGTTACTCACGTGGCTCTAGGATGAGTGGCATTTGAAGCTGGGTTGCCCAGTGTCCTGGCTCAGAGTCCCACTTTTTGACCCTTTTTAGGGGTTAGTGCCCATCAGGAGAGTATTTGGAGGTTGTCCGAGGCAGGGAAGAAGGGCCTATATTCAAAGTTCTAAGTCAACAATTGAAGAAAATAAAATAACAAGGCAACTTGCGATTGCCTTCACAAGTATTTTGGACCAAAGGTACACATGGAGTATTTCTTGGGAACTCCAGGGAACATAGATTGAACCTTAGGCCACAAACATTGAGTCTCAGCAAACTCTAGAGTGAATTCAAATTGCTGTCTATTGCTGAGAGAAATGGAATTTCAGGGCTAGAAGGTGCCTCACAGAGACTCTGTAGTTCCAGCTCGTACTGCAGTGAAGGCAATCAAGGCTTGGAGGGAGCAGGTGACGGGCCTGTGTTTACACAGCAAATTAGTGTCAAGTGTCACATTTTTTGGAAGGAGTTTTCCTTATATTTTCTCTAATTTTCAATTATTTTTATAAATTTCCCCCTATTTTAAATCACTCCCGTTCCCTGCCATCTGTATCTTTCACTTTTCTTTATAGCACTTGTAATTCTCTAATATACTGTATACTTTGCTTATTTATTTTATTTATCACCTATCTTCTCCTGTTCCTACTGGAATCCAAACTAGCTCCATAAAAGCAGGGATTTTTGTTTTTTTGGGTCACCATGGTATCGTTAGCATCTAGTTCCTGGAACATAGTAAATGCAGAATGAATGCATCTGTTCGATGAGTAGATGAGAGCCTGAATGGGTCTCATAGATCCATCTTGGTGGGAGTAAGTCCTTCTTTGGTCATCTAATTTAGAGAAAAGCCATTTCTACCCCAAATTGTGCTTTAAGGTCAGAAAGGCAGGGAGTTGCCCAGGGCTAAGCTACAAATATTGACTTTCTAAAAAGAAGTCCATAAGTTTTGAGACTTTGTGCTTTCTCTTTTGAAGTGGAAAATGCATTTCATTTTATCGTGTCCACCAGGCTGCTTGAAGGAAACAGCAAACGGGGTGGAAACAGCAGACAGGGCCGGCGCTTGGGGCATCGGTCGTTCAAAATGGAAGCCGTCTTCCATGCAAGGTACCAGGAGGGTTCTGCTAGGTTAAGAGGAGAGGAGCAGGTGTTTCAAGGGGAGGGTGCTAGGAGCAGAGCCGTGCAGGCAGACAGGATCCTTTACTTACCCGAGCACATACTGTGTGCTGGGCTCTGAGCCGGTGGTGGCTCTGTGGCTTGTTTACAGGTGCCTTTGAGGGAATAAGGGTTCATGAGTTAGGGCACCAAGTGAGAAGAGGATTAACATTTTCTGCCAGATTCCTGAAATGTGTCTTAATTCCTCTCTAAGGAAGGCTGAGCAAGAAAGTAACACGAGAAGAGAAAGTCTCTTCGAAGGAGCCCTGCTAGGGCTCTACATTAAAGGATTCCTTTGTGAGGCAATTGAAGGAGGGAAACAGCAGTGATTAGGTGGTTGAACCCACGAGGCTGAATGAAGGTCTGAAATAAGGGAAACGCTTCTCCAAGTTAGAGTCCGGGCTGGGCTTCCTGAAGAAGACTCTTGGGGAGCGGGGCCCACTGAGCTGATGGGCTCGTGTGGCAATGTAAAGATGGATGTGGGCTGGAGCAGGAGAGTCCTTGGTAGAAACTGAAGGATGCTCTGTATGTTGACACCGAGCATGAGAAGAGGATGACACTGAGTGTGGTACCTTTAACCTTTAACCATATGAAAGAACTTTCACATGACAATACAAAATTTCCAAAATATTTTTGTTTAATCCATACATACACATTCAGGCTTTCTTCCCTGTGAGAGTAACTTTTTGCAACCCCAGCCAATAATGAATGTTAATATTTATTGAGGATTTACTAAGTGCCACATATAATGGCAAGTGCCTTCCCTACCTCACCTCGTTGACCCTCACATCCCTGCTGTGAGGACGGGCACCACATTCATCCTCATTCAGTGGCGCCTGCAGGTGAGGAAACTGGCACGGGAGGCCAGCTGAGTTGCCTTAGTAGAATCCTGGTGGAAGTACTGATCCAAGCAGACACCAAATGTTTTATATTATAAAATAATGCAGCATGGTGTCATGGGGCAGGGATACTCCAGTAGGTGTAAATTGTAATATAGCTTTACAACCTTTCACTAATAAGCTTCCAAAATTAGAGATTCTTTTAGGAAAATTTCCGTTTATTTCTCACTTTATTGTTGTTGTTTGTTTGTTTGATTATTTTCTTTTCTGCCTATGTCTGATTTTCTCTTTACAGCTGCATCCTAGATGCCTGTCTTAGTATCTTCTGTTTCTTTTCTGTCACTCTTGTTTTCTCCGCCTATGTATTTATCTAGCTGTTTTCTTTTCTTTTCCTTTTCCTTTTTCCCTCTGTACCTATTAGTATCCCTGAAATGCCCATGGAAAAGAATTTAGGAGTATTCTTATTGTTTATTGGGTAGAAGAGTTTTATGCTTTAATTTTAAAACGGTTGTTGATTTAATAATACTTCTGTCTTTAAAACATAAAAGCATTAAGTTGATTTTTTACTTAATTCGTATTAGAAGAACATTCTGATTCTCTACTGGACAGTGGTCCTTGATGGAGTGGGGGAAAGGTTTTTGCCTATTGTCTTTTCTGGTTATTACTCAATTTAACACAGAGATTGTTAAACACGCGCTGTTTTCTACAGTGTCAGAGGAAAGCCTTGTTATTCCCCAAACATCAAGGGAATTGCATGCTTATGCTCGTGAACCAAGAACTTCTGATTAGAAGCCAGACAATTACCAAGGGCGTCAAAGCATCTCACCTTGGTGTTTGTAATTGAACAATGTTCACATAGGGACCATGGAATGAGGCTTTTAATTTGAATCAGAGGACGGGGCAAAGAGCTGTCATTTACAACATTACACAAATCGTCTCACAGTGAATAATAATTCTGTCTTGAAATTGCGTCCTTCCTGCCGTGATCACCATAGATTAGTTGGTTTATAACAATGATAATAGTGCTTTGTATTTGCATACAGTGCTTTACACTTGTCAAGGCGCTCTGTCTTGTGCTATCTTATTGGGCATCTGAACATCCCAAATACCTGGAAAGTCATGAAACCTGGAGCTGAGATCTCTCTTTGCAATGTGGAAGCTGAGATCAGAGAGGTTATGTCACTTGTCTTGACTGCAGCAAGTAGCAAGTCAGCAAGGGACTGCAAACCCAATCCGCACCCAACCCAAACCAGAGGAAGGGTTTTTTTCTGAATGTATATGGTGGGGAAGAGACATCCTACTGCTATCCATTGTGTGGAAGGTAGAAAATGGAGAACTTGGCAGAGTTTACCAGCCTGGTAGCCATCATCCTAGCAAGAGACAGACTCTCTCCTTCCTCTCCCTGAAGAGTCAAGACAAAAGCAAGTATCTTAAACTATTGCTAGCTAAGCCTTTGGCCCAGACCTCAGGCACTCATGAGATGGGGCAGGATGATGAGGAGGTATAAACATTCGATGCTTAGAAAGTGGCACCCTCACCCCCACACTTGGTCCCCGTGAAACCTTCCACCTGGAGGAGTGCTGCCGTGTACTTTCTTTTCACAGCCTGTTTACTCGGTGGCACCCTGAGGCTGTGGTGACCAGTGTTGCTTTGGGTGGGTGAGAACACAGAGCATTTTCAGAACCATGGCTTATTTTCTCAGGCTTTAATTAGTTTAAACACTGGGGACATCTTTGAACTTAGTAAAGGAAATAAAGCCCCTCTGTCCTTGCATCCCTAGAAGTGGAAGCTCATTTTCTATTCCTGGTGCTGGAAAGGGCAAGTGTTCACTGAAAGAAAATATCTCACATTTACTGGGGGCTAACTATGAGCCGGGCATAGAGTGAAGCACTTAGCCAGCCCTGCCTTGTTTAACACCCAGACTAGGAGCTAGGCACTGTCATAACTGCCATTCTAAACAGGAGGGAACCCAGGCTCGGGGTGGTCGAGTGACTTGCTGAGAGTTTCCCAGCTGTGTCTGGTGCCACAGCCTCTGGACCTCTAGTAAGGGACATCTCCTGAGCCGTGGCTTGCGCACTCGTAAAGGCCTGGAGCTCTGTGTGAACTAACAAAAATTCAGCAGCTTTGGTTGAAGGGTTGGGGCCCGGAGATGCTGTCCCCCTCACAGGCCCTGCAGGAGCGGTGTGAGCCCCCTGGGGTTCCCCTAGAGTGGTACAGCCCGTCCTGACGTGGCCTTCTCTGGAAGGGGAGGTCATCTCACCACACCCCAGAGGGACCATCCGAGTCAGTGCCTATCTGTGAGGCCGCTGCCTCCCTGCTGGAAAACCATGAGTTCCCATGGTCTAGGCAGGAGGGACCCAGCAGCTCTTTCTCCTTGGCCTGCCTGCTCCTTTTATGAGCCAGCCAACAGGAATCCCTGAGGGGTCATCTTCGTCCTTGGAGTGGGAAAGGGAGCAGGTCCTCCTCCTGGAAATGGATCTGTGTGCTGGCGAGAGGTGGCCTCTTGGCAAGGCCTTCACTGGAGGGCGGAAGCGCTCGGGGGGCTGAAGGTTAGTGAAAGGTGAGCTGGGATCCACGAGGCCAGCAGGTCTGGCACAGAAGGAGCCGGAGGAAGCTGCTCAGGAATGTGCTGTGGACGGACTTGCTTAGGTCCCTCCTTTCCCGGCTGCCCCTGCTGTGCCAGTGGGCTGTGACCGGGCCTGAGGACACGCAGCTTAGCCCTCTCTTCCTCACCCCGCTGCCTAAAAGAACTTAACAGCATTGAAAATCTAAGTGTACGCACTCTTCATTTGAAAAGTGAAGCATTTCATGGTTTTTTTTTTTTGAATAAAGTTAAAAAAAAAAAACACTTATGTGGCAGTTGATAAAGTAATTATTTTGAACTTAGCTATTTATCATCTACAAAAAAATGTTTCTGGCTCTTCTGATACTGGTGGGAGCTTCTTCCTCTCCCAAGGTGACTTTCCAAATAATACCTGAGGTGGCCGTCCTTCGTCTTTATTTTTATCTGAGGCATTCAAGGCCCTCCGGGACTGCTGGGATGAAATGGGTGGAAGTGGGCGCTGTTCCCTTCCCAGGCTCCCTCGGTGGGTTCCATTGCTCCGTTGTCTCCTCATCCAGGACTGATTCTCCCAGCTACACGGGGAACACCTTGGACCTAGAGGGGCCAGGATGCAGCTGGACTAGGTGTTAACTCTGGGCTTAGAAAACAGGAGGTTTCATTTCAAACATTTATTCAACCAACAAATACTTACTAAGTTTGTTGCAGGGAGGGTTCTTGGGAAGCTGACTCTGATACAGAGTTGAGTGTGCTGGATGTTTCTGCTGTGGGGAGGGGAAGGCAGCAAGATGGCACAGAGGTTGAGTGGTGATGCAGGCCTGGTGCATCCTCAGCCAAGCCCATGGAGAGCACTAAGGTGACCTGCCAGCATTGTCCCAGGATGGGCTGACAGGAGCCTTTATTTCCTCACGCCTATCACTCTAAGGAGGTAGGCTGCCCCCAGAGGGTGTGACCTTGGGCCAGGTAGCTCTCTGCAGCTGGGCAGGCCCTGAAGGGGCTACCAACAGCCATCCCAGCAGTTGGGTAGCAAGCCCTTCCTTGAAGGGGGTGTGTGTCCATTGCAGGGTTTTCTCAATGGCCAGGGCACGGTGGGCAGACACTGCAGATCAGGTGGAAAGGCCTGGTCTCTGTCTGCGAAGTGCTTGCAGTGCGGTGGCTCAGACTCTAGCCTGATGGGTGCTGTCATGGAGGGCTCTATGTGCTGGCTGCTTGGTAGCCCCAGGGAGGGACCAGGTCCCCAGCAGCCTCTTGAATCCTCTTGGCAACCCCACGAGATGTATGCCGACATCGCTGTTTTGCTGAAGAAGAGAGGCTCTGAGATTCTGAGAAACTCCCAGGGGTCAACAGCCAGCAGGGGAGGATGCCAGAATTCAAACTCAGGTCCGACTCTGAAGGCAGTGTGCTTTCCTCGATTCAAAATTGCCTTTGAAAAAAGAGCCAACAGGGGTCGTTCAGCAGTGTCCCTTCTGCCAGCCTTACCTCTGAGCCTGGCACTAGCTGTTCCCTGCCAGTGATGCCATAGCTGCACACCTCCTCCATGGAGCCCTCGCCACTTCCCAGCCCAGGGGGCTTTCTCCTCTTCCTGACTTTTCTTAGCACTCAGGTGGTGGCCATGATTATGTTCTCTGATTGCTGCAGTTGGGTAAGTCCCATCCTACATCCTCCAAAGGGCAGGGGTGTTGTATACATGCTGATTTGGGCCCCGTGTAAGATTCCTATGCTTATATCCAGGAAATTGTATGTCGGAGGCTTCCTTCTCCCTAACATAGATATTACTCCGAGATCCCTGTCTGGCAGTCAGGGTGTTGTGACGTGCTGCCACTCACTCAGCCATACGGGTCATGGGGAACCCACCAGCTTTCCCACTAGGCCCAAGTGGAAAAATGGCCTCAGGGGTCCATATTCTGTTCTACCTCATGGAACTTCAAGAGCCAGGGATGGGGTTGACCAAGGCATCTTGGAGTCAAGGAGTCTAGTCAACCTTGTGTTGGCTTAAGAGGGAGGCTGGTGTTGAAGCCACGTGAAGGCAGGTTTGGAAAAAACCCAAAGATGCCAAGGCCTTGCCATCCGGCCCCTGTGAGCTACCACTTAATCAGATGGCCAAGGATGTGTTAAGAGGGGAAAATGTGTAAATGTTTAGAGAGCAGTGAGTTGTGAGCTGTAAATGGCCCTGGCATGTTTATAAGAAGTGAGCAGGCCAGAAATGAAACCCCAATAGGTTTTTGGTGATTTTGTGTGTGTGTGTATAGAATTACCAAACTGATGGATGGAGGGAGTGTTCTGGTTGCTAAATATTTGGGCCTCAGGAGTCTTTTGATGTAGCACCTTTTTACAACTGCTCGCAAAGTGAGCTCAGACTAGCTTAAATTAGCTCTGGGCCACATGTTCGGGAAGAGAGGCTAGAGGCTGGAGTGGATTCCCTCCGTGGTTGTTTGCAACTCTACCTTATAAGAGTTCAGGACTGGCTGGGCGCGGTGGTTCACGCCTGTAATCCTAGCACTCTGGGAGCCCGAGGTGGGTGGATCGGTCAAGGTCAGGAGTTCAAGACCAGCCTGAGCAAGAGCGAGACCCCGTCTCTACTATAAATAGAAAGAAATTAGTCAAACAACTAAAAATAGAAAAAATTCACCGGGCACGGTGGCACATGCCTGTAGTCCCAGCTACTCGGGAGGCTGAGGTAGGAGGATCGCTTGAGCCCAGGAGTTTGAGGTTGCTGTAAGCTAGGCTGATGCCACGGCACTCTAGCCCGGTCAACAGAGTGAGACTCTGTCTCAAAAAAAAAAAGTTCAGGACTCTGGCAGTCAAGGCACCCATACCCAGCCAGATCAGGGCACCTGGGGAAGGGTGTGTCTGTCTTTTACCACCACGTGGGTGATCATGGAGAAGGCATCAGATAGAGGAAACTTAAGATTCTCAAACAGCTATTGACATACACCGAGACCACTCTCCCTTTCCACCTCATCTCCTGTCATCCACTCTTGCCACAGCCTTCTCAGTGGCTGGCCACTGCTGCCCACTGGTTACTGTGCATGTGTCCCTCCTCCAGCCTTTTTGCCCTGTTCCTTCAGCCAGGGATGCTTGTTTGACTTATCTCTAAATAGTCCTGCTTGAACCTTCAGGGGTAAGCTCAAAGTGGCATCTCTTCCACAAAGTCTTTCTGGACCCACCACCTGGAAGCAATCACTACCTCCTCTAAGTGCCTCATCAGTCCATTAGACAGATCCAGAGTGAAAATAGGAACCATCTTTGTTTCATATCAGCTAGATGGATGGCTGGAAACATGGATAGTAGACTGGTGAGAAGATGAATGGAAGGAAACATGGGTGGAGGCTGGTTAAAAAACACTGTGTTTCAGCTTTCCTAACCACGTCTGTAAATAGTGCTAGTAACAACAGCACCTTTCTCATCATGTGAGAATTAAATGGGATGGAGCTGGATACCTAGGGCAGGATAAATATTAGCTGTTATTGTTGTTGTTGTTGAAAATAATTCCACAAGGTGTTCATCCCTATGAGGGAATTATTTTTTTAAGATTCAGTCTTAAAATCAAAGATTCCTGGGCTTGGTACTTTCCCATCTAGACCCACTTCCTGATGTGACTAATGAGGAAACTGAGTCCCAAAGAGGCAAGGGAGGGATTTGCTCACACTCTTTGAGTTGGCGGTAGGCTGGATGGCAAAGTATAATTTTCAAAAAGTTAAAAATGTGGCTCATACAAATACAGAATGTGCACATGTCAAAAATGCATTTAGCTCATTAATGAGGGAACCAAGAGGATGACAGAGTAGGTTTATATAGGCACAGGAGAAAGAACGTTGGGATGAGATTGCTAGATTAGAAATAAAACGGGTTAATGTTTTATAAGGTCATAAAATCATAAACCTTGGGATTATATTTTCTTTTGAACAGAAATCATTTGTATTTCTACTAGGCAAAACCCCAGACATTAACATGTAACTTCACAGAATCTGGGTCTTTGTTTTCTTGTTGTTGTTAGAGAGGGGGTCTCGCTCTCTCACCAAGATTGGAGTGCAGTGGTGCGATCGTAGATCACTGCAGCCTCAAACTCCTGGGTTCAAGCCATCCTCCTGAGTAGCTGGGACTGTAGGTGTGTGCCACCATGCCCAATGAATTTTTATATTATTATTTTTTGTAGAGATGGGGTCTTACTATGTTACCTTGGCTGGTCTTGAACTTCTGGGCTCAAGCAATCCTCTTGCCTCAGCCTCCCGAAGTATTGGGATTACAGGCCTGAGACACTGCATCTGGGTCTTTAGTTGATAGTAAATATCAAGTCAAAGGTATTTTCCTCTAGATAATTAATTAAATATTCCTTGGAAAGGCTGTTAAGCAGTGCCCCAAATATGACTTTGAAAGGACATGCCACCCTTCATCGCCTGACTCCTGCTAATAGACCCAAGTCTTCTCACCCAACCTGCTGCTCTGCCCTCCTCTTTCCACTCTCGCTACCTTCAGCAAGCCTAGGTCTTTGCTTCCATTTCCTCATTGGAAAAATGAGAACCATCATACCTCCCTCCTCCACCAGACTGGCTGTGCCCATTTATGACTTGGAACTGGGTGGGCCCATGGAAAAAGGTCACTCAGTCCTGGACTTGGAAGAGATTGGCAGCCAAGAGAGAGACAGACTTGGGCAAATAATTGCACCACCCTTTGGCAATGGCCATGCAAGGCAAGAGCAAAGGACTGTAGGAACCTAAAGAGAGGAGTAACTTGGCAGAATAAGGGAAGATAAAAGGACCAAAAGGAATATTAAACTGGGATTTCCAAACCTCTAGATATAATTGGTGAAAAGGAAGCAGGGCATGCTTAGCCAGGTAAACTGCAGAGGTAAAGATGTAGGGAATAAAGAGTAAGGTGTTTGCTTCACTTGACCAGCCTAAAAAAAAAAAAAAAAGTAAGGCGTTGTTCATGTAACGTGTATTTGTTGAGCTTCTATCATGTGGCAGGTTCTGTGTTTGGCCCTGGGGTGTGTGTAGGGAGTGGCAGAGATGGGGACATTCAACAGTAAAGCAGAAAGCAAGTCCTGGTCTCTTTGGCTTGGTCCCAGGAGACTGGGGTTTGGGGTGCATTTGAGGGGAGGAAGGGAGAGAGGTGGGGCGCAGTGGAGACAGATGAGGCTGGAGAGGTGGGAGAGCCCCGTCTTGCATGGATCGATGATATGTATGATAACCCTTGACCAAACAATTCATCTTTGTCCAGAATCTTCTCTGTGCAAAGCCTGTGGCTGCCCTCTGGGGAAGGCAAACAAGTGTAAGCAGCTGGTGAACTCCTCAAGGAGTTTACAATTTAGCTGGAGAAACAGGACACTGTCCCAGGAAGAGCTAACAATGTGCAAAGGTGGGTAAGGTAACTATTTGCTCAAGGCTTGGAGGGAAGGAGAACTCTTTGTGGCTTGGTTGTTCAGGAAGAATTTCTGGAGAGGAGACACTCTCAATTGGGTTGGGTAAACTGAAGATCAGGGAGGGCACTGCAGGCAGTGGAATTTCTCCCAGCAGAGCCTAAAAGCAAGGAGAATGTCCAGTGTTCCTGGGTCAGGAACTCAACGCACCTTGAGTATCCAGCTGAGAGACTGGAAATCCGTATTGCATCAGGGGTGGAAAGCTCAGATGCTGACGGGGGCTGGGAGGGTCATGCAGGACTGGTGGGGGCCTTGATGAGCAGAGATAGAGTCTTCCCAGCTGAAGGGAGCAGCTGCCTCGGAGCTCTGGCCACTGTGGCCATTTGGCCAATTTGTGATTTTTCAAGGGAAGTTGGAAATCTGCATTTCTTTGGGAAATCTCCAGATTTTTTGCATGTTGTCAACTAAATAAAAAAAAATTAAAATCAGTCCATGGGTCAAGAAATAGATCTCTGACCTGTGTGTGTTGGGGGGAAGTGGAGGTCGGGGGGAAGAGAACATGTGGACGCCGTAGCCCAACATGTGGCTTCTCCGTAGGCAGTGCAGATGCTGAAGGTTTGTACAGCCTTGCTGCTGCAGGGCAGACGGCAGAGGGAAGAGTGGGTGTGGACCTGGAGACCAAGCAAGGAGCAGGCAGCAGTGGGGGCAGAGCCCTGTGTAGTTGTGGCCAGGGTCACGTATTATACTGAATAGAGCTCATCCAAGCCAAGAACCACAAACCCACAACAAACCAAAGGGAAAATGAAGGAAAGGGAGTCAATGTGTCTGGTTCAGGGTTGCATGAACAGTATGAATCCAGTTTCTTTTTCTTGCTTTCTTTAAAGAAGCCTGGGCAGTGCTGGCCTGTACTTGGGAGGAAGGCAGAGAGATCTGACCCTTAACCCAAGTGCACTTATTGAAATGGCTCAGGGTCTTCATATGGCAGGACTGTGAAACGAGTACTAGTCAGGAGATCTGGTTTATGAAAGTCACTAGTGTTACCTGAGTACCCACTATGTATCAGGCATTTTGTGCACATTTTCAATAATTTTCAAAACTGCCCTGTGAAGTAGAGAGCACTGTGACTCTACTTTTTCAAGGTTGAGGTCACAGAGCTGGCCAGCGTAACGTGGGATTGGAACCAGGTTGCAAAGGCCAAGTCCTTGCCCGTAGACCCCACTGCTGCACTGGCCGGTGCTCCACCTCTAACCTGTTTGTGATCTTGGATACGTCTCCTCCACCTTCCCACAGAGTAGCAAGAGAGGAAACCTCAGAGTTGCCTGGTCTAATCTTATACTGTAGTTGTGCAGTTGAGGCATTTGTATATTGAGATTTTATGATTCTAAAGGTCTTTGAATGTTTAGCTTCAAACAAAGAGCTAGGAATCAGAGATGTCAGCCTTAGACAGGCAGTGACAGCAGTGTCGAGAATGAACTTGGCAGTCCTACAGAAAAAGATGTGTTCTCATCATACATGGAAGGGCTTTACCTAGAAAATAGGTATACAGATGTCTGAAAAATAGGTGTTCCAGCATGGCTGTCTCTGAGGCCCCCACCTGGAGGCCTAGAATGCAGCTTTTGCTGTTTCCATATCTTTCTGCCCTTCTATCCTCTATGAATGCTCCCAAACCCCTCAAAGGACCTGCAACTTCAAAGAGAAATATTATTGATGCAGCTGAGTCTATTTTTAGCCTTCTGGGGTTGGTGCATGTCCAAAGCAGAAGCATTAAGTTTTACATCTATTTTATTTACATCAGCCCCTCTTTCCCCAAAATCCATTAAAAGATAACAGAAACAGAGCTGGTTTTTGACAGCATTTGATTGGTTCATATTTTGGGGGCGAATATGTCAAGTCTCACCTTGCTGTAGCTGAGACATGAATTTAATATTTCCAAGGAGCCACAGAAAAAGACACAGGAAAACTTTGATTACCCTTAGAGATCAGAGGAGGGTTTTTCTCCTACATATGGTGCTGTTTCCTTGACTGAGCAGGTAAAGGAGGTGGATATGAAAGCAGAAAGTGTTCCTTTACCGTGAAACATGTATTTTGGGTCGCAGATCTTATTGATGATCAGACTTATACAATTGAATATTTCTCTTGTGTACACACATGTCCTCTCTCTTCTCTGTCTCCTGCTACCTCAGTAACTTCCAGAGAGACTTCCAAAAGGACAGCAAGCTTTTAGAGTTTAGAGTTAAGACTTCTGGAATGTTGTTCCAGTTCCTGGGGTTGGGCAGGGAAAGGCAGTCTTTAAGTATGTGTTGGAATGTGTTGGAACCTCAGAGGGAGTTTGTAAACCTGTCAACCAAAATTGCACCTTGAAAATTCTCAGTGAGGTAACCACTATCTTCAAGGGATTCTAATGTACTTATAGGGTTGAGAAGCAATGTACTGATGGCCTTAATCAAATTGATTTAATCAACCTGGGGCGAGGGTTACAGGACCCCAGATTCTCATAAGCCCTCATCCAGTCTAGAATCAAGGTTCACACCTGGCTGCCACTTAGAACCAGCTGGAGAACTCAGAAAAAATTCCAATGCCTAAGCCCATCTTCAGAGATTCTTATTCAGTTTGTCTGGATGGGGCTTAGGATCTGTATTTTGTAAATCTTCCCAGATGGCTTCACTATCATTCCACTCTAGAGCAGTGCTTGTCAAACTTTAATGTGCAGAGGAATTACCTGGGGATTTTGTTAAGAGGCAGATTCTGAAGACCTAGATAAATGGCAAGGCATACCATGTTCATGGACTGGAAGACTCATTGTAGAAAAGACGTCAGTTTCCCCCATATTTCTCTGTAGATTTAACACAATTCCTAGGCAGGAATTTTTGTAGATATAAACAAGTCAATTTTTAAAATTTATATGAAAAGCTAAAATAATTTGAATAGCTAAAATAATTTCGAGAAAGAAAATATATTTGAAGGAATCACCCTACCTGATTTTAAGACTCATTTTAAAGCTATAGCAATTGACACAATGTGGTATTGGCAAAGGGATAGACACATAGATCAATGGAACAGAATGGAGAGTCCAGAAATAGACCCACAACAAATATGGCCAATTGCTTTTGACAGAGGTGCTAAGGCAATTCAATAAAGAAGGATAATCTTTTTTATAAATGGTGTTGAAACAGTTGGACATGTAAAGGCAAAAAACAAACCTTGACCTAAACGTCATACCTTATACAAAAATTTACTCAAAATGGATCACAGATATAAACATAAAACTATAAAACCTTTATAAAAACACATAAGAGAAAATCTTTGTGATCTGAGGTAAGGTAAAGAGTTTGTAGACATGACACCAAAAAGAAAAATAGATCAGGTCAGGTGCAGTAGCTCACGCCTGTAATCCTAGCACTCTGGGAGGCTGAGGCAGGAGGATTGCTTGAGGCCATGAGTTCCAGGCCATGCTGAACAAGAGCGAGACCCCGTCTCTACAAAAAAATAGAAAAGGTAGCCGGGCATAGTGGTGCATGCCTGTAGTCACAGCTACTCAGGAGGCTGAGGTGGGAGAATTGCTTAAGCCCAGGAGTTTTAGGTTGCAGTGAGCTATGACGATGCCACTGCACTCTAGTTCAGGTGACAGAGCAAGACTCTGTCTGAAAAAAAAAAAAAAAAAGGAAAGAAAAATGGATCAATTGGACTTCATCAAAATTAAAAATGTTATTCTATGAAAGACACTATTATAAGAATGCAAAGAGAAGCTATATACTGGGAGAGAATAATTGAAAATCAGACATATCATAAAGGGCTTTATAGAGCCAAGATATGTAAGAACTTGCAAAGTTCAACAGGAAGTAAACAAGCCACCCAATTGGAAAATGGGCAAAACGCTTGGACAGATACATCATCAAAAAGAATACATGGATGGCAGATAAACACAGGAACAGATCATCACCATCATTAGCCATTAGGGAAATTAATTGAAACCACGAGGAGATACTAGCACACCTATTAGAATAGGCAAAATAAAAAATACTGACAGTACCAAGGAGTGGTGAGGATGGGGAGCAACAGGACCTCTCCGACATTGCAGGTGGGAATGCAGAATGGGACAGTAATTCAGGAGAACAGTTTGGACGTTTTCTTATAAAATTAAGCATATGCTTAGCATATGACCAGGAATCCACTTCCTGGGCATTTACCCTGGGGAAACGAAAACTTTGGTTTACACAAAAACATTCACACACATGTTAATAGCAGCTCTGTACATCATCACCCAAAACTGGGAACCACCAAATGTTCCTCACTGGGCGAATGGTTAAACCAACCATGGTGCATCCTTACAGTGAATACTACTCAGAAACATGCAGCAACTTGGGTGACTCTCAAAGACATTTTGCTCAGTTAAAGAAGCCAGTATCAAAGGATTACATATTATATGATGTTCCATGTGTGTGACTTCCCTGGAAAGATAAAACTGTAGTGACAGAGAACAGATGAGTGGTTACCAGGGGCTAGGGGTGGAGAGTATGACCATGAAGGTTAGTAAAAGATAGATTTTGGAGTCATGGAACTGTTCTGTATCCTGACTGTGGTGGTGGCTACACAAACCAATACATGTATTAAAACTCATGGAACTGTACACCAAAAATAAACAGTTAAATTTACTGTATGGTAGCTTAAAAAAAAAAAAATAAAACTTAAAAAAACTGCAGGTTCCGATTTAAGAGGGCTAGCAATGGGGCCTGGGACTGTGCATTTCTAACAAGCTCCTGGGTGACACCGGAGTTGCTGGGAACACACATGTAGCAGCCAGGCTCTATAGAGGGAATCTCACAAAACCCAGCTTCAGCGTGTTTCATTCCTCTGCTGAGAAACCTTTAATGGCTCCATAATTCCTCCAAGATAAAGTTCAAAGATCTTATCACTTGATAAACTCAAAGTAAGCTTTTCCCGGAAATCCTCAATCTCCCAGACCGTACCCTACAATGGTGTGTGTGCTTTGCTTTGTTTGTAGCCTGGAGTACTCTCTTTCCACCCATCTCCTTGAGGATGAGTGACCCCTTAGTCACTGGCCAGCTTGAAAGGCACCTTCCCAGTGAAGCCATCCTTGACACTGCCCGCTCCCGGCACACCCGTGCAGAACCAGTGCTTCTCTGCCCTGCACCTGTTTGGTACACCTTCCAGTGCAGTGTGCGTGGTATTCTGCTCTCGCATCCTCTTCCATTTTGCAGATCTTTCTCTCCCTGAGAACACAAGTTGTTCGAGGGCAGGACCCATGCCTTGTAGGCCTGGTGCCCAGCATTGTGGAATGTAGTGAGGGGCCCTGGGGAACTCAGACAATGAAGACAAACTGACTCTAGAAATGGCGGATGTTTCAGGAGCAAGAAAGTATTCTATTAGGATCCATGGGGAGAAGAATTAAGGACATCCATTGATTTCTAAGATCAGAAGATGCCAGCGAAGGAAAAGAGCCGCCTCCACAATCACACCCCTTTAAAATTAGGTCCCGATGTGAGACACTGTAGCTGTGATTCTTTGGGGAGCTAGAGGTACACTTTACACTTACCCCCTACCTGCCCACCAACCCCACACCTGGCCACTGAACTGTTCAGAACTGCTGCACTGCCTGGGCTGGTGGTGGTGTTGCTCTGATTCCAACTGTGCCACTGACCCTTGTAGCTCCCTACTCTCTCTGCAGCTAGCTGCACGTTTATCCGTCACCTTAGTGGAAAGCAGTGGTTCATAAAGTGTGGGAACTTGCTTGAAATTCTAATTCTCAGATCTCTTTCAAGTTACATTTAATTAGAATGCTGGGATGGGGCCCAGCAATCCGTTTTCATACCCCACCCCACAACGTGATTTTGATGTTGGCTGAAGCTGAGAATCACTGGTGTAGAGAAGAGGATTCAGGAGGATGGTAGTTTCAATACCAACTTTGGCAGCTGAGAACAGGGGGCAGTCCCCTCTCTGGGCCTCTTGGGCTCCTCACCTTTGTCAGGTGAGACGAGAGCACACACTAGCTGAGTGTCCACCTGGCGGCCACTGTCCCTTCCTTTCCTGTTGCTGTGCCCCTTTGTCCCAGGTACTGGTTTCCAGTTCTCATGAGTAATGCTTAGACGTGTGTGTGCTCATTCAGTGCCACATGCTTCACGTGGTTTAGCTCATTCAGTCTTCATGACAACCCTAGCGGGTAGGGATCATTATAACCCTTTTACAGATGAGACAGCTGAGGCAGAGAAGGCTGAAATAACCTGGTCTAGGTCAAGCAAGCATTGTGGCATATTGCCTTTCTGAGTACCCTCTGTGTGCGTACCAGCTCAGCACCAGGGGCTCTGGACTCGTCCTGGAAGATGCTGCCCACTGTGTAGGAGATATGCTCCACCCACGTATGTAAGGGTGTGTGTGTGTAGAGTAGATCTATAATGTCCACATCACCTCCGTCACCATCATCTGCACCAGCATCACCACCATCCTCACCATCATGATCTATCATCAGCAGCATTGCCACCACCATCATCATTGCCACCACCATCATCACCACCATCACCAGCACCATCATACCATCATCATCAGCCATCATCATCTCAGTCTCTTAGTGTTATTGCAATTTGTGTGATCTAACAAAAATAATAATGACTCTAATAATAAAATAATCTTAAAAAACACACGCACAGTGCCTGACAATTTGCAAAGTGCTTCCTTGAAACTAACCCCACCTAAATAAGGGGGATGTACTGAATTATTCACCTGAATGCAGTCTGTCTGAGCTTTATTCTTTTCTCCGAGCCCTGATACCGTATTCTTTTTGGATACTCTAATTTATGTGGGGGTCCTAGGCAGGGATTTTTTCTGCCCATTTTGCAGGTAAATATAACTGAGACCCTGGGAGGTTAATGTTATAGAGCTTGTGAGTGAAAGAGCAGGGAGGAAGCTAGTTTCTTATTTGGACCCACCAAAGTGCCCAAGATCCCCATGAGAGGCGTGTGGGGTGGGTGGAATGATCACGGGGCACAGAAGGCAGGGAATAGGTTCTCGGGTCTCGTGGGGAACTTGGCTGCAAGTTCACACAGCAGGGTGAAGACAGCAGTGTAAAAGTGCGGATGGCGGTACAGCCATGAGCAAAGGGAAGAGGAAGAAGAGAGGAGACAAAATGTGGCCATAGAGTGTGGGTTCGAATACATAGTTAAAGGACAGAAGGCGAATCTTCGCCAAGGGGCTAATCTGCAGGAAGCCATGCTATCACTTACTCCAAGTTACCTTTCCTCTGCCTCCAACCATAGGGAGTGATGTATGAAAGTTCTTCTGTTGAATAACTAGCTCTTTAGGTCGGAACATCTGGGTTTCAGTCCTGTTTCAGCCGCCAGCTACCTCGTTGAGCGATCTTGAATAAGCCAGTTAAAGCCTCCTCTTTGGGAAGGTTCCTCGAAAGAGTCTCTGGTTCCTGAAGGCTTGGGGGTGGAGGATGGCCATGAATTGCCATTGTCTGCCTTGGGTGGGTCGTGGTGCCTTTGAGAGAGGCAGTGACAGGCGACCCTGTTTCCAAGGTGGGGCTTTGGGCTGTGAGGTTGTGATGCCTGTCATGAGGTCCAATTGCCACTGCCTGCAGTTGAGCTTCAGTTAGTGACCTTAGTTGATTCTTGTGTGCACATGGTTCTTGTGCCTCAATTTTCTTGGAAATTACTCCCCAACAGTACCCTCCTTGCTGCACAAAACCTTGGTTAATCCTTTGTTAAAATGTCACAGAAACTGAAAGCCTTTTCCCCTAATTCCCGTTTTTCCCCCTGAGCAGATTGGATTTGTTGTGGCTCTGTTGGAAAAAGAGTCAGCTCTGAAAGCAGGTTCTAGCCCAGCTCCTATTTATGTATAGCCCAACTTATTTCAGCAACTGCTGTCAAGTAAAAACTCTGTTTAATCGGAGGCAGGTAAACATGCCAATTCCATTTCATTGCCTGAGCAGGCCTCTCTGCTGTGGTGGAGGAATGATGCCACTCCGGATCTGGTCCTAGGTGCCTTGGGGTTGGGGACCGATACAGTTTAAGACTTTCTGCCCATTCAGGCTGGGGCACTGAGGTTGTAGTCACTTGTGTCCTTTGGTGGAAAAAGCAAGAAGTTATGAGCCAGAGGTTCCAATTCTGGTTCTGTCACTTACTGACTCCATGACTTCTGAAGGCTACTTAGCTTCCTGGAGTCAGGATTTACTCATTTTGAAATGGTGATGTTACTAAATACAAGTATAAATGAGCCTCCAGTACACGAGTATATAAGGCTCAGTAGACAGTGGTTTCTTAATTCGTGCTTCAAGAAAACTATAAAAATGGACATTTTAATTATAAATGATTGAATGATGTCAGACATTGGAGAATTGAATAAATGAATGAACACATTTATTCAGAAAAGATTGAGAATCTACTAGGTGTCAGGCGCTGTGCAAGCTGGTGGAGAGAGTAAGATACTGTCCCTGCCTTTGTAGAGCTTACGTGGTAGGGAGAGAGAGGACAATAAACACAAAAATGTATAATTGTGCATGTTGAAAAGTCTATTTTTAAAAGAACAGGAAACTAGAAGAGAGAAGGGGATGGGAAGAACTTGCACGGGTGAGTGGTCAGGGGGTTGTCCTTTAGGAGGCAGAGACCAGAAAGGGAGCAGGAGTTAACTGGACTAAGAGGAGGAAGAGTCTGCGTCCAACTCCGAGGCAAGAAAGAGCTGTGCATAGTCAAGGAAGGAAGAATGGGGGTGGAGGGGCACAGAACTGGGTGGCCAAGCCAGTGTCTGGTGGAAAGGAGGCTGGCCAGGAGGGCAAGAGCGTGTGAGCCTGTGGGCCAGAGGAAGTACTTTGCATTTTAGTATGGGCGCCACAGAAAGCCGCAGAAGGGTTTTATGCAAGGAGGTAATATAATTCTGTTTATTAGGACCAGATGAAGTTGAATTGAATAAAAGGTTACTAAGTGTACAAATGCCATTTTTATGGGAAGAGCTTTTGCACTCACCCTGAGGGCTGGCCGAAGGCAAGGGTGGTGGGGGATGCTTGTCTTTGGTGCTTCCTGGCTCTGGTGCCTGCTGTGGAGCTGGGGACAGGCTCACAAATGCTGCAGCTTCTGGGGGCTGTGGGGTTCCATGCATCTGAAGCCGTAGACTGTCCCATGTCCAGGGCCCATTTTGCCTCTGGGATCCAGAAGATGCCAGCTGTGCTGTCTGCACTGGAATTCCAACTCGATCATCTAATTCCACTATGGATTGGAAGAGGAACAGTGAAGCCGTGTGCCAGCTGGAATAAACTGGAGTTGAGGAAACTCATCCTGTGTTTTACAGAAAAATATAATTCTTCAGAACCTCAAGCTACTCCTGACATTGTGAGTCACAGTGACAGCACAGGGTTTGAATTGCTTGCCTCCAGGCCTGACGATCCAGGTGCTCCTGGTCACCTGTCCCCACTGGAGGTTACTCCGGCTAAGCCTGCCGTGCAGCTCTCCTTTCAAGGCCTGGAGGACCATGAACACTTTGAAAGGGGACACGCCTGCCCTCTCGCCCCTTTAGCCTGATTGTGGCATGGGTGGGCCTAGACAACAGCAGGGACTATCTCTTTTCCAAGTGTTCCCCCTCTTTATATAAGCAGGTGGTCCATGGAGAGGTTTATCAGAGGCATCATGTGACGGATGCATGTCATTTTATAAGCTAATTGTCCAGGGAGAGTCCTTGCTAACCAAGAAGAGGGGCGATGGCAGAGAAAAATAAAGGGAACTCAAGGCGGACGCACGGCAGCTCCAGTGTCCCATAAGGCTGTGGCCAGTCCTGTGAGCTGGACGGCCAGGTCTGAGGCAGGATGTCCAGCAAGGCCATGCTGACAGCATCTCACATGTGTTGAGTCTGCTGTGGTCTGGGCACTGTGCTTTCCTCACGCCACCCCATTTATCCTTTCCGGGCATGGTGCATTTTATAGATGAAGCAATTGAGGCTCACATAAAGCTGTTACATAAAGGCACACGGGCAAGAAGTGGTAGAACCTGGATTTGAACACATCCTTCTGGCTCTTTCAAAATTATCTCCTGGCCTATTCCAGCATTGTGTGTGTGTGTGTGTGTGTGTGTGTGTGTGTGTGTGTGTGTTGGGGGAGGCTGTCGGGGATTCCCCCCTCCCAAATATGTGGCCTTGTGCTAAGTCATTGTCCTTAGGGGGCGTAATGAAGGGGCAGTGGATCGGGAGGGTCCCAGTTGGCCTCTGGCTTGTCAGCGGGCCATCCTCCTCCCCTCTGTGATGCAGGGTCAGTGTGCCCACCTTGCTGCCCTGCCCTCCTCCAGCCTGCTAGGAGAGAACAGATCTGAAAGGCCTTTAGGGAGGACAGCATGCGAGAGAGGTGGCTGAGGCGCTAATGGGCAGCCACGGCCGCCAACAGCCACTGAGGGAGACCGTGGGCCGGGCTCAGCTACACATGGGCTCAGCTCCAAGGGAACAGAGAACTGGACCACGTGTGCTTGAGCTGGGTCAGAAACGGCGATTGCTTAGCCCACATCACCAGCTCCTGTTCGCGCAGTTGAGGAGGTACCTGGGCTTGTGCGGGCTGCCTGGCCCTGGCGGTATGTGCCCTCTCATCTCTGCTTCTTGCAGCATGCATCAGCCGGGGGCAGCTCTTGGCCCATGGAATGGATTCTGCGGGGCCAGCCACAGGCAGTGGCTGCTCTGCTTGGCCGCGGAAAGTCCCTGGGCCACTTCCAGCTGGAGCCAGTGCTCCTGGCGAGCCCCTGTGGTTCCGCTCCTCCTTCTGCATTCGCCCCCTCCTTGCAGTGACTCTGCAGTGGGAGTGGGAGGTATTGGAGCAATTAGGTGGAAACTCCCTTCGTGTTCCTCTAGTCGTTGAGCTCTCTGAATCTCATTAGTCCCCTGCTTTCCTGCTCTGCCTCCTGTTCTCTGCTAGCAGCAGGTCACCTTGTTGATGGGGGGATGATGAGCCTACAGGCAAGTGGCCCAGAGGCCTCTCTGGGAGAAAGGTCTACTTGGGAGTACGAAACTGTTTAGGGTCTCCTCTAACCCTGTTCTACATTAGGTACCACCTTCTCATTCTCGTCTGCCTGAATTCAGAGTTGGGAGGCCTGGGGCCTTGCCTGAGATATGCCTAACCATGATGATGATCATGACAATACTATACTAATAATAGTTAGAATAGTGATCATTGCCTATTCTGCACCAGGAGCAACTGAGACCTCATCACATTTAATCCTAACAACATCCCTGCAAGACAAGCATTATTGGCACTTCAGAGATGAGAACACAAATGCTCAGAGAGGTTAAGTGACTTTCCCAGAATCAAACACCTGGCAGGTGACTGAGCTGAGGTTTGTACCCACATCTTGATGACTCCTAAGCCCAGCTCTGTCCACCAGGGCACCTTGACATGTTACCTCCAAGAGCCCCAGGCTCACTCATTCAGAGGCTCCCAGAGCTGGAGGGGCCCCAGATCATTCCATCTCCCTCACCCGGACAGTGAGGACACTCGGGACCTGTGCTAGCACCCTGGCTTCTTGCTTCTACCCTCCCTCCCATTGCGTGGCCTACAGAGATTCCAGCTGCCAGATTGCTTCACCCAGAGTGCCTCAGCTGGGCCGGGTCTTGGGAAAGTGCCAGGCATTAAAGGAGACTCAAAGCAGCTTGACTCAGTACCCCACCCCACCCCCCACCCCCCTGCCCGAGCTTCCCTTTGAAACCTGAGGAACATGTCTGGAAAGTGAATGCGAGATGAGATGAAGTAGCAAAGCCGGAAAAGAAGACTGAAGACCCTGGATGTGCAGAGGACACCTGTCTCCCCAGGTGCTATGGGGAGTATTTACCTGTAGAGGGGTCTGAGGATGGAGTGTCCCTCCCTGGCACTGCAGGGGCCAAGGCAGAGTGAGATTCTGCTCGATTTGAGAGAATCAGACGCCAAACTAGGATGGCTTCACCGGCTTGGCCACAGCCTGGGAGGACGGGAAAGCCCAGCAGCTCTCTGGCCCCTGGGCCCACAGAAGGGACAGTTCTTGGAAGCCGTCCTCTCTGTCTGCGGTGGCTGTCCTGCTTCTTGCTGGGCTTCCATCCCTCCTTTAAGGCCAGCTTGTCGGCAGCTCCTCTGGGAAGCCTTTCCTGGCTGCCCCAGAATCGTGACTCTAGGCCTTGGTTCTACAACATCTGTTGTATTGTGTTGTATCTATTGGTTTATATATTTTTCTTCCTTTTCTCCAAGGCAAGACCATGCAGTCTGTTAAGCCTGGAATGGCCTCTTCTTCTGTGCCTATTTGATTTCAAGAAATATTTAAAATATCACTGGCATAATTCAGCATACATAATGAGTTTATACTCTTATGTATTTAAATCAGATGATTTCCCTGTCTTTGTAGCTCATATTATTAATATTCTTCTTATCATTTTGCTCTGCTTAGTTGTTTCTTTTTGACATCTTTTCTTCCCACCCCCTTTTGCTGCCTTGACATTCATTCATTCATTCAACTAATATCCACTGGCCACCTACTGTGTGCCATGCACTGTTCTGAGTGCCGGGGTTACAGAAGTGAACCAAAAAATTGATTGGCTCATCTATGAGTATTGCACAGAGGCAGGGCTGACTTAGGCTGAGGCTTGATCCATTCGTTGACTCAACAGCATCATCTCTGGAGCTGATGTCCCCATAGGAGCTCACTCTGTGGGTTAACCGAGTGTTTGGGGGCCCTTTCCTGGACATGCCTCAAGACTTCCTTGAATGAGCGGTTCATCTGGTAATGAATGAGGCCACCCAGGCTCACGCACACTTGTTCCTGGAGTTGGAGCCACCTTCTAAGGTTTCATAATGAGAACATGCCTTTTTTAGGGGAGCAGGTGTGTGGTAGACTCTGGCCTCCTACGCCGCTGTCTTCTGATTCTTCCCAGAGAACTGCACCTCTCTGCTCTGGTTTGGCTGAGGCTGTTTTTGTCACCCCCACAGGGCTGTGTTGTTTGTTCCTAAAGCAGAGAGACATCTGTCATCCTCGCTGAGCCTCGACAGATGCCACGTTCAAAGACCCAGCACCGGTTGGAACACATGCAACAGCCGCAGCAGCCGCAGCACACTGTCACTGCCATGCTCGCTCACACCGACACCCTCATTTCTTCCCCCTGGTGGGAAAACCTTCTCGCCCCTCCCCGCCAGCCCATGGTCCCACAGGGCAGGTACAGAATTGCCACTACCTGCATGTGCTATGATGCTCAGCAGGCCTGAGCAAAAGGGTTTGAACCTGCGAGATGCAAAGGAGGGTTGAGCAGTGGAACTACAGATGGTAGCACCTGCTGGGCAGTGAGCGCACCTCTGGGTTGGAACAGGGTTAAATGGGGAAAAGCAGGCAGGTCATCCCCTCGCCCTGGACGTGAACCAGTCTCCTTTGGTTGGCTGTGGGAAGTGCCTTGCCCAGTCCCTGTTACCTTCAGGAGTGAGAACTTGGGGAAATGGTGTGGGCACACACATAAGGGGGCTGACTTTTAGCCTTACGGGGAAACTGCGGATGCTCAGCCCATTGTATGAAACAGGGAGTGCTTGACTGAGGGTGGCTTCTGAAGCAAAACTTAGAGAGATGAAGATAAAGATGGGGTGGCAGGATCAGAAAACAAAGAAGAATCAGGCATGAATGCTTGTAGGAAGACCTTGGACCTATTTTATATGATGCAGAACATTTCCCTTTTGAGGACCATAAAATCATCCTAGTTTTTGAAATCTGGTCACGCCCTCCCCGTGGGTCTCAGCAGGAATCATGCCGAGTGGTATCTGTGGACTTGTTTTAGAGAAGGCTGGGTTGAGGGCAGGGGTCGTAGGGCCTGTTGTCAAGCTTGGCAGGCTCCCAGAGGGAGAGGGAAGCCTGGGGAAGATGGTGGAGGGTCAGGTCCTAGAGCCTAAGAGACGAAAAGGAGGAAGGGAGTCCAGAAGCATCCTGGGGAAGAGAGGGGTCAACCACTTGTTAGGTCCTGGGCAGTGTCTGGGGCCGTGTCCCAGAAGGGAGGGTGGAGGAGAGGGCGGCCTAAAGATACCTCCCTGCTCTGGTGGGTGGGCTTGGGAGGGTGGGGAAGGAGACTGTGGAACATATTTAGCCAGATCTCCTGCAGACAAGGCAGTAAGTGCCACTGTTCACCGTGCATACTCACAAAAGACCACTAGCAGAAAAAGCCTGGTCTAATCATGAAAGCTTCCTTGGAAGACTTTCACTGAGCCAAGCTACGTCCAGCTAAAGGTCCACCTACAGTCATCCAGCTCTGGGATGCTGGAGAACCGCATAGAGGGAGGACCAGTTCTGTGGCTCTCAGCTGGGCTGCCAGGGGGGTGGGGGGATTCTCACTGCTTCTCTTTAATACCTTCCTTCCCCTCGAAAGAGCTGTTGCACGTGCATCTTTTTCTTATATTGTGCTCAAGATTAAATATTTTATTTGGGAAGTCTTTAAGAACTAAAACCTTTCTTCATATCCTGAATCAGATCATCTGCAAGCTCCCCCTGACTCTAACCTGATTTTGTGACCTACAGTTCCTGAGACCCCCCCAGCCCACTTCACCTCATCTTGCTTTTGATTTTTAAGCTACTCTTTCTGAAGCTGACATTTGAATTCCTAGGTGGTTCTTTCTGCGCTTCCCCAGATTATATTTGTGACTCATCTCCTCGTGTTGTTTTAAGTAATGAAGAGAATATGGATGCAGCAGGAAAACTGAGAGCCATCTTCCTAATGGTGAAAGTTTCTAGAATCTATAAAACATCAATTTGTACACAGGAAACTGAAGTTTAAGGGAGGCTAGCTTTGCCCTTAATTTAAATTATTGCATCTCTTGGGAAATTTAATTTTTTAAATAAATCACATATTCCAGTAAAGCATAAAGCTCTGCTAGATAAACAGTGAAGATATTTGCTTTAAAAATGATTCTTTATTCAGCTAGAGAGGAACCAAGGGAATAGAGGAGGATAAAAAGTACTGAATGGAATATACAAGACAAGACTTTGAAATCGAGGAATAGCCTTTTCAGTGGGCTCTATCTAAGCAACGTCAGGCAGACCCCCTCTGACCCTCCACCTTGACCCTGTCATCCTTTTCCAGAGGATGCTGTCAGGATGGGTGTCAGGGTGCAAAGCTAGGATCTGTTAACTGATAGAAAGCCTCACTCAAGTGAGTGCATGCTTCTGGGATTGTTTTTTTGTTTGTTTGTTTGTTTGCATGCAAATAAGAGAACTGTGGTTCAAGCTGCTTAAGAACCAAACCAAAAAAATAAAGAAATTTGATGACTCAGGTAACTGAGAAGCTTCTCTTCACACTTAGCTGAGTCCATGCACTCAAACGATGTCCTCGAGTCTCTTGCTCTCACTGGGTCACTATTTCTCCTTCCATGTCACACGTCTTCCTTCTCCTGTGTTGGTTTTCCAGTCAGGCAGGCTTCCTCCATTCTGTCCCATAATAGAATCAAAAGTATATCTAATTCGCTTCTTACCCTTGGCTCTCAGTAGAAAAATAGTTTCTCTTTTACATATCTTAGTTCCAGTAAAACTTTCAGGACTGACTGTCACTGAAGTAGGGAGGTTGGCATGCTCACTCCTGAAATGGTCACTCTGGCTGGGAAGATAGTCTGATGGTCTTACTGGGCAAGCTTGGGTGGATACCACTCTTGGAGCTGAAGAGTGTAGATGGGGCTGTTACTGAACCAGAGGGATTGAGAGTGTGGGATGGGGTGAAGTTTTGTCACCAGAATGGGCAATGGGTGGTAGGCAGGTAAAGATAACAGATATCAACTGTCACATGGTTTGGTTAGGTGGATTTGCAGGGCTGGCTCTGGGGTTTCTCATGTTTGCCGGCTGATCCCATTAGGTCATTTCTTCCTGCTTGAAGATGGCACGATCCTCCTGCCATCTTGGTTCTGGATGTTGGACGGGCATCCAGAGTAGAGTTTACTAACATGAGCCTGATCTAGAAGGCAAAGACAAACTCTATGCTCACACTTCTCCACCTGCAGAGTTAAGAAATCACTTTCATCCTCTAGGCTTGATATTCATTTTTGGCCATCAACATTGAATTGATGGCTAATGAAGATTTAGAAATTTATTTATCTATCAATTTAATTTTACTATTAATTAAACACAGTTTTATGAAATTCCTATAGCTGCTTGTTATAGAGTACTTTACTATGTGCCAGGCAGTCGATTGCTTCATAAATGTTAATTCTTGTCTTCACAATCTTTTGAGATATTCAAGTAGCCCTCTTTTGCAAGGGAGGAAACAGAGTCAGAGTGGTATGGGACTTGTCAAAGGCCATACAACCTGGAGAATCCAGCACCTGTGTGCTGGTGCTAGTTTGATGCATGTGGGGATGAATAAGACATTCTTTGCCCTTGAGCTGTATCTAACTGCTGTGTGTTTACAGTTACATAAAAGAATGAGTAATATGCTTCTATGGGAATAAAACGGAAGGAAGTTATTAATTTTGCATGAATGTAGTCTAGGAGACAGAAAAGGACATTTGAGCTAGGTCCCTGTGAATGAGTAGGAGTTTCCCATGTGGATATGGTGCAGAGGGAATCTTTTGCTTTTACAGAGCAATGCTGGAGTTTTGTATGAGATGGAGATGCCAGTTTCAGGGAATGTAATATCACCATTGACTTCTGCCTTTTCCTTTTGCCAGGTGGATGGCCAAAGAGATCTACATTTATGTTAGTTTAGACACTTTCATTTGCAAAAAAATAGAAACCCTAACACAAACTGGCTTAAAAAATAAAGGAGATTTACTGGTTTCTCTAGTTGGCCCAGTCTGTGGCACCTCAAACTCTAGGCTTTCCCTTGAGTACTCCAGCCATTGAACTACCTTCTCTTCCCTCTGTAGTCTCTTCCCAGTTGGGACAAACTTGCTTTCACTTTGTCCAAAGACACTATTCTCTTTAGTCTATGTTGAAGTTTGTAGACAGAAAGGGTGCTCTGGGCACGACGACATAAGTACCGCACAGAATGATCTAGAATTTTATAGCAACTCATGTCCTCCTGGCCCTTTTTCAGAGCTGCTTTCTTCAAGGAGGGTAACAGTTTTGATGCAGTGTTTTCTGAAGCTCTTCCCAACCTCCCAAACCACCACTCCTCCCTTCCTGCTGATGTAGCTACATTTATTTTCAGTCACAAGATGGCTATAAAAGGGGCTTCCTAAGATGTCCCACACTGATGAGAGTAAGAAATATCCTAGGCCATTAGCCAGTGGTGACAAATTGTGTGAGTACCTGCCAGTCCACTCAGAGCGAGTCCCTGGTCTTTTGCTGGGAATGCTGAACGAAGACACCACCCCCTTCCTGTTGGGTTCCGGGAGCTCTTTCGGTCATCTTAGGGCCCTAAAGGGTGCCAGCCTTTGATAAAGACACCATAGCATAAGACAGAGGGTAGGCAGGGTGGCTCGAGGAAAGGCTGAGGGCTGAGTGTCACAGGTAGGCAGCCCGAGCTTCCAATCCTGGCCCAGTCACTTTTTAAGAGCAGGATGCCCTGGTGTGAAGAATACAGACCCGGTAGCGAGACTGCCTGAGTCTGAATCCTGGCTCTGCTGTTCACAAACTGTGCCTGCTTCGTGTCCCAGCTCTACCATTTCCTGGGCCTGGATCTAGAAATAGTTACTCTCTTCTAAACTTTCATTAAAGGAATTGTTTTCTGATGTTTCCTGTTGTCCAACTTAGTTGAGAGGATGGTGGCTGTCACTTTACCTCTCTGGCCTCAGTTGTTTCCTTTGTAAAGTATAGATACAAATATGGATACCCACAGGGGTGTTGTGAGTATTAATCCCCCTTTAACTTATTTATAAGTTATATACATAATATATATTTCTATATATAATACATGGAAGACACTTGGAACAGAATCTAGTAAGCACTAACAATGCGGATAAATAGATACATCTTGTAGGGTTGCTATAAGCCTTAGAGACATTGCATATATATCATCTGGCATATAGCAGACACTTGATAAATGTTAGCCGTTATTAATAATAATTATATTGATTGAACTGCTTAATAACAATATGATTCATCTGGAAAGACCTTTAAAGTTTCTGGAATCTTGGCGACCAATATTATCCCCCTTGAACCTTACAACTACTCACAGTGGGGCTCCCCCTCCTGCCCGGTGGACTTCGGGGCAGGGCTGAGTGCCCGCACAGGGTCTCCTGGCCAGGTGGTCATCACCCGGACCAGCATGCGAACCACGATGAGGAGCTTCTCAGTCCAGGGCTTGTCCCACACCTCCTCTTTCCCCATTCTGGAGGCTTCCCAGCCATTTGTCACAGCCTCGTTTGAAATGCCCGTGGTTCTCATCTCTAATATCCTGATTGTCCCATTAATCTCCTTTAAGCTTCATGAAAAATACAAAGGTCTGGATCAGGAAATAGTCACCAAGTTCTAATTTTGCATTCAGGGGATCGTTTTCCATGGACGTGACGAGACTGATGTTTCCCATTTGGCCTTTGGCTTTCCAGCTAAGCCGGGGAGAGCTGTCGCTTTCTGAATTATCAACCAGTTTACAAGGTTGCGTCTATATTTTGTCTCTAACGTGTCTGTACCTTTTCTTGTTTCTCTGTCTTTCTGTGCTCTTCCTCCTAATGGGTGTTCAAACAGTCCTGCTCAGGGGAAGTGGGAAGGAAATTTCTTTTGGTAAGACCTCAGAGCAGCAAGAAGCTTAGAACTTCCAGTCACCCCTTTAGCAAATCCCTTAGACCCTGATCACAGGCCAGAGCTCACTACAGAAGGAGCAGGGTGTGTTTTGTTAACACACACATGCATACCTGCACACATACACGCCATACTCCAAGGTCCTGAATTTTAGACTTAGAACACTGTTTAATATGGTAGCCACCGGCCATATGTTGTTATTTAAATTTAAATGAAATTACAGGCTCAGTTCCTCAGTTGCAATAGCTACATTTCAAGTACTCCATAACCACATGGGGTTAGTGGCACCCATGCTGGACAGCACAGACAGAGAACATTTCCATCGATGCAGAAGGGCGTATGCAGTAGCCTTTAGCATAAGGAGAAAGGGAGCTGGAACCGGCACATGAGTGTAGCTTTTAGCTATGTAATATCACAGACAAACAAATGTAGTCTTCTTTCTAACTCTCTGCATGGTTTTACGCTGTGCTTTCCAAAGAACTGTCACTCCAGGTAAAGCAAGAGACTGTTGTTTCCTGGTACAACACCAGCAATCAATGAAAATAGGATAATTTTCATCTTATAGAGAAATATCAATGCCTATTTTATTACCTAATTTGAAGCCTTGCACTCAAACAGCATCTTACATGTGTTTCGGCCCATTGCTGCTAGCATGGAGGTGGCCAGAAAACCAGTGTAGAACCTCGCTTGTGTTAGACAGAGGAGTTCAGGAAGACTATCCAGGTCATTGCCTGACAAGTCTAGCACTGGTCAAACACTTGGACATATTCCTATCCAATCTGAACTTGAAAATTACTGGCTGTGGACTGCTCCGGTGAGCTGATCTACTTGTGGACGGCCCAGTCTACTAGTTCATCTCCAAAAAGCATGCACTAGGAATGGCGGGAAGAGCAGACTTGCTGCTGACAATACCAGGATGATGTTTGCTGTTGTTTCGTTACTAAGTATTGATAGATCATTCAGTGTTGCTAGATCTAAAGAGATGAACGCTGTTACGTGAATATTGCAAGAAAACTGTGGATCCCATGGGGCCCCTCCAGACCTAGTTTTGAGAATGTCTCATATAATCAGATTGCAGAGTTCAATTCATGTACTCAGACAAGGGTTCTGAATTCTTCTGTTCTTGGGAGGGAGGGAAAACGGAGGATAGCTGTCTGGGCTAACAGGAAAGCAAGGGGAGAACCACAGCTGCCATCGAGATCTGCCATCTGAGTGACAGAGCCCGGTTCAGGGAAGGGCTGACGTGTCTGCTTGTAATGGGCTTCTCCAGCAGTGCTCAGAATCTCCGGGGAATATCAGGTTGTGGTGTTCCCAATCATCCAGCTTACCAAACAGGCTGGAATCTGGCAGAGAATATCTGTAGAATTTTCCAGCGACCAGAAGTCTCAGAACAAGAGGATGATCTCCCCCAAACGTCCTGGTAGTCTTGCCGTTGATTGTGGCATCCTGGGAATTTCACTCCATGTTGGGGTCATGCTTTTATTGCCCTTTGATCTTTCATCCTCTCCGAGTTGACAGATAACATTAAGATGAGAATTTCTTCACTGCTGTCACTGATGAAGCTCTTAAAAGATTAAAAATACTCTAAACATATCAAAGTAATAAATGTAATAGTATCTCTGTGCATTTTTGCAGCCTTTTGGATAAAGTTCCCCAGCAGTGTTGTCACAGTGGTTTTCAGACTCTTCTTTGATCCTTCAAAATCTGTGTTCAGCCCGAGCATGGTGGCTCACGCCTGTAATCCTAGCACTCTGGGAGGTCGAGGTGGGAGGATTGCTCGAGCTCAGAGGTTCAAGACCAGCCTCAGCAAGAGCGAGACCCATTTCTACTAAAAATGGTGTGGCAGTACGTGCCTGTAGTCCCAGCTACCTGGGAGGCTGAGGCAGGAGGATCCCTTGAGCCCAGGAGTTTGAGGTTGCTGTGAGATAGGCTGACGCCACAGCACTCTAGCCCAGGCAACAGAGTGAGACTCTGTCTCAAAAAAAAAAAATATGTGTTCAAATGACATCTTGGCTAGACCCCAATATCTATACCACAGACGAAAAGTGGAGTTGTGACTGAAGGGAAAGGAAGGGTGGAGCCCAGCTCACTGGACCTCTGCCCCCACCCCAGAATCCTCCCCCAGCTGTTGAGTCAACCCCTGAGTCATTGATGAGCAATCCCTGCGGTTGCCCAGTGCATCAACCCACTGAGTCCTCACCATCACCATCACAGTGACTTGGCACTGCCCCTGGAGTTAGGGGGGCAGCTGAGCGTGGCCCCCACACTGCTCAGCCCAATTCGATGATGGTCTGTAATGACAAGGATGCAGGGGAAGGGTCTTGTCCAAGGTCACTGGTAAGACAGGGACTGTAATTTCATTAGGCTTTTTTCTAGAGCAGAGCAGCATATATCTTTATAGAATTTAACTCCAGTTCTGTGAAGGTTTTCTAGGCAAAATCAGAATTTTTGGGCGCTGGCTTCCATGTAGCCTGTCTTCACAGTGGCTGTGCTCCTCGCTCGGATTCTGTTGTGAAGAGGCTCAGGAGATTTTCCAGCCTCTGCTGAACTCTGTGCTCTTCCGGTTCCTCTTGCTTTGTAAACCCAGGTGTGAGCACGTGGAAGTTCCTGCTCCAGTCTACATCCCAGGCTCAAGATCCATCCTGCTCACTCAGCCTCTCATGGTGTCACCAGAAATAGAACAACTGCAGGCATCGTGTGAACAGCTGCCTTTGATTCTTGCACAAGAAACAGCTGTCCTCCGAAGACTTGCTCATTCTTTTCTCTGTAAAGTGTCATGTGCCCTCTGCCTCAGTATTCTTGCCTATCAAATGGGCATATAAATAAATCTATGAAAGACTCACTCATCCCCTAATATCATCACTTTGGTAATTACATTTCAATATATGAGTATGTGTGTGGGGGTGGTGGTGTTGGACATAAATGTTCAGACCACAGCAAAGAGAACTGCAAGGACTGCATTAATAAAGTGAGTTGCTGAGCAAAGGAACTCATCTTCAAAGGCCGATATAATCTTTATAATCTTATGGAAAGCTTCCCCAGTTTTAGAATTAGCTCCAAGGAGTTTGGCACCAGATTTTAGATTTGCTCAAAGAGAGATCTAGAGGGAAAGGAATGTGGCTTTTGTGTGGAATTCCAGAACTTTCCTTTGCAAGATTAACAATGCAAAGGTATGCCGTAAAGAACAGTGGCAGCCTATCCTCCGAAGGGAAGCATTTAATTTTGTCTAATTGTGGCAATTTCTAGGAATCACTGGGAAATTCAGCAGCTAATGAACGTGGCCCTCTTCTGTGAGATCACTATTGGAATATTCAATATTCTCTTTTGTATACTTACCAGCTAAGGCAATTACAGAAATATATTTTTGGAGCCTGTTGGGGATAAGAACACAGATACAAAAACCTCCTTCTTTCCCACCAGATGTGTCCCAACATCCCAGGTGACTATCACACCTGTGTTAAAAGGCTATTGATCCCAGCAGATTCTGACCTGGGCCTCAGCTCCCCAAGACTGCCAGGCTGGCTTCTGTTCCCTGGTACCACCCCTTGCTGGGACTTCCGTGGGCTTCCGATCAGCGTGTGACCTGTGGGTGTCCATGTCTGCAGGCAGAC
>NW_012154174.1:4169310-4171396 GCF_000956105.1 Propithecus coquereli
GGTGCCACCTGGCAGGCGTGGGGGTGAGAATGAAGGGTGGGGCAAAGTGAGTAGGGGGACAGGGATCCCTCATTCATTCATCCAGTCAGCGTTTACTGAGCACAGACTGTGTGCTAGGCATTGTTCAAGGCATGGGTACAGAGCCGTGATCAATGCATTCAAGGAGAAACACACAGGGTTACTTCTCAGACGCAGTGAACCACGGAAACTGCATGCTACAGAGGAGGGGATGTTTGCTTCAGAGTCAAAGACCTGTGTTGTATGAGGATACTTCTGTTGTAACTCACCTTGGTTCTTCTCTGCTCTTAGAGCCGATTAAGTAGGAAAAGCACTTTCTTCCTTCCCTCTCTTCCAATCTGTGTTGGCATTTGTCTCTTGGGCTGAAAGGTGATCACAGGTATGAAACGCATAACTTCATCTCTCTGGGATGTGGTTTCTGGACCGAGGGGGAGAGGGAGACCACGGTCTTTTGGACTTGCTGAGTCAGAAGCGTCTGCTCCTGAATCTTTGGTTTACTTTTTCTTTTGAAGGTACTGAGTCCACAGTTCCAGAGCAGGGAGGCAGCACCTGGTGAAGGGGAAGCTGGACACTGAGGGGCAGTTCTAAATCCCAGACGTGGGACCGGCGCCGAGGGGTAGAGGGGAGATGTTAGGGTGCAACCAAATAATGTGTTTAAAAGATTTAAGACCCTGCCTGGCACATAGAGCATTCAGTGAAAACTTAAAACAAATAACCCTGGGAAGGAAGGCAGGAAAGCCAAGGCAGCCATTCATTTATTATCCATTCATTCAGTTGACAAATATTTCTTAAACACCTATGTCAAAAGATCATGGCGCTTCTAGCCAGACTGCCTGGGTTCAAATCCTGGCTGTTTTATTTCTATCTGTGTAACCTTGAGCAGATCACTTGATTCTTTTCTGTGCCTCAGTTTCTTTATTTATAAAATAGAAATAAGCAATAGTAATACATGGAGGTTGTTTTGAGGGCTAAGAGAGACTGAGAGCTATATGTGGTCGCTATTGGTATTTTGTTTTCATTTATTCAACTGTCGCCTGACATTGGCCTGGCGTTGGGCATCTGGCCGGTGGAGGCAAACAAGCTCCCTGCCTTTACCCACTTATATTCCAGTGGAAGAGCCAGATTATAAAACAGCAAATAAACCAACAGCCAATATATTTAAGGTAGTGACAAGTGCTATGCAGGAAAAAAGAGGATTATGAGGGGTGAGTGATTATAGGCAAAGACCAGTAACAAGTAGGGAGGACAGGGAAGAGGGAGGACAGGGAAGAGGGAAGACAGGCACTCCACACAGAGATGGTTCTGCTGAAAAATGTGAGATAAGCAAGTCTTTGGAATTTACCCAAAAAAAAGAGAAAGTATTTCTTGAGTTTCCAAGAGAAGCAAGCAGGATGAACAGCCAAAAATAAATACAGTTAAATAAAGATTGATTTGGGGACCAAATAAGCTTCAAGATAATTATTTCTCCTCGTAGTGAATCGCTATGGCTCACAAGTGAATTCCTCTTTTCATGTTGTCGGTACAAAGGTCCTTGGTGGATGGATCAATCCTCCTTTTCACCTGGCTTCCTTCACCTGGCCCCTCGCCTCTCCTTCAGTTGAAATTAAGGGCCATTCGTTTGGAAAAACCTATTAACTCCCTGCTTGTAGACGGCACACTTCCCACCCAGGCCGGGCTCCCCGCCCCAGTGCGTGAGTCCTCACACGACTCTGCCGTCCCATCAGCGTCCCTTGTGGGCTGTGGCCGGGACAGTAAGGCTCACTGAATATTCCAGTTGCACCCGTACATTTCCCGGCCCCTTCTGTGAGGCGGGACATGGGAGCCTAAGCGATATGCGTCACTTCTGGGCTGAGGCAGGGGACCCCCGCGTGGGGTGCCCCAGTCGCTGCCTTCCCTGCCATGGCAGCTGAGCGAGCCGTGAGCTGGCGGAGCTTCTGGGGCCTGAGCCCGGAGTGGGCTGGCGGAGTAGAGCTGGGACTCCCTTTGTCTTCATGGGTCTCTAACTTCTTGGCTTCTTGAGAGCCTCGAGGACTGCTCCTTTCTGTATTTTGTAGGCAATTGAAAACCT
>NW_012154174.1:4171446-4173354 GCF_000956105.1 Propithecus coquereli
CTTTGTCCAGGTTACTTAATTTCTTTGATCTTCAGTCTTCTCCATTGTAAAACAAAGATGGTAATACCCATTTCTTATGGGTACAGTGAGGCTTAAAGACATAATGTATGTGAGGTTCAGGCACGAGGCCCACATATAAGTAGTGATGGATAAATCTTACTCACGATGACACGGTGTATCAGGTCTTGTTCCAGGGTGAGTGTTACATGCATGATCTCATGTAATCCTCACAGCACCATAGGAAGATCCATACTCTTCATTTTTCAAATGGGGAAATTGAGGCTCTGTGGGATGAAGTGACTCATCCAAGGTCATAAAGTCACAGATTGTGACACTGAGATTCAAACCCTAGCAGCCTTCCTCCATGGAAACGCTTTTCCCCTTCCTCTTCTTTAGAGCCATGTGCTAGGTGCATGCAGAGTTTGTGCATGGCCGTGTCCCTTGGTCAGCAGGGCAGTGGGGCAACGAGTATTTTAATCATGTCTGCGCTGGACAGTGCTGTCATTTGGGCTTGAGGGCAGTGTTCTTGTCCCAGGAAAATATGGCAGGAGTGTAGTGCTGTTTTGCTGGGAGGGGTGCACCAGGTTCAGTCTTGGGCCCTGTAATTCCACCACAGGTGGAGGTCCATTCATATGTGCATGCTTGGCTGGGGTTAGAGTCCGTGCCAATATCACAGGAGCCAGCAACCCCAATGAGTTTGTTCACCTATTTGACAGTCCAGATGACCAGAAGAGACCCTTTGCTGCAAGATACAATGGGAAGGTCTTCTAGTTGACTGAGGGAAGAAACCCAATGCATTATAGGACAATGAGAGAGCACATTTGAATTTGTTCCTAATCTGAATTCACCAGATAAACTCCACTTAACAATTTCAAAACTGTGAACGCCCTTCAACCTGAGGGATAAAAGCAAAACAAATGACCCAGAGGTACCTCGGTTTCTGGGCCGAGAGGGCGAGGGAGACCAGGGTCTTTTGGACTTGCTAAGTCAGAAGTGTCTGCTCCTGAATCTTTGGTTTACTTTTTCTTTTGAAGGTACTGAGTCCGCAGTTCCAGAGCAGGGAGGCAGCACCTGGTGAAGGGGGAGCCGGACAATGAGGGACAGTTCTAAATCCCAGAGTACCAGAGATACTTGCAGAGTACCAGCTGCAAGACACCAGAATAAGAGGGAGGAAAGAAAGGCAAGGGAGAGTCCAAGATTACTAACATACTTTTCCTACTAAATTGGCTTTCAGAATCAAGGGGAAGTATCAAGGTGGGCTCTTAAGGGAGTACTGATTTGGATATGCTGAGCAGTTGAAATGTTTTTGTTTCCCAGACATGAAAGCACACTTGACTTTGCATGATTGGGTTTTAAATTACTCAGCAGAGCATCACTTGGGGCTAGCCTGAGTCTGTGAAGTCCCGCAATTCAGGAAGAACGGTTGCTGCAGCACTCTTGCATTTCATGAGGAATGAGGAATAGCAATTTCTGCAGTTCAGTTAATGCACTTTTACCCATGATATCCCTATTTTACTTTCCTTGACTCTGGGTCCTGGGAAGCATCCCTTAGGGAGAGAGGAGTATGTATCCAAGGTCAGTCAGTACATGAATGTGTGCTTAGGTGGTCCAAGGTGTTGGAGCCAGGTGCCACCTGGCAGGCGTGGGGGTGAGAATGAAGGGTGGGGCAAAGTGAGTAGGGGGACAGGGATCCCTCATTCATTCATCCAGTCAGCGTTTACTGAGCACAGACTGTGTGCTAGGCATTGTTCAAGGCATGGGTACAGAGCCGTGATCAATGCATTCAAGGAGAAACACACAGGGTTACTTCTCAGACGCAGTGAACCACGGAAACTGCATGCTACAGAGGAGGGGATGTTTGCTTCAGAGTCAAAGACCTGTGTTGTATGAGGATACTTCTGTTGTAAC
>NW_012154174.1:4175124-4290913 GCF_000956105.1 Propithecus coquereli
CCTAATAAATGAATCATTCAGTTTTGGATAGGCCTGTTCCTAACAGTTTTCTCTGGTTCTTAAAGTTAACCTTTCCCCTCTCTAAAATAACTCCTGTACCTCTTCCTGCCCTGGTCACTCTGACATCCTGGGTTTATTTTCTTGATTGCATTGGCCATTTTCTGAAACTGTCTTCTTTGTACACTTACATAGGTTTGTGTCCCCTCATTAGAATACCATCTCTTACCTGTTTATACTCCACTGTATCCTCAGTGCCTAGAACAGTATCTGGCAAAAATAACATGCCTGATAAAAATGTGAATTATTGAATGCCAGCTCTCAGGCAGGCCCCTCACCACCCTCACTTCTCCCATCTCCTTCTCCTGTTCTTCAGGGCTGGGCGTCGCCAACTCCTTGCGGCAGCAGAGTGTGTGGTTAGGATGATGGACTTCAGAACCAGACTGCCCGGGCTCAGATACTGCTCACTCCCTGCGTCACCTTGGATAAATTAATCTCTCTGTGCCTCAGCTTCCTTATCTATAAAAGCAGGACACTAGCAGTACCTTATTGCATAGGGTTGCTTTTCAGAAAAAAATGAATTAGTATATCTAAAATCCTCAGAACATTGTCTGACTCACAGGAAGGGCCGTGTAGGTATTACCATTGCTACCAATTGCTGGGGAAGGAAAGGGCCTGTCCCCTATCTGGGCCCCCCTGGGCTCCCCCAACCCCACACCTTCAGTAACCTGGAAACCTGGCTTCGATTCTCCGCTGGGGTCCCCTGGGGCACATTCAGCAAACAGGTACAGCCATACCACCTTGATCCTTAAGCGCAGGAGACATAAACCCACTAAGCCTGGAGGACAGAGCCCTGAGGAACACGGCCGTCCTGGGTGAGCATGGAAGATCCTCTCTCAAGGTTGAGGCTCTGAGGCCTGGGGAGGCCCCGCCCTTCATGTGTCTGTCCTTCCCTCAGCCCTTCAGCCATATTTCCATAATTTTATTAAAAACCAAGCTGGCCGGATGAGTGACAATTCCCAGGGACGGGGCTTTGCTCTGCTCCTCCGGGCACAGAGAACTTGCTCAATGATGCGCCACCCTGTGACAGGCCCAATCACAGGCACACACATTAGCTTCTGATTATACCCTTGTTCAGTTTCTCTTGACAGGAAGGAAATGAATTTACCTCTTGTCACCTCTGTAGTTTGCAAGCAGCCTTGGCTTCTGATAATAGCACCTTTCATGTTTTGTAAGACCAAGGAGGAAACATGCACGCTGCGGCCAGTCCTCGGTGGCCTGTGTGTCCAAGCCTGGAGGTGGGCTTGAGCTGATTCTTGAAGGGACAGTTGCCCCTAGAGCTCATGGGGAACTGGCTGGGGGTGAGGGGCTCAGCTCCCCTGTAAGATGGGAGGCCTTGGCCACTGCAGCGAGCAAAGCCCTGAATTCCCACTCTTAGGGTCTTGAATCAATAAGGCCTTGGACAAAGTATTGAATTTCCCTTGGCCTCCCCTTGCCTCTGTGAAATGGATGCAATAATAGTAGTTATTGCACAGGGTTGATATGAGATCAAATGAGCTAATGTATGGAAAGCACTTATATGTGCCTGGCATATAGTAAATGCTACATATGGTTTTTTTTTAAATAAAAATGCCTTAAAAAAAACCTTGCCGGTGCCGGTCCTAATGCAATTGTTGTTATGAAAGGGGCAGACTTTAGATTCAAACATGTCTTGGGCATTTAGTAGCTGTGTGACCTTGGACATACCACTTAATCCCTGTGGGTCATTTGTACAATGAGAAAAGAGTAGACTGTCCCTCGGTGCAGCTGTGAGGATTTCAATGAGCTAGCACAGGAAGGGCATTTAGAACAGTGTCAGCACAGAGCAAGCACATAGTGGCTGTTAGCTGTTCTTGGTTATGGTTGGTGAGTTGCTTCCCTCACCAAAGGGGGACCATGATGCTGTGGAGTCCTAGAGAGGCCAGGGAGGGAGAGGGGTCTGTCCATGGCGGGTTAGGATTAGGGTTAAGGAGTGGTCCCTGACTGTACCAGATTTCCAGTCCTGCTCAGGAATCCCGGACCAGGCCAGAAAGGGAGGCAGGGATGGAGCCAGTGCTCCCTCCACAGCTCTTAGACTCAGCTGACAGATCCAGTTATGAAGGGGGCGTGACTCCTGGCCCAGGACGGCAGCCCCCCTTCTCACTAACCCACCCGTCTCCAATGGCAACCCCCTATCCTTCAGCAACTTTTCCCAGCCGGAGGTCACCTGCCCTCCCCACATCCCCATCACAGGTGCTTCAGAACATGAGGGGGTCTGGGAGACTCATGTCCAAAGAACTGTGACTAAGAGCCTGGGAAGGACTTTGTCTTGACTTGGGAGAGGACAGAATTCCATCAGCATCTCTTCTGAAAAACAAACCAACCTTTCCTCAACCATTTCCTTGGAGTTGTTTGCTGTTTCATTTTTAAAGTCACCATGTTTCCCGTCCCCAGTTAAGTCCCAGTGTTAATGTTAGCTTGTGCAGGAGAACTTCTGTATAGATGAGGCAATGGGAAAGTGAGGTTCCAGAAAGCTCTGCATTTTTGATCTGACCTGAGAGTCAGAGACTGAGCAGGCCACAACCTCTGTGCCCTTTCCTGCCCTTCTGGGCTGCCCTTGCTGGGCCTTTTCTGGGACGGGATGCATCTGGGAAGCTCCACTCTCAATGGAGCCCACTATGGCCCTGCTAGGGTTTGGGGACCAAGGTGGGTGGGCCTCACTTGGCCCCCTGAACCCACAGCCTCAGCCCAGCCCAGCCCAGCCCAGCAGCTACAACAAGAGCTCATGTTTCCAAAGGAGTCTGGGCCTGCCATGTGCTCGCACCCAGTGCTGTGCCTGCAGGGGATGTGATCTCCAGAAACTTGGGCAAACTGGGCAAATGGCTATGTCCCTTCACTCTGAAAATGAATGGGAGTGAGGGAAGAGGGAGAAAACACCAGAGACAGAGACGCCTGCAGAGAAATGAGGAAAAGAGCAAACTCTTAGAAAAAGAGTTAGGAAATGAGACAGACAAGCTCATAGATGGACACAGACCCACAAAGGGAAAGTAGAAAATCATGGTAGCTCCCAAGTACTGAGAACCGAGCTTGTGCCAGGCACTCAGGTAAGCACCTTGCACATCTCTCTTAATCTTTGCAACAATTCTGCATAATAAATACTGCTGTCAACTTCATTTTACAGTAAAAACAATGGACATTCAGAAAGGCGAAGTGTCTTATCTCAGGTCACACAGCTTTTTTTGGGGGGGAGTCAGGACGAGAACCCAGGTCCACTTGACTGCAAAGCCCATGTGCTTAGGCTCCTGCAGAGAGGCCATGACCCTGGGACCCAAAGTGTGGCAGAGCATCTGTGAGTCTCCCCACACCCTGGACATTGAGACTTAAAGCATTCTCTTTTGTAGTAGGGATGCGTTTTTATAAAGAGACTTCAGGGAAGGCAGATATGCAAGTATGATGCCTCTCACTCTTGACTTCTGTGTCAACTAAGATGCCTTGGGCTGCAAGAAACAGAGAGAAAAGCATTTTTTCCACCACAACAGGAAGTGTAGACGTAGGTGGCTGCTGGCGCTAGAGCAGCTGCTATATCATGTCAAGGTTGGCACCTCGAGGATGTCAAGATTCTCTTGGCTTTCCCTGCATGGTTGCAAGACAGATGGGCAGCTTCAGACTCTGGGTCTATTTCAAGGTAGAAAGAAAAGGGGAAGGGCAACATCAGGTTAAGCTGTTCCCTTCTGCTTTTTATCAGACTTCCTCTCCTGCAGAATATGTTGGTGTGGCCTTCCATAGCTGCAAGGGAGGCTGGAAGGTGATTATTCAGCTTTCCAGCCTCTGGGAAAGGCAGACGGAGAATCCACCGTGGGTGAGCCAAACTGTAGTGTCTGCCATCTTCCAACAAGCCAGCCCAGGCCCACGCCCACCAGGAACCCTCCCCTCGAGGAGGAGAACACTGAGTTCTCTCGGAACTTGCAGGCATGTCCTTGACTTGAGGAGGCGCCATTGAGAGTTGAGCTGGGTGGTGGGGAGGTGGTGAGAGGTGGGATGCTGAGCTCCATCCCACCTTGTGTTGCTGGAGGTGGGTATGAACCCAGTCCAGTCTGTCGGTGCTCTGGTGCCTGCTTTCCCTGCAGCCAATTGCTGGGCTCATCCCAGGAGACGCAGCAGCAGATTAGATCAGTGCAGCAGCAGAGAGGCCAGGAACAGGGTGGAGGAGAAAGGAATTCGGATTTGACAGAATTTTCTAAAATATCATATTATTGATTTGGAAGCAACACGAGAGAGGAAATGTAAGAGATGGGTGATAAAAGGCTCCGCCGAGATGGGCGTGAAAGAGTCTGCCTGGGCCTGGGTTTTGCTTGGAGGTGTCATTAGGCTAGCGTTTCTCACTGTTTTTTCATTATTGCACACCTGTGGAGCCTCTTAAAACATTTTTTTCCTTATCACTCCCTTCCCCCTGTAAGATTTTAATACCACAGAGACTTTGTATATCTGCATATGAATTGCATGTATGTCTGTGCTTGGACATAAAAGGAGAGAGATGTTTTTGATCCCCCAAATACTAGTGCTTGCTACTTTGGAGGGGATATTGCCCCCAGTGAGATTACATGCATTAGACACATCTCTGGGTGCACATCTGGGCTTCGCTGGGGAGGGGAAGAGCTGAAGGACTCTTTTCTGGTGGAGAAGAGAAGCTGGGAAGAGTGTCACATTTCTTGAGCACCTATTATGGGACCGGCACCAAGACAGGTACTTTAGATACGTCAACTCACCTGATGCTCGTGCAGCTCTGAGTGGTCACAACGGGAACCCCATTTTACAGAAGAGATCATGCAGATTCAGAGGCCCCCCTCCTTTGAAGAGACCCAGCTTGCTTGGGTGAATGAGCTAACACTATTCCCATGGCAGGGTCTAGTCGAGGGTCAGGTGGGTTCAGAGCTGGTGGGATGAGAACAGAGTGGGCTGGTGTCCGCAGCGGCCCTTCCTAGAGGAGGCGGGATGTGAGCTGTGCTGTACAGGAGCAGCAGGCACAGAGGTGAGATGGGAGGCAGCCCAAGTGTGGGGACGGCAGGAGCAAAGGCTTCGGGCCGGTAGGGAACCCTGCTGAAGGGAAGGATTCTCACTGCAGAGCTGAGAGAGACTCAGACAGAGCCATCTGGGCAAAGAGAAGAAACCTCAAATAGGCCTGTTGATTCCACGGGCTCTGGTTTTAATGTGGCGCTCAGCCAAGGATCCAGCCCAAGTATATTTAGCATAATCTCCACAAGGCACAAAGGCATGTCTTCACAGGTTAGAGCAGGAGACAGGGATCTAAAAGGCAGGAATCTGTTCCTCACACAGGGCCTTCTGAAAATGGAATGGTCTTTTCAGAGTATCCATTTGGAGGAAATCTCCAGAAGAAAGTGGCTGAGTCTGTGACCCAGGAGAGGCTAGAATCTTGTTTCCTTTTCACTCCCAGGACCCTTCTGGCTCACTCACCCCTTCCCGTACAGACGCTGGCCGGCAGTCTAACTGACACGATTGTATCAGTAAGGATGGGCACCAGTAACAAATAGCCCCCAGGACTCAGTAGGCTACTGCAATGAAGGTGTATTTCTCTCTCATGCTTTACGCTCTGCACAGCTTCTGCTGAAACCCACGCTTCTGGAGCCTGCATTTTCCCCCTGAGCCCTTGTCTTAACATGTGCTTCCACTGTCACTGTGGAGGAAGAGAACGTGGGGAATTGTGCACAGCTCCTGACGTTTCTGCCCAGAGGGACACTGCCACTTCCATTGACACTTCATTGGCCAACGTAGGTCCCATGGCTTAGCCCAACTTCAGAGGGAGCAGGGAAATGTAATCCTGCCGTGCGCCCAGGAAGTGAAGAGCAGGAAATATTTGTCAACAGCACTAAAGTTGACCACAATGATGGTAATAAATGATGAAGAGATTAAATTGATTTTTCTGTATTAAGTTGAAATCATTTTTTTCCCCATTCCTTCTCTCTGCATATCACTCTGATTGTCTCCCCATTAGTACTCATATCATACTGTTTGGTAAATGTTTATTTGTCATCCCAACTAAAGTCAAAACTCATCAGGGGAAGGATGTGTTGAATGACAGAACTACAAATATTTATTGAGAACTTGCTCACTATATACCAGGAACAGGGCTCGGCATACGGAGCAAATCTTAGTCTGTCAGGCTGGGAGGTCTAGTGAAGGTGACAGGTGACTTGCTCCGAGTTCTGGAACACCAGGAGCGTGCCCCCATCCTACCACTGACCAGCCCCACTAGTTGTTGATTAACTCTCTACGTTGGAAGTGGGAGATGAGGGAAGCTTCCCAGAAATGATGGCTGTCACCGAGCACAGGCCCTACACATAGCAGGTGCGTTCTTGACCTTCCTAGTGCTTTGCTTTTGACAATGGTTCATTCATCCTCTATCCTACTTGTTCCTTTAAGTAGAGCAGATATTGTTAGTTCCATCTGGCAGATGGCAAAACAGAGTCTCAGAGTTGGCCCATCAGCCTGGTCTGCTTAGTTCCTTGAGGATGAGCGTTCATCCTTCTGGCTGTATCGGCTGAGCTAGACCCGCCAAGTTCAGGCTTCTCATCACTTAGCTCTTGGCACCATCAATCAAGTGTTCTCAAATTGATGGAGCCTAAAAATGACAGCCATTTGAAATTGAGTCGAATTTGGTATTATTAAGATAGCATTCTAAATTTTAATCTTGTGCATCGACTTTTTAATAGCTTCTACTTTCACTAAAAATTATGAGCCATGCTCACAGACATTCAATTTAAATACTGTCAGGCAAGACTGATTTCGCTTCCAGCATTGCCAGATTTCCTTTCTTTCTTTCTTTCTTTGCCTTTATTCTTCCCTTTTTTCTAAAGTACTGAGTTAATTTTTCACTGCTTAGATATTTTACAGGGTGAGAAATCTATGAAAAAGAACATACTTTGTGTACAGATCTTTTATTCTTTGTTATCTATTCTCTCATTGTCTTTCCAGCCTCTCCACTGACATGGCAGGGCAGGCTCCTATCTGGAAGCTAGGTAATGGCTATTTTTTCTGGAGCATCTTTTCTTATCACTCCATCATTGTCATGAGGTCAGACAAGTTTAGTAGTCAATATTGGTGACCTCCCCAACCATGTGCTTTTTCAATACTTAACCTCTCCAGTACTTGTAAAAGTCTCCCAGGAGATAGACGTTGGCCATCAGTGGAGGGTGCCCCTCCTTCACTGCTGTGCCCATTACTATTTTCTCCCAATTCCTTCCTGCGTCCTTTCTGCCTGGTATCATCCTCTCATTCCCATCCCTGTTCTTCACCTTGAACCAAGGCTCGTGCAGTGGAGACGGAGGTTGATAATGAGGAGGGGTGAGGGAGGACACAGTCTTGAGGTCAGATCTGACCTGGCTTGAATTTCCTGGTTTGCCAGTTGCTAACTGTGTGATCCTGGAGTTACTTGACCTCTCAGAGCCTTGGTTTTATCACCTTTAAAATGGGGTTAGTGATACTTATCTCACAGGGTTTAGTGTGGATCCAATGGAAAAGTGCACATAAAATGTGATGCTCAACACTGTGGTTCATGGTGTCAGAGCTATTTGGCCATTGCTTCCTCCCTGTGCCCTGCAATTCTACACTCCAGCCCAGTAGTTCTCAATCCTAGATACACACTGGAGTCACCTAGGAGCCTAAATCCCCAGGCCTCACTCTAGACCAATTAAATCAGTATCTGGGGGCATATGCTTGTGGCATCTTTACTTTTAAAAGTCTCTATAGGTGCGTCTGATGCATGCAAGGACTGAAAACAACTCTAAGTCCCTAGGGTTGCCTAAAGCCTGAATATGCTTTTCTTTTAAGATCAGAGGAATCTTATTTTAATGCTAGTGGGCAAAGACCCAGATCTCTCTCAGCACTGGAATGGGACTTTGCCTTTCCTGACTATGCCTAGGAGAGTAAGGAGGAGAGGTGGGGTGGGACAAGGACTCTCAGTTGGTGGGACCATGCACTTTCTTTGTTTTCATCTCAGAACACCTATGTATCCCTGCAGCCACACCACCCTTGCTTCCATAGGGATGGCGGCAGAAAGAGGGAGAAGACGGGGAAGGAAGGAGGAGAAAGGAAGGAGGGAGGAGAAGAGGCTTCTCTCGTGGAGTGTTCCCCAGACTCCTCTGCCCACTGAGGTACCTCCCCCCTGAGTACTCTGACAGTCCTTCAGTCTAACCCTGAGCTGTTCAGTATGCTTTAGTAGGAGGCCACTAGCCACATGTAGCTATTAGACCCTTGAAATAGGGCTAGTCTGAATTGAGATGAACTGTGTCATACATATTCCAAAACTAAGTACAGAAAAGAATACTTTATAACAAAATTTTTAAAATATTGGGTACATGTTGAAATGATAATATTTTGGATATGTTAGGTTATGCAAAATATTGTTCAAATTAACTTTACCTGTTTCTTGTGGCTACCAGAAAAATTTAAATTACCTATGTAGCTCTCATTACTGTATTTCTATCAAACAACACTGGTTTAACCTCCTGTTCACCGCTCGGTATACATTTCAGTGTAAGCATGTCTCGATGCTGCTATTCGACGGGCAGTTTGAGGACAGGGACCTCAGCATCCCATTTGTATTCTGTCCCCAAACACCTGTTATCAAAGTGCACTGTATTCAGCAGGTAGTTGATAAATATTTTCTGTAATTGTGAATGACGATGGTGATGGTGGTGGTAGTTGTGTTGATGAAGATGATGATGTAATAAAGTTCAAATGGTATATTGGGGCCAAATTACAAAGATTTTTTTAAAATCATGCAAGATGGAATGCTTACATTTTTTAGAATAGGGGTTTTCAAATACATCTTAATTTTTAATTAATTTACCTATATGAAGATCCTTGGTACATGGAACAGAAACATCTTCCATCATTTCTGTTGAGAGATGGAGCAATTTTTAGAGAGTCTTACAATGAAAATTCTCCTAAAATGTTTAGTGAACTCTGGCTGTGGGCTGGGTGGTGGGGACAGAACAGTGATTGAATGGCACAAAAATCCACGCACTGTGGACCTTACACAGTATGTGAAAATAAACATGTCTAAGTAAAATGCTTACATGTCAGATGGTTTAATAAGAAGCCTGGAGAAAAACAAAATAAGGCAAAAAAAAAAAGGGGGGGGAGTGGCACATGAATCTTTCATACAGGAGTCACTGAGCAGATAATTGCTCCAAGGTCTGAAGAAGGTGAGCAAATCTCCTGGTGCTCCCTTGATGTTATTGTTTCAGTAATTCACCTAGTATATTTCTTTTATTCATTTATTCATTCAACAAATGCACGTATTGGAATCCTTTTATGTGCTTTAGGCCAGGGTGAGACGAGGAAGTATGTTCCACCTCCCGAGGAGCTCACGGCTCAGTCTCAGAGCATGGAAATACGCCAATTACCCATCTCACTTTGCAGCCTCTTCAGAGTACGTCCTCAATTAGGCAACACTTCAGCAGCCGCAGAGTCACTCCACAGTATTCTAAGGTAGCACAAGTGCGTCTCATCTGAAATGTCCTCTAATGCAGGCAGGATGTCCTGGAGCTGTTGCCTGGGGAGATACTGCTCAAGGAGCTGGGGTTCCACAGGCAAATGCTGGGAAGCTCTGGTTAGTATTTTGAGCTCAAAATAAGTTAAGGCCTAAAAATGCTGCAATTTCATTGCAATGTGATAGTTTGAATTTAGGCACAAATGTTATTTTTGAATTACAAGCATGTGACTGGTTTGTAGTGATGTAGTGTGAGGGGACTGTTTGCTGGGCCATTCTTGATATAAGATGTGTCTCACCATCTTATAGTCTGTAAAGAGAGGAGCCATCAGGCTCTCGTCCAGGGCAGCCCGAGGTTGAGGACTCACACTGTGCTCCACACGACCTGCACCATTGCTGCTTCACCTTCTGGAACTGGCTGGCAGAACTGAGACCCTCCCTGTGTAGATGAGGCCACTCTGTGGCTCCAGGCAGGAACCAGAACAAAAACGTGTTTGTTTTACTCATAGCTGATGAGTGGTGTATGTTGTCTGTGTAAGTCCCCCCTGCCACTCCACACACACCTTGTTAAGTAGAAAAGAACCTGCTCTTTGTCTTTAACGAGATTAACACACAGGGTCCTTGCCCAATGAATCCAATATCTCTTTGCATTAGCCAGAATTTTGGAAGCTGGGAAGAGGCCGATCAAATGGCTTTCTTCCGAGAGCTCTGTACCTCTGTGTTTTCCATTTCTGTCCTTTGAATCCCTAACCTGCCATCCTCTGGCCACCTTTCTGCCATCCCATGCATGTGTTCAAGTGTGCTGCTAGTTCCCTGTCACTGCAGAACTCTCCTGACTCTACCTGGTGACCCCACAGATGCCCCATGGCCCATGCCTGGGGTTCTGGGGAGGGAAGCAGTGGCAGGGCTGTCCATTCTGGGACAGGGGGAGGTCAGCTAGGGTAACAGCAGCAGGTAGGGAGGTGGGGTTTCTGGGCTGAGCCTGCAGGGGACACGAAATCATCAACGACCCCTGAGCAGAACAGCTCACCTGGAACCAGCATGGCAGAAGATGGCAGAAGGTGGCAGCAGCAGCTGGGCACTGCTTCAGCTGTTGACAAGCAGAAAATAATGTTGGGTGGGTGGCTGGGAATTGCTGCATTTATGGTTTATCACTCAGTGGCTGCACTAAGGTCCCCGAGGTCTATTACAAATGGGTTTTTGCCCAAGTGTTTTCTTGACTCAGGATAACTTCCTCTCATTTTCCCCCTCTCCTCCTCCAACCAACTCACGGGCACCCTTTAGTTCTCAGTTTTGAGCCCATAATTCAGGGAACCTACCCCTCCTCTGTGCTCCCTCAGCCCCAAGACCTTGGCCCATGATCACGCTATTTGTAATTGTTCTGCCATGTCTCCCACCAGGGCTATGCCTTCCTTGACTGCAGGGATTGGGTTGGGTGTTAAGATTTTAACATATGGATTTAGGAGGACACAAACATTTAGATTATAGCAGGAGCCAATGATTCTCCAAGTGATTCATATTATCTCTGGTATGCATTATGCATTTTTTTTTCTTTGTTTGATAAGTTTAGAATCAGGGACACCAGAGATGGATAAGCCCAATTGCTAAGAAAAAATACATTTATTCCCTGTAATTTTGTTTATTTGAACATGATATTAAAGAGTCTTTTTCCTCCTTGGAAATGTCTCAGAAGTCATGACCTCCCATATGTGTTTTCTTCTGTTACCTTTTGTTGACGCCATTTTCATCAGTAAAGGTCTTCCTCTGATTGCAAAAGGGAAAAAAAAGTCATGACTTCCCATCAGCCTTTGTCCACTTGTCTCTTTCAGGACCATGGACAGTGGCCAAGATGTTTGCATTGACTAACATTTTAGTTAAGCTGCCAAGTGTTCTTGACTCATTTTATCTTCCTTGGGACATTTTTCTAATCCTTAAAGGATTTCGCACTAGCATTGTCTGAGACCACACCTTACATCAGAGTGGATGATGCTTTAAACATTTTCCAAGGATAATCTACAGAGTGGGTAACTGCCCCTTTTCTGCCTTATTGGGACTTGACTGCACTGCCCCTCTGCCTTACATTATGACCTGCCTGCCTGAGATTTTGGTCCTTCAGTGTGGTTGGTGCCAAAAATGAAAGAAAGTGACAAGCACTTACCTATTCTTCAACATCATCAAATGATGATGAAGATGACACACGTGATAACAACACGTATTTGCTGAGTGCTTACTGTGAGCCAGGCACTGCCCTGAGTGCTTTGCATGTATTATTTTATTCAATCCCCACAACAGTCCTAGGGGATAGGGATAGTTTTACAGATGAAGAAAATGAGACGCAGAGATACGAAGTAAGTTGTGCAAGATAACCCAGTGAGGTCATGAGCGGTGCACCAGTCCCACTTACCTGGAGCTCATCCTGTGTGCACCCCCACAGTGTCCTCAGGATGTACAGGGAGGGCTGACCTCTTCAGAGCACCTGTCTGCATGTGTAATTTGTGAATGTCATTAGACTCGGTACCTGTCTGCTGGGGTTGTGTTGAGATGAGAATCCCCACTTTATTGTAGAGGAAACCGAGAAAGCGTTTCAGTGACTTGCCTAAGATCACACAGATTATAAATAGAGAGGCCAGGTTTGTCTGTCTTGAAACCCTTTTGCAGTGGGCTGTGCTGTTTCCCAGGCAGCACTTTACTCTGTTGTAAACAGTCCTACCTTACAGTGAATGTGGTTTCTCACTTTACAGGAAGATGTGGAAGGTGCTAGGATTTGATGCTCAGTCCACTGTTCTGTTTAGGATCCAAGCTTTTCCAGACAAGAAGGTGGGGATACTCTAGAAGCCATGGATGGCAGAAGTTATCTCAGGAGTCATGAAGTGTGGGCCCAGAAGAAAAATGGGTGCGCTGTGCAGAAGGGTTAATAAGCACCTCCAGTCTGGATCGTTTTGTCACAACATCTGCTGCTGATCTGCTGCTGGGAGAGGGAATGTCAACCCTGATGTTGCTGGAGTAACCTTTGGTACAGAAAGCATTTGCATGCTGCAGTGAGGACTGGCGTTCTGTCTGTTCACTGACATAAATCCCAGTTTCTGCCGTTTCCCTACTGGTGTGCTTGCATTGGTCTGGCCAGGCATACTGGGTAGGGATTGCCGTACGGATAGAGCAAAGGCTTACGTTGATGTGGACTAGTCTCACTGATAACCATATAATTATCATCACTATATGGTACCTCAGATCATTCTAGAAAACTCATTTATATATAGCTAGGGAAGCTGAGGCCTAGAGGGGGAAAACAGGACTAAAAGTCAGTATTTGACTCCAAGTCCAATGTTGTTTCCATGCAAACATGATTAATATCAATAACATGAAAATATTATCAATATTATTAAAATTATCAAGAAAGCTCCCACCAGAGGTAAAGCATTGGACAGTACACTTTGACGTTTGTCGAGTGATCCTATAAACAGTGGTCCTTCCCCTCAAAGAGGGGATTGACAAACTGGGGTTTGAGATATAAAACAAAGAGATATTGTCATCATTGTCACCATCACCACCACCACCACCCTTCTCTTCATCATCAGACAATCCTATTCCGAGCACTTACTATGTGCCAGGCTATGTGTTTTATTTATATTGTGTCTTAATTTAAAATTTGTGGCAAACCTGTTATTAACAATGCTTACAGATTAGGTTCAGAGGCATTAAGTAACTATTGCAAAGACTTCCATTATGAAGTTCCACATTGGTGGAGGGTACAGTTAAGCAGGTACAATAGAAGCTTGGAAAGACAGAGCAGTGCAGAGGCTTCATGGGGCAGGTGAGACTTGTGGGGGACTTGAACTAAGCTGTGAAGAGTGATTAGGACAACAAACTAGATGGGATGAAGACAGACAGTCCAGACAGTGAGGGACGATGTGAAGGATTTTTGGCATGAGAAAGGCTGAAGGTTAGATTCGGGAACAATGTGTAGCGAGATCTGAGCAATGAACAAAGGATCTTCCAATTGCTACCGAGGATACTTTCTGTTCCAGACTGTGTGCAAGGCCCTGGGCATGCAGAGGTGAGAGACACAGTCCCTGTGCTCAGGAATGGGGGAGAAGACCCCAAAGCAGTTGGACAACTGCCCTCCTGGATGATAAGGGCTGGGCAAAGGGCAAACTCAAGGGACCATGTGAGCTCAGAGGAATGTGGTCAAACTCACTCCTCAGTGGCTTGCTAAGGGTTTGGCTTTATATTAAAAGCCAGAGGGAGCCACAGAGGATTCTGAGTTAGGGAGTGCCCTGGCCAGAGGATCCATTTGGGGAGACACTGCTAGTACTGTGGAGACTGGCCAGGTGGCAAGGAGACCTGCTGGGACAGTGCAGGCAAGCACAACACAGCCCCAGCAAAGGCAGCCTCAGTGTCAATGCAGAGATAGGCAGAAAGGAGAGGCCATGAGAACACAGAGTAGACAGGGACTCAGTGGTGGAAGGACAGGGGATGGGTCCCAGTGGGCATTCGTGGACAGTGCATTTGGAGCCAGTTGGGAACTGGCCTTGAAGGCCACTGTCTCTCCTTGCCTGCCTGTTCTCAGCCCGTGAGCCGGTATAGCGAGAACTGTCAGTGCCACCTCTGACTTGGTCAGCTGCGCAAGCTACAGCCCAAAGTCCAGAGCTCCCCAAAGCCAGAGGATGTTGGGGACCTTGCTCCACACAAAGGCTGTTTCCCCTCTGTCATTGGACTTGTCGTGTTTGCATTTCTTGTGCCAGCCACACCTGCTCTCCTCAACTCCCAAGACCGAGCCTGGCGGTTACTGAGGGACGGGCTTCCGGAGCCCGGGCTCACTGTGGCGGGGAAGGAGGAGAGAGTCACAGCTGGTGCCAAGAGAAATATGAACTTGACATTTAGCAATAGGGTGAATCCACTTATTGCACCGTACCAGTAAAGCATCTACATCCTGAGTTGCCTTCTCGTCTCCTGTTGTCTTTGCTCCTTGGTGGTCCGGCCAGGCTGTGGTCTTGGCAGCTTAAGTCAGGATGGTGATGGAGAGGGTTCCTACTCATTTGAAGTCAATCTCTCTCTGTCTCTCTCTCTCTGTCTCTCTCTCTCTCTCTCTCTCTTTCCCCAGAACTATACTGATTATTTAAAAATACCTGTCTCTAGCTCCTTCCTTGATACTCTTAAAGTCGCAGCCCCAGCCCAAACAACTGGGACATTTTGAAATGCCTGTTTTAATGGGATTCCCCATATTCCATCTGTTGCCTTACCCTAGCCTGACTTTCTAGCCACTAATGAAAACCACTTGTAAGCAAGAAGGAGCATGGACTCAACTCTGATATGTATGTACATCTAGGAATGCTGAGAATGTGACAAAAGTGTCCTACACAGCTACAGAAAGATGTTAGCATTGACAGGGCTTTGCCCTTTTATCACCTCACAGTGGTGCGGTGAGCTGGGCAGGAGAGGTCCCATTCTAGGTGAGGAAACTAAGACCTAGGCTCTTGGGTGTTTGTCATTTGCCAGGCTTGATATCGGGTACTTGCATGACATCATTTAATTCTTGCCAGGACACAGTGACACAATAAGATGGGTCTTGTTGTCCTATTTTATAGGTGAGGATACTGGAAGAGCTTTAGCATTTTCTCAGCTGTGAAGTGGCATGGGTAAGTCTGAAGAGTGGGCACAGTGTCCAGTGGGTGCCATGTGCTCTGGTCTCACCCACTCGGGAGCCTGCAGTGGCTCACAATGGGGCAGGGTGTTCTGGACAAGGAGGAAACACTCTTTTTCTTCAGTGCCCACCTGCATCCCCAGAACCCCCACAGAAGGCATTGCTTGCTACTCTCTAGTCCTGCCCAAGCTGGATCTGGTAAATGAGTGTCCAAATATCTATGTCAGGACCATTTGGAAGCTCACAGAATGTTCTCTCCAGAAATTTCCCCCACCTAGGCCTTACCCATGACTGCCCTGGCCTGTGCATGGCTCTACTGCTTTAAGCCCAGTTCAAACTCTGGAACGCCCCCACCCCGGGTCCCTGCCTCTGCAGCAGGAGGGAGATCCAACAGGCCTGACATGACACTTGACTGCTGAGGTTTACAGTGACACGGGAGGCAGGAGAGAGAAGTGGAAAAAGGCATATAAGTACATTTACTATATCTTGTGTAACTTCTCTTCAATGACCGGATTAGCCCTCTTTGCTCTCCCAAGCTATCTACACATTGATATCACCCCTCTCGTGGCTCAGTAGGTACATGGTGAATGTCTCACCATGAGATTACGCTTTTGTAAATTGATGGGCCTGACCACAATTGGGATGGAGACAGAAGAAATCCTGCAGATCCAAAGCTAATCCCTGTTCATCTGGACCCCATCCATGTGCCTGTCTGTGTCTCACCTGGGTTCCCAAGCTGGCATGGAACAGAAAGGCCAAAGCTTACCATTGGCAAAAGCTGTGCTTACTGATAAGTCATGAATTTGTCCTCTACCTCAAACCCACTCTGTCATGCCTATTAACAGGGAGTTCCACTTGTCACTAAAGGAAAACATTCAATTCCTGGAAGTCTTGGTTTCTAAATGGGGAGGCCAGTTGCTCCTTTAATGCACCAGTCTGTCCTCAATATGAAGACCAGCATCGGCTCCTTTGGCTTCCATTAGGTATTATGGGAGCCCAGTGGTCTGCTGAGCCAGTGGGATGGCTGTGTCTCTACTGGGATCGACGAGCAAGTGTGCACCAAACAGTATATGGGAATGTCAAGGCCACATTCCCTTTCTTAAAAAGAGGATGGCCTGTGTTAGAATAGAGTTGATGCGAGGATCAGCCCTGGGGTTGTGGACGCTGATCTTGGTTTTGTTCAAATCAATGACTTGGTTTTGGTTCTGATTTTAACACTGAATAAGTCAATCCTCAGGGGTAAATTCTTTTAGAGTGCCCCAAATTATGAAATCCTAATGCTGGTGGGGACCTTGAATTTTCCTCTAGTACAATTACTGCTAAATATGATTGTGTGTGGGGATTACCTGGAGATGCTTGTTAATATGTCAGTACTTGGGCTCAAGCATAGACCAAGCGAATTAGAATTTACAGCATCTGTATTTTTTTTTTTTTTTTTTTTTACAGTCAGGCTTCCTTTCAGTGTTCAGGAACACTGATCTGGTTTATCTACCATATCTCAGGCAGAGGAAAATTTGCAATAAAATCTTCCCAATATGGGTATTATGGCCAGCCCTCACTCCCTTCTCCAACACTGACAAATTTCATTCTGCTCCTAAGGAGCAGGGCTCTCACCAAAAGATCAAGGTGACCCTCCTCTGTTTCATCATTTTTTTCCAAACATAGGAAGTAGTTCCATCTGGTGCTCCTAGAATGCTCAGAACAGAGAGAAGAGAGAAAATTTCCGGGTTCTGATAAACACATCTGTACCACACATCTGGTGAGCTGCTCAGTGTTGTGTCCCTTGTCTCTTCTGATGAGGGTTTGATGATGAACTTGAGCACAGTTTTCAAGAGCTGGAATTCAAAAGTTATTAAGTAGAACAATAACATCGTAAAGTCTCTTAACACTACTGAGAGATAACCAGTGTAAAGAGACATTTAATAACCGTCAAACAACTGTGAACTCTCCCATGCTTCCAATGCCCCTTGCAGCTGGGTGGACTATGTACAGAAATGATGTGTGTCACTTCTGGTCTGAGGCAGTAAAATGCCCCTGCCTGCCTCTCTGTGCTGTCCCTTGTTCTCTCATAGTGATTGCAGAGGCCATGTATTGAGATCCTAGAGCCATAAGATAAAGTCAGCTTGGATTACTGAATCATCTCTTTGAAACATACTACCTTGGAGAGCTCCCTAACTCAAAGTGACTTCTCCTAAGTGAGAAATAAATGATTAACTGTTAAGCCTTTGAAATTTTAGGGCCTATTTGTTACTGCAGCATAACCTTGCCTGTCCTGATTAGTGCAGTTGGTATCATCCTGAAGCAGACATCCTTGTGGATGAAGCTTCTAGTTCTTGGCATTTTTTCATTGCTTCTCCTCCTAAAAACTGAATGGAGCTAGAACTTTCTAGGAACCCTTTCAAGCTGCAGTAATGATTTACTGAAGCAGACAAAACATGGTTATTTTGAGCCACAGAAGAAAAAAACAAAAACAAACTTAGGACTGTTGTCTTCCCTCAAGAAAGGAAATCAAAATAGAGGCATATGGACAGGGGGAAAAGCAATGCCACCTGATCCGGTATGGATGTGTTCTTTCAAAGTACTAATTGCACACTCATGCCTTTTAAAAATATTAATTTAAATGCACACAGCTTGTAAATCTCTTCTTATTCTGTCTGCTGGATGACTTGGGACAAAGCAAGCTGAGAATTAATTGATTAATAACAAGCTGCAGCCTGTGTTTGTTTTCACTGAGAGTATCCTCAGGGCTTGGGCATCTTGGAGCCACACTTCTGTCTGTAGGAGAAATGATTTCCTTTTTAGGGAAGTTTTACCACTCGGCAGAGTTATCTGATCTGATGCTCTCTCCTCTGGCTATGGCAGAAATCACTTATTTGGGAATGGATACTGCTGTGGAATTTTGGGAGCTGTGTTTAAGAGGCTTATTTGACACAATGACATGTAGGGTGAGGAACTCCAGAAAGGGTCTTCTGTTCATCATGGTCCATCCCATACTGAAAAATTTCACTGTGAATAATGCATTAAAAATATAGCATCCTCAGAAATTAATTGTTTGATTAAATATAAACACTTGGCATAGGGAGGGCAAAATATGAAGCCGTTAGTGACAGACATTTGAAATTTTCTTAGGAAGTCCCTAAGAGAATGGGACACAAGTCAGGTGTGTTTTGATGGGGGATGTGAACTGGGGAGATGAGCCACTTAGGATAGAGTCTTACAGAATGAGCATGAGCAGGTGCTGTACTGGAGGAGCTGGTCAGCCTGACAGCACAGATTCTTGGAGGTGGACGATGGCGTGGGTTCCAGTGATGAAACATTTGACTGCGTTCAGGTTAGGCCATGAGTGCCGCCTTGGTATGTCATAAAGGTCCTATGAGGTTGACTTCTTTCACAGTAAACACAGGATTCCTGAATATATTAGAAGAGTGTTTGGGTTTTTCCTGCAACTCTTAGGCTAGAGTTACATCATATCACATATGGGTCAAGTAATGTGTCTGCTATCCTCAAGTGTGGTGGGGCCGGCAGCTAAGAAGGAGAGAGAAGTGAGGCAAAGTCCAAATCAGGAAATGCATAATAACTCTTTGCATCCTAGCCTGGGAGGAAGGCTGGGAGGAGGGGAGGAGTGAGTAGCCTGCCAGGCTCCGCCAGTTGTATGGTCAAGAAGGGTTAGGCACAGAGAGGCAGAGCACTGAGAGCCACGGGGGCTCCTGGGGCCTCACCCTTAGCATTGAGCATCCAGAGCCACATTTAAATTAGATTCTTAGGGGATTGTCTCCTTTCTTCCTTGCAGAGGAGACCACGAGAAGGTGTGTATATGTGTGTGTGTGTGTGTGTGTGTGTGTGTGTGTGTGTGTGTGTGTGTATCACTTCCCCCCGAAGGTATCTTATGTCCAGATCAACCCTACAGTTTCCTATGTCCCTGCTGTGTTGACACCCACCTTTCTCATGGCAGGTTCTAGAGCATATTTCTTTTGTGCTAGTTAGAAACTCCTTCTCCAGAATGATTCTTGGAGTCTCCACCATTTTGTTTAGGAAAAAAATATGTTGATAAGTATTTCAGCGTGAGAGGAGACCTCAAGGGCAATGCTCAACTATCAAAAGATGCTGTACATTGCCTTTTACAGTGTGTTACCTGGGGAATCTTTTGTTTGATGAGTGCCTGAATTGGTTGAATATGAAAGTTTGCCTGTAGGTCAAGGTGGAGCTGAATTGTTCTGCATCCAAGAGAGCTGTATCAGTCAGGTTAGGCCATGCTCTGCTACAGTAATAAACAGCCGCAATAGTGGCATAATATAAGAAAGGCTTATTTCCTGCTCAATACATGTATATGTCATTCATGAAGGCTGGAAGCGGGGAAAAGGGCAGAGAGGCTCTTCACGGAAGTGACTCAGTGTACCAGACTGATGGAAATATCCTCTTGGTGTTCGCTTCCAACATCATCCTGGCAGGAGGTGGGGGTGAAGCACTCTGGCTAGGAGCTTCCATCTAGAAGTGACACATACCACGTTGCTCATGTTATATTGGCCAGAGCAAACCACTTGGCCACACCACACTTACTTCAAAGGAGACTGGAGAGTCCAATGTTACAATTGCCGAGAAAGAGGAAAGAATAGGAATGTTTGTGAATATCCCTAATGACTTCTACAAGGGGTGCAGCCTGCTCTAGTGGGAAGATGAGGATCAGGAGGCTTTTGGAGGGAGAGTGAGGGACTTGAGCTTTGTGGTGCCACGTTTCCACCTCGAGAGGCTGTTGGGTCATGGAAGGAAATCCTTGGTTGTGCCCTGGCCTAGAAGGAGCTAAGGTGAACTCAGAATCTATTGGAGTCGTTCGCTATGAGGTGTGTGATTTAAATCCCTTCTTCACCTTACCTGTGAACCCTTCAACAATCTGTGTTGTTGCTTTACGCCTGTGTCTGGGGGTGTGGGGTTGGGTGGGGTGAGGGGTGGGGTTGGGGACAAGAGGAAGGGGCTCAAAGAAGTGTCACATTCGGGGTGCAGGTCATTCAGGGCAAAACAAGAGGCTGTATGTGTGGGCCTAGGCACTGGATAAGCCAGAGACAGCTGACACCTGAGTTAATGTACCTATTACTGTTCCTTCTACATCATAAACTCTTCAAGGTCAGGATTGTTTTTTATTTATATGCACATCCCCTGCAGAGCCCCGAACTGCTCTGGACTCAGTGGGTGCTCAGTTGCTGGAGGCATGTTCCTGGGTGAATGAATAAATGAGCACATGTCTTGCTGCCTCTGTCTCCTGGGTGCCGAGCCTTGCAGCGGGCCAGCAGCCAGGAGCAATGTGGGGTGGGCCAGCGCTTTCTTTACTCAGAAAAGCAACTTGCCTGGTTCTGCATCCATCTTGACTTCTAAGCCTGTTAAAGGACACAGGCTCCTACTGCCCTTCAGAGTGGGATGCGGAAGCCTTCCTTGACTGCTCTCACCTGTGCTGATGAGCATTTGGCCCTCGGAGGGTGGCCCTCCCAAATATGCTGAAGGTGGACAGCCCCATGGGAGACCTGAACCAGAAGGTCACGGGCAGTAGGCAGGGGAGCCGTAACACCCGTGGTGAGTGAGGAATGGGTATGTGGGTGACGGGTGAGACACTAGCCTTGGGATCTCTTCCTTCACGTGCCAGCTCAGTCATTCGTTCTCTCACTTATTCATTCATTCTCTCTGTCGTCCACAATGATAAAAGAGGATACAATACCTGGCACATAATGAGTGCCCAGCAAATGCCTTTGCTCCGTCATTCATCAGCAGTATCTTTGGAGTTGCTTGTTTCGTACCAGGCACCCTACCAGACTCCGTGGATGTAGCAGAAAACAAACAGACAAGCCAAGATCTCTGCTCTCATGGAGCTCACATCCAAGTGGAGTGACAGGAGTTAATATTATTACTTCGAACTATTTATGATGTTCTGGGAATCCACAGACATTGACAATGTAGTCTCGCTCCTCAGGGAGAGTAAATACTAGTGGGAGACAAAACATAAGCACTTGGAATATGAAACAGGACATGGTGGCCTGCACAGGAGTCCCAAGGGTTGTACGGTGGGCACTGTCAGACTGTGAGGGAGGGAGTGCTCGCTGGGGGGCGGGATTAGGGCTCTGGCAGGGCAGATGGGCAGGGGAGGCTCTGAGTGCGGGTGGGGCATGGAGGGGGTTGGAATGTGACTGCAGATTGCTGCACCCTTCCCTAACTTTGTGACAGTGGGCACATCTGTGTGCCTCTCCTCCTCTGTTAAACCTCAGAAGGCTGGTGTGAGATAATAATTTCTGAAGCTCTTGGATCACTACTGGGCACAAATGACCACTACATACAGGTTGGTTATACGACTCTGTGAATCGAATTGTGGATTGGAGGATCCATCTTGGAGGGTGTGGCTGGCCATGTAAGACGAGAGCCCTGAGTAGCACAGACAGATGCCCCTTCCCCAGGGAGACATTTCCTCCATTCATGCTTGTCCTTCTCCCACCTCCTTTTTTACTTTCTCCTTGGTCATGTGCGTACCTGACTCACCGTTACACACCCAGTGCCTAGACAGTGCCGGGAGGATGGGTAGTGTGTAAATGATACGTGAATATTCTTTCATCACATGTCACTGGGTTTTGTGCAGTTTTATTCAGAAACCAGCCTCCAAACCCAGGTCCCCTGATCCTCATATGGGATTGTTGTGGTCTGAATGTCCGTGTCCCCCCGAGATTCCTGTATTGAAACCTAAGCCCCACAGTGATGGTAGTAAGAGGTGGAGCCTTTGGCAGGTGAGTAGGTCATGAGGGCTCTGCCCTTCTGAATGGGATTAGTGTGGTGCCCTTTTTAAAGAGGTCAGGGGGCTTGTTTGCCCCTTCTGCCGTGTGAGGACACATAGAAGATGTCACCTTTGAGGAATGGGCCCTCTCCAGACACCAAATCTGCTGACACCTTGATCTGCTTCCCAGCCTCCAGAACTGTGAGCGATACATTTCTGTTGTTCATAAATCCCAGTCTAAGGAGTTTTGTTATAGCAGCCCAAATGGACTAGGACAGGGGGCTTGAGGAGGCCAGCAGCCTAGAAACCCTCATATTGACCCAACTCCCCCATCTGCTGAATGTCATCCCATGATCGACCTTAGGCTGTTGGTCTTTCTCTGGGCTTCCCCAGGGCAAGAGGGGAGGGAGGTCTGTCCTCAGCAGGACTCTCCTGGAGGCATTGCAGGTAATAGGGTGGGAGGCGGATCTGAGCTGCCAGAGACACCTTCACTATCCTGTGGTTGTTCCAGCCTTCCTTCCTATCCTCCTGATGCCTGTAGTAGCAATAGTAATCATCTTCCTCCTCACCATCATGGCAGCAAACAGCACATGATTGGGGTGGGGTGTCTCCTCGTTACCAGGCACTGAGTATTTCACCTGCATTGAAGCACATGCTCTCAGTGCCCTGCCCACATCCCCATGGCCAATCCTGAGGTCACCTGAGGATGGACAAGGTCCAGTCCACCCAGAGGGCTTCCTGCATCTTCTGCCCAGAGGTGCTCTCTGTCTCCATGAGGCAAGGGGCAGGCTGGAAGGGCCTGGGAGTTGAGTCCCCAGCAATGACCCTCTGTCCATGATGGGCAGGTTGGTAGAACAGATGACCCAACTTCCCCACCCTCAGTGGGACAGTCCTCAGTGATCCACACCACTTCTTGGAGGGTCCCCAGTGGGACTGAGCCCCATTCTCCCACAGTGGAAGCAACCCACTCTGATGCCCTTTTACTGGCTTCCTTCCTGATTTCCCCATCTTACTTCCCAACCCTCATGGTGTTTCCTGGGGTCATCTTCCAGATAAATGACCAGCACCCGGGTCTCTGCCTTCAGGTCTGCTTGTAGGGGCAACCCAGCCAAAGACTAATATTATTATCCCCATTTTATAGATTCAGTGAAAGAAGTCACTTGCCAAGGTGACACAGCTGGTAAGTGGTACAGCCAGGGCTGCCCTGCCCTGGGTCTAGAGCCCCTGTTCTAACCATCCTGCCCTCCCTCTTCTCACTCTGACCATGGATTTTAACTCAGGTGCTGAAGGCTCTTTGCTTCAAGTCTTGGGACTCCAAAAGCCGACCTGAATTGCCCATATGTCCCTAGCTTGATGTCTTTGGGGACAGTCGAGGTAGTAACACTCTGCGTGGTCCAGGCAGAAGCTTTGCTTCCTCCTTTTTTGTCAAGTAGCTGACAACCCAGTCCCCCCTCAGTATTTGTTGGCAAGACACTGTGAAAGCATTTCTATGTTAAAGGCACAGTGAAATGACACTTGAATTCTCTGGGGAACAATTCTGCTATGATGGATAAACATGTTAATTACCAGAATTTAACCTCCAGCTGCTGCCTTTGCTGAGCTCTCTCCTCAGCCTGAGCTGGAAGCCTGGCGTGGCAGAGTCTCTGGGACATCTCCTGGCCTGGGACAGCCTTCCCTCCAGCGCTGGATTCTGCACTCACCCAGCCAGCACGCGGGCGGCAGTGGGTGGAGTGACTGAGAGCATGGGCTCTGGGACTTGATGGCTTGGGCTTGAATCCCAGCTCCACCACTCACAACCCATGAGACCTTGAGCAAGTACTGCACTTTCTGTGCCTTACTTTTTCTATCTACAAAATGGGTTGTCCTGAAGATTAACACAGTGATTGCCACACTAGAAAAGATTTTTTTTTCCTTGGGGCCACAGTGTTTTATTACGAAAATAGAATAAAAACTTTGAAAACAAAACGATCCTTTCTAATTTAATGAAAAATTTAACGGAAAATGAAATTTATTGACTTTTATTCATTTAATCCATGTTTTAAGAATTAATTTGTCAATATTAATTGTAACAATAAGAATATCAACAAGTAAGATTTTCACTAATCAACTGCAGGGTTTTGCCCAGGTTTTGTTTCATGAGGCCCCGGGTTCAAAACTAGTGTGAGTTAAGTTCAACTCACGTGGCAGTTAATGTGTTAAATATGTTCGTATCTGTAAAGGACTTAAGGACTTAGAAGTGTACTCACCGTGTGAAGAATGTCTTCAGTTACTATTATTACACGCCTTACGCAGGTGGCCACCCTGGTGCCCTGCCCTCCCCTCCAGAGGACTTACTGGCTGCTGTTGTTTTCTTTTATTTTGGTCTTCCCACTGCCTTGCTCCTTATTTTCTTAGATAATTTTTCAACTCACCTTTCCCTGAGCCTAATTTCAACTATTCCAAAGGACTATGGAGTGAGGAATGTTCATGAAGTCTTCCAGGATGTGAGTGAGGACTGCCCATCAATTCATCTAAACTTAAACATTTAAAGAGGACCTACTAGGTGCCAGGTCCTATGCCAAGAGCTGGGGCTACAAACTCCAGGAAGACATGGTGCACGGCCATAAGTGGCTTTCACATGGGAAGGCAGAGTGACAGGCGAGCTGTGTTCCACAGCCCAGAGCCACGGGGTCCACTCTGGCTGTGCGCCCACAGCATCCTGGTAACAGGCGCAGTCACGGCAGCGTGAGCTGCGGACTCCAACAGACTGGATTCCAGTGCTGGCTGTGTGTCTTCTGTGTGACCTTGAGCCATACACTCAACCTCTGTAAGCCTCAACTTCCAACTCTGTAAAATGGCGCTGCTTGATAGGCTTTTTGTGAAAATTAAAAGTGAAAATGAAGGTAAAATCCTGAGCTCAGTCACACAGAAATCGCTTAGTGTCAGCCAACATGGTGATGCCAAAATTGCTAATGATAACCTCTTGAAGTTGGAGTGTCCTCACCTAAAAATAGCACCTCCCTCACTGAGCTTATGATAATTAAATGAAATGGTTGGTGGAAAACAGCACTGAGTTAAAAACAGTAACGAGTTACATTTACCCAAGGATTTTTTGTTGTTGTTGTTAATGCTCTTCAATCAGCTCCTGCCTCACCTGGGGGACCAGGGCGAGTCCAGGTTGGAAATCTGGCCTCTAGTTTCCCCAAGGAGCAGCCAAACAAAGAGTTTCTAGCCTTCGGGTACCCTTCTGCGGAGCCGTGAACATCTAACGCCCCAGGCTGGGAATGGCTTACCGCCGATCATTAAGAGTGCCAGCCAGATCTGATTGCCGCATTCAGAGGTTTATTAATATCACCTCGAATTTATGTTTCCTGACGAGGAAATCTCGCCAGCATCTGATAAAAACAAAATGTACAGCGGCCTCGTGCCACCAAAAGTCCTTTCCCTGTCATCGGCTGTTAGCAGAAAGCTAGTGCAGTGGGCTGCGACAGGGCTGATGAAAATATAACGGGAAAAATGGACTTCGCATCTTCAATACGGGATTTGGGCTTCAAACCCCTCCTTCCGAGGCTCCCCCTCCCCCCGGCTGGGCTTGGAAGATAAATTTCAGAACCTCTTCTCTTTCTGAGAGTGTGAATTCTCTCCCTGACTCATCCTCCAATACCCATCTAAACATAACACTCCCGATGAAACCACACTTGTGCCCTCTAAACACTTCAATGAATCCCGGTTATCTTCCAGTCTAGAATGCAACTGCAAAAGAATATCAATGAGAAGCATGAGTGGAGCTGGCTGCAAATGAGAGGGGAGAAAAATCTTGGCGGAGTGCAATAGGGTTCCAACAAGAGGGATCCCAGGTGGAGCTTAGACTCCATTGGCTGAGTCAGGTGGGGCACCTGCCGTCAGGTGGCAGGGCCCTCCAGGGCGGTCTTAGGTTATCCTGCTGGAGCCCGGCAGTGGAGAGTCTGAGGTTGGGAGGGGTGGTTGAGGGGAGCTCTACTGATATGTGGGGTTTAGCCAAGTCAGGAGCAAGGGGATTTGGAAGCTTCTAGCTCAAAGTCACTTTCAGTCCACTGTAGAATGTCTAGTGTTCTCATTTTACCAGGGATGTGGACCCAGAGGTAGGAAGTCACTTTCCCAGGATTGCATGGGGCAGCAAGGCTAAAACCAGAGTGGATGTTTGGCTTCCCTGACCAGTAGTCTTCCCCAAGACCATCTCCCTACCTTTCTTTAGCTTTATTTTTTAATTAAAAAAATATTTTTTTTAGACTAGTCAAGTGCCGTAGTGAGAAGGGAGGCCAGAGTAGAACACGGAGTTTTGTGATCTGTAACTGTGAGCAATGAATTGCAGTAACGCGCTACCTTGAGACCGGCCTTGAGTGTTTATCTTTCATCAAGCCCTTTCCACCTGCCAAGCACCATCCTACGCACTGGATGTTCTCCTTTGACCTTCATAGCAATCTTATGAGAAAGATGCTCTTGGTGCCTGGATTTGACACTTGGTGTCATGGGGCTGGGAAAGTTTAAATGACTTGCCTAAAATTATTGACTTAGCGGTGGATTCAGGGCTCCAACCTAGAGAGCTGGCTCCAGAGCCTTGCTTGTACTAGGCAGTCTAAACCAGTGCTTCCCAAAGTAGGGTCCCTGGAGGAGCAGCATCCCCTGGAACTTATTAGAGATGCAGGTTCCTAAAGCGGAAACTCTGAGGGTGGGGCCAGCCCTTGGTGTTTGAATAAGCCCCGCAGGTGATTCCAATATAGGCTCAAGCTCAAGTCTGAGTTGGGTGAAACTACTTAAGCCCATAAATCTTTCAGTTTTATAATGAGTCTTCCTTTCCGTGCTTTTATAAACCAAATTTCTGACTTCTCACACCTAAGGAAATTTCCAAGGTCACTGCTACCTCTCAGCAGCACACTTTCTGGTGGCCTCTTGTTTAACCATGGGGTTCTTCAGGAAGACAGATTGGGACAGGTTCTCTACCACCCAGCAGGGCTTCTGAGCTTAAAGACAGCAAAACTGGTGTTGTTGAACCTTCTGTTGGCCACAGTGGATTTTGAGAGTCCTGTCTGCTTTCATGTGGACTTGGAAAATTTGGTCCAGTCAAGTGGAAAATTAACAAACCAGAAAAGAAAAGGCTATGAATCGAGACACCAAATGTTCATTGCATCCGGGGCACCTCCAGACGTCTAAACATTTGCTCTTGAGAAACCATGAGGAATCCCATGCTGGAGATATTTTCCTCTTCATTCAACAGATATTTATCCTGCAGCTACCGAATGCAGGGCACTTTGCTTAGTACTGGACATATAAAGATGAAGGGTTGTGGTCCCTGCCCACAGGGAACCCACAGTCTAGTATGATTGTTTGGTGATGGGATTCTCCATCGGGGAAAATGCAGTGGCTTTTAATTGATGCTATTTATGATGTCTGGTTAATAGAGTGTCACATAAAAATAAATCCCCTGATTGCCCCATTGCCGGTGGGTGGCACTGCACACTAATGAAGGCAGCGCTTATTTGGTGGTGTGGGGGTAAAAGAATTGCAGCCCAGTGAAGGAGAGTCTGATGAAGACTTCATTATTTAATGAACCATGTCATTTTGAACAGCTGTGATGTAAACCAGCCAGGACAATTATGCAAGTTGGATTATGTCTCCAGTACATTGATTCTACTTTATTTGATTAGGTTGGTTCTCCAAAGACAAATTCTTCCAACTTGGGTTGGGGGAAAACAAAAATCACCATGCAAACTTTGCTTCTAACTTTTATCTTCGAATTGCTTTTGCTTTAGAATCTTAAGAGGCAGCAAGCACATGATGGCCCGGACGTTGTTATCAGCAAGAGAACCAAGAATAATTGTGTATCTGTAATAGCTATTAGCATGCTCTGTGCAAGACTCACACTGTCTTTGCTCAATGAGCTTGCCCAGGGGAGCAATAAGAGGCAGGCAGGAAGCTGTGACCGTTCCTTTGTGAGTCCCCAAAACAGCCTGGCTGCAGCTCACCAAGCCATTATCTTCCTTTACACGCAACCAAATGCAGGCACACAGCTAAACATAATGCAAAGAAATGGTCTCTGTGTGAAGTTCTTCCCGGTTGCCTTTCCCTGCCATTTTCAGGCTATTAGACACCATCTAGTCTAGTATCACTGGGGGTCGTGGTACATCAGTAGCTTGTGAAATCTGTAGACTAGGTCATCATCAACATCATAAAAATGAAATAGACTAGAATAAAATACCCTAGTACCTCTCATTATACAGAGTAAGGGTAAGTAAGCATTGCTTTATAAAACTGTATTTGCGTGTGTGTGTGTGTGTGTGTGTGTGTGTGTGTGTGAGAGAGAGAGAGAGAGAGAGAGAGAGACACGGAAAGAGAGAGAGAGATGTGGTGTGTTCTGAACCATGTTGTCAAACATATTTCTTCCTGAGGGTTGTGATCAAAAACATTTGAAAAATACGATTGGTGCAAGCTCTTTATTCACAGCGCTGAGTTGCATTGTGGATGCAGGCTGTTGAGCAGATGGCGTGAGAGCTTTTAGGAAGAGAGCTGGGAGCCAGCATGGGTTCACCACGCTGCCGCCCAGACCAGCTTCAGACCAGCCCAGCACGTTCCAGTCTCGGTGCCTCACTTCAGGGGTCATCGATCAGCCGGAACTTATGTCAACACAACCAAGGTAGATAATGAGCAGATGCAAAACAATCTCTCAGGAGTAATTATTGAAAGAACTGGGCACGTTCCTGTCCTTCAAGCCATTCAGCAGGGGCACAGTCGACATTTAAAAATCTTTGCATGTCTGTCATGCGGAAAACAGATCAGATTTCATCTCTCTGGCCCCAGCACATAGATGTTTGCTTTGATCTAGAAAACATTTTAATTTTTCTTTTTTGCTTTCTATGGCATCTCTGACTGGCCCTAATTCCACAGCTGGACGGTCTATAAGTAGAACAGGCTACTTCCGGATAAAAGTTGTTTCTTGTAAAAAGAGGGGCTCAGAAAGGCTGGAGAAACCTGTGTTCCTGATGTGGGCTCTGAGGACAGTGAGATCCCTGGGTGGAATGCTGGATTCATCAGTGGCTTTCGACCTTCTTAAGACATGGCACACCCAGCACACATACACTCACACTACAAGCCCAAGTCTGGCCTTCCCGTACTTGTCCTTACAACATGTGATGCACGCTGGTAGTTTCTGTTCTAGATATTCTACTCTGTTCTGTTTGTTCCATCTTGTTCTGTTCCACTCCACTCCACTGCATTTTCATTTCATTTATAATGATGGCCAGGACTCTCTAACTTGATTTCATTATCCACTGATGGGTTGCAACCTGCCATTGAAAAAACACCAAATTAGCTTATATTCTAATTCCCTGTCAACCCCCAAATCCTGTGAATCCAACGTAAATCTCCACTATAATAGTCGGGTTTAAAATTCTGTGTGCAGCATGCCCCCAGATAAAGTTGTTGACTGAAAGCCATCTGTTACTAATACACTCCCTCGTTCATCCCCTTCGTCGCATGCCGTGTGCCAGGCACTGTGCTAGGTGGTGGAAGGCGAGCAGTGCCCAGCCCCTGCCCTCCAGGAGTTGCTCTTTGTAGGAACTCCCTTCCTCTGAGTTCCCCTCGGAAGGGAGGTCCCTTGAACTTTATCTCCAGCACATCGTCCTCACTATTCTTGGGTGAAGTAGTTAGCCCTAAAGTCTTAACCCAGTAGCAGAGAATTTTACATCCTGCAGTTAATAAAAACCAAAGTCAACATGAACATGAGCTAGAAAACAGAGACCGGCAATGCTGTGAAGGCCTTGTCCCTTTTTGGACCCTGTTGCAAGTGGCTTAAGGGGAAGAGAAGTCTCCTCTCACAGGGATTGGGAGTCCTAATTACTTGTGTATTGATCCGTTTCCCGCATAGACTGCTAATCCTGCCGGCCAACTTGCAAGGACTAATAAATGAGATTGCTCGGTGTTCGGAGCTAATCAGATTTCTTATGTTTAGACCGGCTTTATGCTTGGGTTTAAGGACAGTCCTGACTCAGGCACCAGAAATACTCTGTTTAACCTTTTGCCAGCCAAAGATGAGCCATCGCATCCAACGTGGAGTCAGGTGGGTCAGGGGTGAATTGGGCCAGAGAGGCTGAACATTCCTTAAGGCTCAGTGGCAACAAGAAGCTTCTTCAGAAGTTCCATTCGATGTTGCTCCTCCCTGAAATTCTGGACTCCCGAGGACAGTTGTGAGGGTGGCCACGTGTCAGTTTTTAAATCATGTGGTAATTTTTTCATTACTTTGCCCACCCGCAAGATCGTATGCTCCAGGAAAGGAGTAGCTGACCGGCTAGGTGACATCGCACTATAGTTCTGAGCTGCTGCTTCGTGCATAAAATGGGAAGGAGTACGCCCCCCAGTGGGCCCATGGGGAGCGCTAAGTGACACACCTGGCTCTCAGTAAGGGCCAGTCCTCCAGCACCCTGCCACTCTCACGAACGCTAGCATGGGCACATGGCTGGCACCTGCAGCGTGAACTCCCTTTTCTCCCCTCGGTCTCACCGTCTCATCACACCTCCTGGCATTCTTTGTCCACTTTTCTGTCCTTCCACTCTCCCTCACCTCAGGCTGCACCCCTCTTTCCACTTTTGGCCAATCAGCCAGAATTATAAGTACTTCCCCAAACCCTAGCGGCTGTGGGAGTGCACAGCTCCCAGCTGCCGTGTGTGCTTTTCCCTTTGCCTGGGAAGCTTTCCTCCCGCTGCCTAAACCTCGCCTCACCCAGGCACCCTCCTCACCAAACAGAATGACCTTTCTGGGTGCTCTTGTCCCTTGAGTTCCTTCACTTGAGCAGGCATAGCAGGCTGGCACCTCTGGGCTGTGCATATTGGAATTGGGGTTTGAACCCAGTGATGTCAGAGAGGTGGGAGGCAAGCGTCTGGGTGGAGTACCATGACATTCCAGCTCACTTGTCACACTGAGGCGTGGGTGAGCCCCAGGACATCCCTGTGCCCTCAGGAACATGTGGGATAGAGCCACCGAGATGGTCTCAGTGAACTGAGAGTGGCCCATCGCGAGGAAGGAAGCAGGCTAAGGGAATGAGGAAGGCTTGGGTTTCTGAGTGAGGCAAATCGACTCCAGTCTTGCAGAATGTCATACTTATTTGTGGCTTTTACACAAGGGGCTGCAAGAAGAGGCAAGGCCATTCCCCTTGACTGGCCTGGTTAGACAAGTCAGTGGTCCTGAGACATCAGCGCTAAGACAGCTCTGCTGGGGCATCTCTGGTCCAGCTCTCTCCTTCCAGAAACGAACAAACCGAAGTTCAGAGCCAGGGGTATGACTTGTGCAATGTTGCTGAGAGCTGCAACCACCAACCTATGGGGTGGCAGCTGTTGGGCTTCGAGGAAAGGGGGCCTGTGGCCACTTCTCCCTTTAGTTGCCACCATCTTCTTGTGGGTGTCCATGTTCTTCCCTAGAACCGTGAAGCAGGGAGAAGGAGCATCCATTGCCATGGAAACCAGCCTACAGCACGGGCAGGCTGCTCCCCCCACTGGCTGAGGCTCCTCTGACCAGGGTGGCTGCCGGTCCCACTGCTGGGCCTTGATGGGACACTGGGACCATCACTGTATTTGCCGGGAGAGAAAGCCGGAGGCGGAGCAGACATCTTCTAATCTATGTTGCGCAGGCTTAATAAAGCAGACCGCGTGTGCATTGTGCTGGTTCCTTTTGCTTTCTGAGACCAGTTTCTCCCCTGCTAGTGACTCCTAATGGGATTTAAGAGTCTTTCTTAGAAGATCAGCCTTGGGCAGACTTCAGATGCCAGAAGCAAACTTTTGAACTGACTGCAGTTGTGGCTGAAAAGGTGGTTTGTGGGACCTGCAGGAAGAAGCTCTGAAATAGAGAGCTGGAGTAGGGGGAAGGAGAAAAAAGAGAAAACTTAGTTTGCTTTCAGCATATTTAAGTCTCCTAAATCCTTCAGGAGTTAAAATGGGGCTATAAGAATAAGTAGGCTTTCCTGTTCACGTGGGACTGGAGAGTCCCGAGGTTGGGAAGGGCCTTGTTAGGTCATCTCATCCATCCCTCTGCCTCCAGGCCCATTCTAATGCCTCTTCTTTATGAAACTCTCTGGAGACGACCATTGCATAAGCTCCCATGATAACTCGTTCAATGGTTTAGCGATTCTTGATCTTAAGACCATCTTCCTCGTAGCAGGGCCACATTTTTCCTGCCGCCTCCAAAGCTTGTCTGTCTGTGCGCCAAGGCTGCTCGGAGGCAGCTGGAGTTTTATGAAGTGAGCCCTGGACTTGGACTTAATCGTCCTCATTCAAATCCTGCCATTTCCATTCACAGGCCAGGGTACCTTGGACAAGTCCCTTAACTACTCCAAGCCTCAGTTTCTTAATCCGAAGAGGTTAGTGTGAAGGTTAGAGGAAGTAATGTGTGCAAATGTGTGCTAAGAAGGTACCTGTCACATAGGGACATCCCATGGCTATAGCGTGGCTTTGGGTGGGCCTGGGGTGCTATGATGTGGGCGCCTTTCACATCAAGATCTCAGACATTAATCTTTGAGTTGTCGGGCCGTGGGGTGGGGTGGGGGATTGTGGCAGCAGGGGCAGCTGAGGGGTCACTCATGGGACGTGGTCATTAGCTGTTCATTAACCAGCACCAAAGGCTTGCACACTTGAGAGACCAGTTTAGCTGTGCTAGCGCATCCTGTCTAAATTATCAGCCCCAGTGCTTCCTTCAAAGATGCTAAACACCTCCCTGCCTCCGAGTCTTTGTTTTTGCCACTGATGCCCCCCATGCCTTCCTTGCCTTTTTGAATCCCATCCACTCATGAAAACCCAGCCCAAGTCCAACCTCATACATGAATGCAATTCGGCTCCAAACCCCTAAACCCTGCACCCCACGTGCTTTATCCAGAAGGGAAGAAAGAAGAGGACAGTTGTGTCTGTGTGCCTGACTGAGCACCTACCTGACTCAAGCAATCCTAGAGCTTCAGTTATTAATATCATTCAGCTTGCAAGTTTAGATGAGGAAACTGAGGTCAGAGAGGCTGAGGAACTCACCCCAGGCCATCCTTGTCATCAAAGATAGGCCTAGAACCTTGGTCTCCTGACTCTCTGCTGAGGCTTCTTGTCCATGTCCGTCCCCAGGACTGAGGCTGTTCCTTGAGCCTGGAATTAGAACAGAGTCATCCCCCACCCTGCCAGCACCCCTCCTACCCTGCATTTACTTGCTGAGTCACACAGAGGGAGGCGGGTGGGTGGGGGGTGAGGGGAATATGCATTTTCCTGGGGAACGCACCAGTCTGGCAAAATGAAGCTGGGCAGAGTCAGTATGTGTGGGTTCTCCCATCCAGGACCCCACTGCAGCACTCACACCAGGGTTAGGGTGCTGGGGGAATGAAAAACATTGGTGTCTTTCTTACCCACCTGGGGGGAGCTAACTTGAAACCACGTGTCAGGAAAGTGGCAGTTTTACTGTTTATTAGATACTGTGCTTGGCTTAGCTTTTGTAGGACTTGGTTTTTAAATGGAAATTCCTTACACAGATGGAGGTGCTGGCCAGCCTCAAAGTGCCTGGGTTATAGGAACAGCTGGAGAGCGTTGTTCAGGCTAGGAGGCTAGGAGATAGGTGATTGTGGGATTTTTATGTGCATATGTGTCTATGATCTCCTTTACTGGCTGCAAATTCTGTCATCACATCATGGAAAAATCCTTCCTAAGGAAAGCAGCAGGTGCAAAGATGCTGATATTGATTCAATGGAGGAAACACAGTTTTGGTCACAAAAATGGTATTTATGTACTCAGTTGGCACATGGTTGGCCCAGATGGGAAAAATAACGTGGAGATGGCCAGGCTCCTCTGGGTAAGGGAGATGAAGTGGCTTTCAGAGAAGTCGGGGACAGTGGGGGATGGGGAAGCATGGTGCTTTGGAGCTCACAGGATCGGAGTTCAAATCCTGACCTTGCTGCCTTTTAGCTGTGTGGCCTTAGACAACTCTCCAGCACCTCAAACCTGCTTTGTGGGAAGGCGCTCAGTGTTAATTCAGGGTTCTCTCTCATGAGGCTTTCAAGGATAACTGTAGCTGGGTATCTCAAGGGAACATGGCCCTCAGTTTTGAGTCCTCCAGCCTCAGACATCAGAGTGGACTCAGGACAGGTAATGTGCGTAAGCTGGTGCACGCACATCGCTGGTATGGGGGTGGAGAGACCTACACATAAATGACCCCTTGTGATGCCATTTTGGTCACATCTCAGCATCAGGAAATGACCAGCTGACTTGCTTCATTTCCAGAGTTCTGACAAGGCAGCAGCCGGAGTCATCGTCCTTGCTATTATCTGGAACAGCTGCTGGGATTTAATAGTGCACTTAGAGGAATTACCTGGAATCACAGCACGCATTATGAAATGGGAATGCATTTCTGTAAGCCCAGCTAATGTCTGAGGGGAAGGGAGCAGGGGCTTTCCCTCCATAGTGGATGAGACATAAAAAGGACTGGCTTGTAGGGGATGATGCCCTGAGGATGAGTAATAATTTCATCAGGGCTGTGCTCAGCACGGGACTCAGGTTGGGCGGTGTGTGAATGAATATCAGTGACTGGATTTGGCTGGGGGGACCTATTTTCAGATCAAACGTTCAAGGAAGCCACCATTTCTAGGCCCCTGGGGAGAGTGACAACCCTCTTGGCCAGGACTTGAGAGCAACTCTGGATTGCAAGTGCTGATCCCATCCCCCTCCTCACGCCTCCCTGCTGACCTGGGATCACAGTAGGCCCGTTAGGTACCTTCCCATCCCAGTCTTGCAAGCCCGGATGTTCTTCTCTCAAGTCAACTGATGCCATTCCCTGACATTTGGTAGGTGCTCGTCTGTGGCACCACATCCCTGGGAGCACTGTGCCTGTCTTCTGGCGTCTTCTTGGAAAATACAATTAATTAATATGCGATTTTAAACAATAGTAAAAACAGTATAAATCATGATTATGAATTGAATCTAAGCAATGTAAATACAGATGCTCCTCCACTTACGATGGGGTTATGTCCCAATAAACCCATCTTAAATTGAAAATAGGGTAAGTTGAAAATGCATTTAGTACATGTAACCTAACAAACATCATAGCTTAACCTAGCCTTAAACCTTAAACATGTTCAGAACACTCGGCTTATAGCTGGGCACAATCATCTAACATAAAGCCTATTTTATGATAAAGTGTTGAATATCTCATGTAATTTATTGAATACTGTGTTGAAAGTTTTCACATTCTGTTTTTCAACAGAATGGTCGTATGGGTACTTGAAGTACGATTTCTATTGAGTATGTATTACTTTTGCACCATGATAAAGTTGAAAAATCTTAAGTTGAACCATTGTGAGTCGGGGACCATCTATATGTAAAGGGCTGATACAGATGCACTTGGAGCTTGGGAGAGGAAGCAACTTCTGAAGGCTGGAAGAGATTGGCTTTGGATGAGGCTTGTAAAACCAGAACCCTGCACAACCTTATGGAGAAATACACCAGATTCAGGGGGCCACGCCCCTTCTGCTCACCCTGCAGTTGATGAACTTTGATTGTGAGGCAGTAGTAGAGTCTGGGTTAAATAGACAAAAGGAAGTTCTGTTTCATATGTCCTTTTGTAAGCTGAATATTCTGTTTGGCCTGGGGACCACTTGGGCTGCACGTACCATGTTACCCTGGCTAGGTGGTCACTTGACCTAGTCCCAACACTGGCTGCTGAATGGCTTCCAGTCATGACCTTGGCTAATGAGATTGGATTCAAAGCACTTTGCAAGTGCTAATCCGTCCACCGATCACCATTTTCTATTGTGCACCTCCTAAATGCCCTGCCCCTTTTGCACGAGCTGAGGCTACCAGCCCCAGTCAGTCCTACCTCCTAGACATCACTGTGGTCCATTCACTTCTTACCTAGTTCAGACCACTGTCACTTCTTGTGTGGACCTCTGTCATAGGTGTCCTACAACTCTGCTGACATTCCCTCCTCGATACCCCCTCCCCATCACATCCACTCTTCCAACAGTGGCCAGCAGAATCTTCCTAAAATGGTTTTCTGATAATGGTAATTCCTTTCTTAAAACTCTTCAGTTGTCTCTGTTGTGCTTAGAAGAAAATCCAACGTCCTTATCATGCCCTCCAGGTTTTCTGATCCTGAACTTTTGTCATTCTTTATATGCTACTCATGATATGACTTAACAACAACGAACAGCTGGGCTCTACCCATGTGGGTCCCCCCACTTGGACGTCTCCCTCTCCACCCTTTTGCCACCTTGCCTAGCCCTCCTAGCATCCTTCCTGGCATCACCCTACCAGACCAGGTGGTCTGCTCCTGCTCCGTACCGCACAGCTTGCTGTACTTTTCCTTTGCAGCCCCTAATGCACCACCTACCATGTGTTGTCCGTGCAGTTGGTTGTTTAATGTTTAATATCTGTCTTCTCCTTCCCACCACTCGCAAGGTCCCAGAGTGCGAGGGTGCCCGCAAATACCCCATCTTGTTGGCTACTGCTTAAGACCTAGCACAGAAGCCTGCGACTTAGCAGGATCTCAGGACATTTGTAGAGGTGGTGGGCACTTTGGGTTTCCAGAGCTTCCTTGGCAAGTTTCTGCTGTGTGTCCCACTGATCAGAGCCTCACTGGGGGTGAAGGGTGAAGTGAGCCCCAGGCAGCTCAGCCAGATGTTTCCATCTTTAGGTGAGCTTTATGCCCAGGCACGTAGCAGAAGAAATGATTTCTGCTCATAAACCGAGCAAATTTATAGTGGAAATCAGTGGGAGAGAATAAATGTGAATCCCCATGATGTCATTTTATGGGCTGCTTTATAGATTGTAATCACCCATTTAGAGTTTACAGCTATTAATTTTGTTTGCACAGAGCCCCAAGACTCTTGGGGACAGAATTTACAGGGCTATAGTGTCGGACGCGTGGATCTAGGCCTTAAACCCCTGAAATGTTTTGGAAAGAGAATGACAAGGAGCCTTTGGGGTCCTTGGGGCTTAGGGGCGTTTCCTCTAGCTTTACTCCTGTGCATAGTTTTAAAAATATTTGTTCACTGTTTTATTTTCTTAATTGTACCCTGGTCTTTAGGCTCCTCCTTCCTGTAAGCTAAGTGACTATGTGGAGTTTTGTATTCAACACTTGTTGGAGAGAGCTCCCCTCTGAGAACTTGAGGAGCCCTAAGGAGGAGCAGCTCAGGGTCAGACAGATCGAGGTGAAGTCCAGCCCCATCCTGGGCTTGTGATCTTGAGCCAATTTTTTTGCTGTCATTAATTTTTTGAAGCTTCCTTTCTTCTTTTATAAATTGAGATCCAGGCCCCCAACCTCAAAGAGTGATTGCAAAGATAAAGGAAATGAAATGGGAAGCATTCGGCGCTTAAAAAGAATTATAGTTCATGAAATGATTATGATGATTGCTGTTTTAAAGTAAGCCTGGTATAGTGCGAACAAAGTGAAAACTGAGAGTCGGGACACCTGGTCCCAACTCTGTCGCTGACGTGCTGGGTGACGTTGGACATATTAGGTAGCCTCTCTGATCCCTTCTGCATTAGTGAAATGAAAGGTTTGGCTCAAATGGTCTCTAAGCGAGTGGTACTCAAAGTATGGTCTGTGGACCAGTGTCACCTGGGGACTTGTCAGCAATGCAGATTCTCAGGTTCCGCCCCAGCCCCCCAGCGCAGAAACTCTGAGGGTGGGGCCCAGCCATCTGCATCTTAACAGTACAAGTTGTGGGCGCAGTGAAGCCTTGGAAGCGTTACTCTGTGATGACTTCCACTCTAATGCTCACGTCTTATGTTGGCTTTCCAAGCAGCAGTCTCCTCTGGAGCCTTCCTCCTTGGGGTCTTGGACCACAGTGGTCTTTGGCAAGAGGGGAACAGAGTGGAGTAGGAGAATGAGCACAGAATCCCAAATCAACATCTGGTTGGGATTTGAGGTCAGGCAGCCTGATACAGAGTCTGTGTTTCTTTTTTCTTTTATTATTTTTTTTTTGAGATGGGGTCTCCCTATGTTGCCCAGGCTGGACTGGTACTCCTGGGCTCAAGTGATCCTCCCACCTCAGCCTCCCAAGTAGCTGAGACTACAGGTGTGCACCACCATGCCTGACCACGTAGCCACTACTTTGTTACGTCTTAGTGTCTGCCCTCTGCCTCTTCCTTGCCTAGTGACCTTGGCCAAGTTATTCAGACTCACTGGGCCCCACATTCTTCACCTATCATCTGGAGAAGATACTGTACCTATATTACAGGGCTATTGTTAGCATTGCCTGAGTTACATGAGAAAAGCACTAATAGGGCCTGCACATAATCAGTGCTGTGTCACCTGCTGACACTGCTGTTGGTGTCTCCTCCTCAGCATGGCTCCAATCCTATAGCCACATGGGACTTTGAGTAAAAGGGGAGAAGATAAGGGACAAGAACTCATGTCCTAACTTGCTCTGTGACCTCGGGCACATCACTGAAGTGCAGAAAGGTGAAATTTCCTCATTTCTAAAACAGGATTTTTTTTCCTGCTGGTATTTATCAAATGCCTGTCAAGCACTGACACTGGGCCCGGCTCTGAGAAAGCAGCACGAGGAAGGCATATGGAGTCCCTGCCCTCACTCTGCCTGCAGGGTCCTGGGGTGGTTGTGGGATTTGATGAGATAATGCGTAAGAAAACCTATTGTGGTTATTAATAATCATCATTTTACCAAAACGGACACGAAGAGTGTTGAGGAGCTGAACAACATGGACCATTCTTGTGCTGAGCATTTTGGAGGTTTCTTCCTGGGAGTCAGCCCCTGTAGACCCATCAGAGCGAGGGTGAGGGCCTTGCCTGGACAGCCTGGGTACCTGTGGATAAATACACCTGCTACACAGACTGGCTTCCTGACAGTGTGGCCAGCTGCCGTGCCCTCCAACCAGAGGGTCCCCTCCGTGTTTGGGGCAGTCATTGGAGGCATCCCTCCCAACGTTGATGCAGAGGTGATCCAAGGCGCCCCTGTACACCACATCCTCTGCTTTTACCAGGTCTTTTTTTTGAAGTCTTTATGCTCTGCCTGTACATGTTCTATCTTGGAGGTTTCTTTGGAGCCTTGATTAAGTGCATCAATGCATTAGGGACATCAGGTGTCTTTGCATTAACAAGAGACTGGAGTTGCAGAGGGGAAGGGAGGGGAAGAAGAAAGGGAACGGGAGGGAAAACAGGTTCTTTCAGGTGGTGTTTGGGTGTTGTTAGTTGCATTTGTCTTTTCTTTTCTTTTCTTTTCTTTTCTTTTCTTTTCTTTTCTTTTCTTTTCTTTTCTTTTCGACCGAGTCTCACTCTGTCACCCTGGGTAGAGTGCAGTGGCTTCATCGTGACTCACTGCAACCTTAAACTCCTGGGCTCAAATGACCCTTCTGCTTCAGCCTCTTGAGTAGCTGGGACTACAGGCATGTGCCGTGATGCCCAGCCAGCATTTGTCTTTGAGAAGGTGCTATAAGTATTTCCTGTGGGAATTGGTGGCCTTGCCCTCAGGCTGCCTGTATGCACAGGAAGTCTGCCTGCAGTTTAAGTCTCTGGGCACCTAGAGGAGGAAGGAAACCACATTTTCTGTAATGCCACCTTAGGTGGCAGCAATCCTACCCATCTCTGGGGCCCGCAGGAGCCCAGCTTGTCCTGGGGAAAGGAACTCTGCCCAGTCTATCTTCCAAAGAGCGCCTTTGAATACCTTCTGGACTCCGTGCTGAGGCATGGTCTGTTCCTCCTGTCAACCCAGGGCTTCTTGAGCATCTGCTGTGGTCCCAGCCCTTTGCCCCACATGGGGGAGATAAAATGATGTCATCAACTCTGCCTTCCAAGAGTTTGCTTTCTAGGTGGTGAGATGAAACTAAGTCACAGGAAAAAAATGTCACCCCTCACAAGAGGTGGAATGGAATTTAGGATCTGAGCTACACAGGCAGATGTGAGAGCTGGGGATAAGGGAGGGCGTCATGGAAGACATGGGACTGTAGCTGGACCTTGAAGGATGGAATGACAAATGGGCAGGCTTTTGGGGGAGAAAAGTGCCTGGACAAAGGCACAGGGAGACACGAGGCCATTGATTAGTCCATAATCATAGCACTTGCAGTGGATGGCTCAGTTCACAAACTTAGGTGTGCATGCAGTATCATCTCTATTTTTAAATTTTCTAATCTACTGGAATTTGACTTCAAGTTTTCATCTACATTGGCAAAGCTCTTGGGTCTAAGAAAACACCCAGCCATAGGCTAGCCCCTTCTGGCCACTGAGGATGTGCCCACCTGGTCCCTGTGAGGTGCTTGCTATGACATCTGCTGCATCCTTGCTGTGCATGGGGCATGGCAATCCCTGGACAGGCAGGAACCTGTGCCATCATGACATCCTCCCAGGGACCACGCAGCCACCCTCTGAAGTCTTGGCCTCTCACTGCCACCAGGAGGGTAAGAATCTCTGCTGCTCATAGTTCTTCAACCTCCCACTTTTCTTTGGAGAAAATTTCTCCCCCTCTCATTTGGTTGCCCCAGGGCACTCCCTTGCACCTGTCTCTTCCGTGAACCCCCCATTGAATGAACCTGAATAAGAGCCCCGGTGGCCAAATCATCTACATTTTCCCATCTGCAAAAATCCCCTTGGTAAGACTACCTGCTGGACATGAGCAACCTACAGGAGGGCAAATGTAAATCAGTTCTTCTGGAAATCATCCTGCCACACATTTTAGAGCCAGGATAGCAGGAGTGACATCTTTGAGTAGTTGAAGTCTGTTCTGCCCTTTGGGCAAATATTAACTGGTTTCCCAGAGCTGTACTGCGTTCAAATACTGAGTCCCTCAGGGGCCGTGAATGACCAAGATCAGGCAGCTTTCAACCTGTGTTTTGCTTCTGGGTGGACTTAAAGCAAAAGCAAAAATTTTTGCCATTCACTCCGGAATGCTCACCCCAGGTCATTTGACCATCACAGCACATGCTGACCCTGCCTAGAAGACACATTGTCCAGAACAAGAAGAGGGTCCTCCTCCAGTGGGCTGTCATTTAGAGTCCCCCGTTCCATGGCCTCAGGACTGACTCCTGCCGAGATCTAAAGGACCAGGTCAGAGAAGGGATGGAAACTTTGTGCTAGGGGTCCCTCTGCTGTGAGTGACAGAAGCCGTGACACACAGTGGGTTGGGGGACCTGAGTGGGATTATCCCCAGAACTCAAAATCTCCAAGACACACTGATTGGCTCTCCCTAAATGATGACAGATGGCAAGATAATGTCATTTTTTCAGTCCCTTGCTAATAACATCCAGTCATTTCTCAGAGACCTCCCTAGTTGAGGAAGACTTCTGCAGGGTGAAGATTCGTTCTTTCTCACTCGCATTTTCCCTTCTACCATTTTCCCTTTCATATATTACCCTTTGTATATTTCCCGTGTCGAGTACAGGAAATGGGGTAGTTGAGTTGTGATTTAAGGGGATTCATTGTGGTCCTGCAGACCATCAACGTGCCCATCAGCCTGGCTCCTTAGCAATGGCCTGTTGTAACCATGTTTCTTACTCTTTTGGGTCGAGGCATGAAGACATCTGTCAAAATGCCAGTCTTATCTCTGATATTGAAGATAGTATTTGAGAAGGGCGATAAGCTAATTTAATGTGAAAAGCTGATACAGTGTTTTGAAATCAATAGAGGGTTGGAACTGGTAATGAGCATATTGCAATGAGTTTTATTCTCAATTTGATTGCTGATACAGACGAACAATAGAGTGTAGTGGCTTAGAGCACGTGCCCTGAAACAAGACCCCATGAGCTCAAATTCTGAATCTGTAAGTCTGGGGCCCAGGAATTTGCATTTCTGCCTGGCTCCCAGGGCATGCTGATGCTGCTGGTCTGCAGGTCACACTTAGGGTGGCAGGTTTAGAGCACAGGGCAGGAGGGCCTGTGTGCCTGTGGTCCACAGTGGGAGGCTGAGGAAGCCCAGGGAGGCATGACTTACTTATATCGTCAGTGCATTTTTTTTTTTCTTTTTGAAAAACTTACTGAAATATTCTTCACTGTAAAATATAAAAACAAACATAAAATATTCTATGGATGTTAGAAAATCAGGTATACTCTCTTTACCTATGGGTTTTTCTAGAATGGCTGTTCAGGGTGGGGAAGGGGATGGATGGGTTAAGTAGTAGAATTCTGTCAGAGGCTCCTTCAGTTTGGGAAATGCCCTCGATAGGCTTCAATATCCTTTATGAGACATGCTCATTAAACATGTACAGTGAGCCAGGGCCCTGAGGAAGTGAGACAAGAATGAGACCTGCCTGGAAGGGGTTTACAAGACACACGCCTTTGGAAAGGCAGTTCATGCAACCCCCTGCTGCCAGGCACAATATTATTAATGGGAAAATGAACTGTCAGTTCTGATCGCTCTTCTAAATGGCATCATCAATGAACTCATTTAATGTTCATAGCATAGTAGGTGTTGTTAGTTCCTTCTCAAACATGGACAAACTGAAGTCAGAGAGGTTGGGTAACTTGCCCAAAGATGTACAGCTTCCAAGTGGTAGAATGGGAATTTGAACTCAGGACTGGTCACAGGACAGCATTAGTTAGTGCTTAAGGAATCTGTCAACCAAGGGCTTCTGGAATTCAGAGGAACACCCCATTCCCCAGGTCGGGATCCATGGATTGGGAGCAAGATGCTCCACCTTTGGGTGGAAAGAGGCTTGGAAGGCAGAGGGACTGGTGCTGAATCCTAGGTCTGCCATTTATGACCTTTGTGGCCTCATGGGAGCCTGAATATAATTCCTGCCTCCCCAGTTACTGTGAGAAAGAAGTTAAATGAGATAGTACATGGAAAGGACCCACCCAACACCTGGCACCCGGTGTGCCCTCAATATTTGGTAGCTCTTTTTCACTTGGTCCATTGCAACCCTGCTCCCAAGCCTTGGAGTCTGGGACGAGAGGTCAACCTACCTGGCTTTAATTGGCTTTGATTTGCCACCATGCTCCCGAGGCTTGCCAGGACCCTGCTTTCTGATGGGTTGAAAACATTAAGCTTTTGTGAGACGCCCCCATTACGGTGATTTAAAAGCATCTCAGATGCCTAGTGTAGCTTTCTCACCGGATTGCCAATTTCTCAGAGAATTAAACATTTAAAGCCCAATCAGATATTTGTCTATGCTGAATATATGTGGAAATGTATGCTCACCCCCTCTGGGGGGCCAATTAAAGTGCAGCTGAAGCCAACTCACACTAATTCTGCAATGCGTGGTGGAGTCTTTGTGGTTGGTGAAATGAGTAATGTTTATGATTTGCTGGAGTGTATCTCCGAAAGTAGAAGATGGAGGGAAGACAAGGTCTGCAATAGAGAGAAAAGCTTGGCATGGATGCAAGAGGAAAGAGAGGGGAAAGCATTATCCGTCAAAAATGGTTCAAGTTTACGTGGAGACAGATTTACCTAAAAGGCTGGGAGAAATTTGTTTCTGATGGTTATCCATACCATTCACCATTTCTTACAGAATCAAGCCAGCATGAAAGTTATCTCTCATTCTCAGCATGTTTGCTTTAGAGAATTAGATCATTTGGAAGTCAAAAGAGTTCTATAAAATTTAAAATAGGTAAATTCCCAGGTATCTGAGCTTAGCCGGCTAGGAGGAAGGGCTCAACTGAAGGCAGGTTTCCTCACTTCCCAGCTTAGAATTGACTTCATGGTCTTATCCCCATTTCAAAACAACAACAAAGGCACTGCCCGAGGAAGAACTTCTGCTTTCTTATATTGCATTCCGTGACCTAAGTGAGCGAAGCCTTGATTCTCCTGGAATTCAAGAGGAGGCTGGCAGCTACTTGTGAGCTCTGGGGGTTGAGGAGATTTCAGACATCGGGCAGAGCTGGTACTGCCTGGAGCCAGAGTTCTCAATCCCGGCTGCGTGTTACAATCATCTGGAAAACTTTAAAAAATGCCGATCCCCAGGCCCCACTTCCATGAATTGAATCAGAACCCCAGGGTGAGCGAGCTCCCTAGGACCCCTGTGGGCAGTCAGGGCGGGGAGCCACTGGGTAAGGTGCTCCCTGGGCCCTCTGGCAGGTATCTTAGGAGGGTTAGGTTTGACTGCACCAGAAGTCTAGAGGGGCTGAGGAAGAAAGGAGGTGCCGGCATGGGTGGCACCTATGCCCCCACGGGTGTTAGTAGAGACTACACTGCAAAATTTCCCAAGAAGGAGTCTTTAACATTGCATGAAATGGTAACTCAAAGATCGTATTTTCTTGATTCTAAAATACATTGATTGGTAAGATGCACCATTGACTTAATACCTACTTTTTGGAAGATAGGGGTGGGAGAAAACTCTGTTAAGTACATATTAAAATATGCAGTGATTGTAAGATACGTCTCAATTTCACAATCATTGTATGTTGGAAAATGTGCCTCTTGGAATTGATCTAACAACGTAATGACATAGTGCTATACATAAATTAGCTCATTTAATCCTTACAGCAACTCTACCGATGAAACAGGTGCTATCATTGTCTCCACGTTACAGGGCAGGGAGTTGGGGCACAGAGAAAGGTTAAATTACCTGTCTAAAGTCATAAATGGTTCGAAGCTGGTCAGCAACAGGACCGGAATCTGAAGTTTGGTTTTTGGAGATGGCCTAGTAGTGAGAGCCAAGACTGTGCCTTCTGGGGTTTCTTCCTTTCCCCAGAGCCAAGTGAGGTGGCTTTCCCTTAATCAGGACCCTGAATCCCCCAAGTGCAGGGACATCCTGTACTGTGGTTCCTGTTGTACACTGCACAAGGGTATCTGGCTTAGGGAATGAAATCTGGCTCGAGGTCCTTCACTAGGCCCCAAGCCCAAGGGGTTGCTTCTTCTAATTACACAAAGGCTCCATGTGAGCTGAGGGGGCCCAGCAGGAGGGAGGGAAGCCACAGTGACTGGGCCAAGGGGAGAACACTGAGTAGAGGGCAGGGGCCTCCCTACCACTTTCTGGTGGTCCTTTCGCCTTTCTGGACACAATTTCTTGAAGAATCATTCTAGTGGGTCTATTGGTTGGCAGGAGACTAGAGAGGAGGAATCGGAGGTCCTTCTAGCTCTGGGGCCCTCGATGCTGTGCTTTCAGGACAAAAGCCCCACTGAAGCTAGTTTGCTCCAGCAGTATGGTGGAAATGGCAAAGGGGAGAGCGGCTGAGTGGGACCCACGGAACCCCAGGTTCTGAATTCCTGACCCCAGGCCTTGCGCAGGTTTTCCCTTCTTTGTTTTTCCCTTTTCCCAATCTCCTTGACATAGACAAGCTGAACCTCTTAAGAGCCACATTCCAGAGCAACCTGGGTAATGGAAAGTACAAAACGACTTAAACTTGTTTCCAAAGCTTGATGGGTTACACTGGCTTCTCAGAAAGCATCCATTTGGACCCAGAATGTGAAATAACATTTTGTGGCTTGCTGGAGGGGGGCCAGAGGGTTACGCAGCTGCGGGCGTGGGCCAGATGGGAACTGCAGATGCCGGCCTCTGAGCGAGGTCCTTTTGCTGCTCGTTTGGGCTGTCACAGCAGCAGCCTCCCCAGGACTGTCACTGCAAGCCTTGAAATGTTGCTCCGTGGAAAGAATTTCAGATGGGAGGGAAGGTTTAATCAGTACACACAACATTTAGCTGGTATTAGAATGATGGTTATTTTTAAAGTGGGAGATCAGTAGTAGCAGTTGAGTCAGGGAGGATGTCGCAGGCTGTGATCTTTAACTCTGTCCATCTTTATCATATTCCAAAAGTTGCTCCATTTCAGCATCCAGTCTAAATTAAAATAGCCTGCTGGCTCTCACGAAAGACCCCATCTTCCCTGTGCCATAAGATTGAGCTACTTCAGAGCCATCACTGGTAAACATATGTGTGGTAACATAACGACAACAACAAAATCAGTTTTTCCAAAGATATATTTATTATTCCTTAAGCCAGGAGGCCCATCTGATGCTCTGGGGTGCAGATGCCTTGGGTGCCTGTAGGGTAGGTGTTCAGGACAGTCTCTGCCCAGGCCAGCCCCTGCCCTACTTGTCTACAGTGATGACCTCTTGCAGACTCCCCTCCCTGTCCTGCACACAATGGGGGCCAGTCTGGTGGTGGCTTGGTGACATCATCACTCTGGTGAGCAGTGGAAATAGCACCACTGGATGCTGAGAGCCATTTCCCTTTAGACTTGCTGGTTCTTAGGCAGGGAGTGGGAGGGAAGCTCAAATGAGGGAACCTACACTCACCTGGGTATTAGAATCATCAGGGAGAATTTTCAGTTAGATTATACCCCTCCTGCCTTGGTACAGTAGTTCTACAGCAAAGCCCAAACATCATTTTTAATAAGCTTCTTGGTTATTTCTTTCTCTCTCTCTCTCTATTTTTATTTTTATTTATTTATTTATTTTTGAGATAAGGTCTCACTCTGCTGCCTGGGCTAGAGTGTAGTGACATCATCATAGCTCACTACAACATCAAACTCCTGGGCTCAAGTGGTCCTCCTGTCTCAGCCTCCCAAGTAGCTGGGACTACAGGCATGCACCACCATGCTTGGCTAATTTTTGCGTTTTTTGTAGAGATGGGGTCCCACTCTTGCTCAGGCTGGTCTCAAACTCCTGAGCTCAAGCGATCCTCCTGCCTTGGCCTCCCAAAGTGCTAGGATTACGGGGTGAGCCACCACACCCGGCCTTATCAGTTATTTCTGATGGTCTGGGAAGCCCTCTGATCAGCCCCTTCCCTTGTACTGTTAGAATAGCATTCGTGGCCACTCAGTCCTCTTTTTTGATGAGCCCTCTCTGGCCTAGCAGAGCACACTAGGTTACAATTATTTGTTGAATTCTTACAATATAATTTATGAATCTGGCTTAGACACAAAAGCGTAGGTTGCTAGTTTCTTAACAACTTTCAGGGCCTGATTTGTGAGGAAGAGACAAGGCAAAGGCCTTGGGGATGGATCCCAGTCGTTACCCCCAGGTTTAGCCAGCACCATGTGGTGTTGCCAGTGGGACCCCCATGTGCACTCATTTGAGGGCCGGTTCACTCACAGATCTCTTCACTGGGTCTCCCTCTTGGCATCCAGGCAGGAGAAATTAACCAGGGAATGAAATGCATCTTCCTTTCCCCACTCTTGTCATGTTAAAATCTGGGGAATAAAGAAGCCGAGGAAGGGAGAGCGGACATAACCTAGCTGAGAAGCAAGTGCCTTTTATTTTCATTTCTCCCTTTCCTCTCCTAGGTAGAGGCTGCCTCCTTTATACCATCTGTATTAGCAGCCAAGTTAATTATGTGTGTACTTAGAGCTTTTACTAGCCTTGCCACCAAACATATGTAGAACCTTATAGTTTACAAAATAGGTCCACATACTAATCTGTTTGACTTAATGAGATGATTATTCAATAGGTTATAAATCACCAAAGCAGCACCATGGACTATGCGTGAGAACCACAGAGCTAGGGCAAAGATGTCACTTGAATGAAAGAAAATGATAAAGCCTTGTGTTACCCAAGCAGGAAAAAAAATAGCTGTAAATTTTCCACTGAGGTTATTGCTGTTATATCTTTAGCTCCTTAATAATGTCATGTTTAAGACACCTAAAGACTTTTAGCAACAACATCCTGTAGATGAAACATGGGTGAAGATAATTGATTGGTCTCCAAGGTACATGTGTTGGGTGTGATTGGACTACCTGGTTTGGCTCTATTCTCAGGACTAGAGACAATGGACCACTGGGCCCCATGGCTCTGCCGCTGAGGCTCCCACCCACCACCTGGTGGGAACAACCCCTGCAGCCCAGTGCTCCACTAGGTACCTACTAGCCACAAGCCACCATTGCACCTGGACCTGTGTGGAGTAAACACCTACAACCCTGACACCCATGACCACTGCCTAGGTAGCCTCTCCCAGCTGCCACTGCTACTGCCATGGGGAAACCTGGGTAGAGCAATTTACTACAATGCCAGTCTCCATGGAGAGGGACTTGCCCACCCCCCTGCTGAAGCTTCCAGCAGTGGCCTGGGGAAAAACACACTATTCTGCATGAAGATCATCCAGAACCGGCTTGGACTGTGACAATCACAGGGTAATGGGACAAAACAGAACAGCTGCACACTACAGGCTCTCAGTGCATCTGCTCCTCTTCTGCTGAGTAAATCTTCTAGAATAGGTCACAAAAGCACCATCTAAGGACCTCTCCTTCTTCTCATTAAGTAGGAAAGTTCGTAGCAAAGAAGAACAAGTATGCCACCAACTTGTCTGCCTTGAGCTGAGAGAAGAGGTTTCAGATGAGAAGAAACCAGCAAAAGAACTCTGGCAACATGAAAAGCTAGCTCTACATGCTCAGAGGATCACAATAGATCTATAACGATGGACCCCGACCTAAAGGAAATTGTTGAAATGTCAGAATTGGAATTCAGAATATGGACGGCATATAAGATGAATGATATTGAAGAGAAAGTTGAAAACCAACACAAAGAAGCCAAAAATGTATTTCAGGACATCAATGAGAAAAATGAAAAAGTTGCTAAAGAGGTAGAGAACATAAGAACGGATATAACAGAACTTAAAGAAATGAAAGAGTCATTTAGGGAACTTCAAAATACGGCAGAAAGCTTCAGCAACAGGTTAGACCGAGCAGAAGAAAGAATCTCAGAGCTTGAAGACCATGCTTTTGAACTAACCCAGTCAGTCAAAGATGCAGAAAGAAGAATAAAGAAGAATGAACAATCACTCAGAGAAATATGAGACTATGTGAAACAAGCCAATATATGAATGATAGGAGGGAGAGAAGAAAAAGCAAAGAACATGGAAAATCTATTCAAGGAAATTATTGAGGAAAACTTCCCTGGTATCACCAGAGATTCAGACATCCAGATACAAGATGGTCACTGAATATTGGGAAGATCCATAGCAAATAGGACATCTCCAAGACACATAGTCATCAACCTGGCCAAAGTCAAAATGAAGGAGAAAATTCTACACGCTGTAGTACAACAACTACAAATTCTACAAGCTGTAGAACAACAACTAACCTACAAAGGAAAACCCATCAGGCTAATAGCAGACTTCTCAGAGAAGACCTTGCAAGCCAGAAGGGATTGGGTACCCATTTTTAGTCTTCTCATACCACAGTGGAATAAAACTAGAAATTGAAAAGAAAACAAATTGAAGAGAAACACTCAAATCTTCACAAAGATCCTCCCTAACTCATTCTATGAAGCCAGTATCACCTTGACAGCAATGCCAGGAAAGGACACAATAAAAAAAGAAAACTACAGACCAATATCCTTTATGAACATAGATGCAAAAATTCTCAACAAAATATTAATACTAGCACATCGAAAAGATAATTTACCATGATGAAGTGGGTTTTATCCCAGGGTTGCAAGGATGGTTCAACATATGCAAATCAATAAATGTGATTCACCACATAAACACAAGCAAAAACAAAGGCCATATGATCATTTCAGTAGATGCAGAAAAAGCATTCAGTAAAATCGAGCACCCTCTAAACATACCTCGAAATTATAAAAGCCATATATGACAAACCCATAGCCAACATTATACTGAATGGAGAAAAGTTGAAAGCATTGCCCCTAAGAACCGGAACAAGACAAGGCTGCCCACTGTCACCACTTCTGTTCAACATAGTGCTGGAAGTCCTAGCCAGAATAATCAGTAAAAGAAAGAAATAAAGGGTATTCAGATCAGCAAAGAGGTCAAACTATCCCTGTTTGCTAATGATATGATCTTATATCTAGAAAACCCTAAAGACTCCACCAAGAGACTCCTGGAATTCATAAGTAAATTCAGCAAAGTCTCTGGTTACAAAATCAGTGTATGGGGGAGAGAGAGGGGAAAGGGCAACATACGTAACCTAAACATCTGTACCCCCATAATATGCTGAAATAAAAAAAAATCAATGTACACAAATTAGTCACATGTCTATATAGTAATAACAGTTAAGCTGAGAGTCAAATCAAGTACTCAATACTTTTCACAATAGCTACAAAGAAAATAAAATACCTAGGAATTTATTTAACCAAGGAGGTGAAGATCTCTACAAGGAGAACTACAAAACACTGATGAAAGAAATTATAGATGACAGAAACAAACAGAAAAACATTCCATGCTCATGGCTTGGTAGAATCAACATTATCCAAATATCCATATTGCCCAAAGTAATTTTCTGATTCAACGCAATCCCTATCAAAATACCATCATTATATTTCACAAGTTTAAAAAAAATAATTCTAAGCTTCATTTGGAACCATAAAAGAGCCCAAATAGCCAAAGCTATCTTAAGAAAAAAGAACAAATCTGGAGGCATTAAATTATCTGACTTTAAATTATACTACAAGACTATAGTAATCAAAACAGCATGATATTGGTATAAAAGTGGAGACATAGACCAGTGGAACAGAATAGAGAACCCAGAAATAAAACCATCTACCTACAACCAACTGATCTTTGACAAAACAGACAATAACATAGACCAGGGAAAAGAAGCCCTATTCAATAAATGGTGCTGGGAGAAGTTGATGGCCATGTGCAGAAGAATGAAACAGAACCCCTATCTCTTGCCATATACAAAAATTAATTCAAAATGAATAAAAAACTTAAATGTAAGGCATGAAACTGTAAAAAATTGTAGAAGAAAAAGTAGGAAATAAACTCTTTTGGACATTGGCCTAGGCAAAGAATTTATGACTAAGACCCTAAAGGCAAATATAGCAATAACAAAAATAAACAAATATGATTTTAATTAAAAAGCTTCTGCACAGCAAAGGAAATAATCAACAGAGTAAATAGACAACCTGAAGAATGGGAGAAAATATTTGCAAACTATACATCCAATAAAGGGCTAATATTCATAATCTACAAAGAACTCAAACAAATTAGCAAGAAAAAAACCTAAGAACCCCATAAAAAAGTAGGTGAAAGACATGAGCAGAAGTTTTTCAAAAGAAGATAGACAAATGGCCAACAAACATGTGAAAAAATATTCAACATCACTAATCATCAGGGAAATGCAAGTTAAAACCACAATGAGATACCACCTCACCCCTGTCAGAATGCCCATTAATAAAAAGTATAAATAGATGCTGGCATGGAAGGAACACTTATACACTGTTGATGGCACTGCAAATTAGTACAACCTCTATGGAAAACAGTATGGAGATTCCTCAAAGAAATAAATGTAGACTTACCCTTTGATCTAGCAATCCCACTACTGGGTATTTACCCAACAAAAAAGAAGTCATTCTACCAAAAAGACATGTGCATTCCACTCGAATGTTTATTGCAGCACAATTCACAGTTGCAAAAATGTGAAATCAACCCAAGTGCCCATCAGTTCACGAGCGGATAAAGAAAGTGTGTTATACATATCATGGACTGCTACTCAGCCATAAAAAGGAATGAAATAATGTCTATTGCAGAAACTTGGATGGAACTGGCGACTATTATCCTAAGTGAAGTGCCTCTGGAATGGAAAAACAAATACTCTATGTTCTTTCTAATAATTGGGAACTAAACGATGGGCACACACAGGCATAAAGAGATGTAGATAAAGATATTGGAAACCAAGAAGGAGCGGACGGGAGGGGGTGGTAAAAACTACTGGGTACAATTAACACTACTGCAGTGATGGGCACACTAAAAGCTCTGACTTTATTATCCATGTAACAAAAACATTTGTACCTCCTTAATATTTTGAAATAAAAAAAAATTAGAAACTGAAAAAAAAAAAAAACCCAGAGACAATGTGAATATGCCCTGGTTTTGTAGTTCCCCAAAAGCCAGCGGAAGGCTGTGACTATAAGCTTATATGCTTCAGCCCTCACAGTTGCTCTGTATCTCAGGAAGTTTCTCACAGGGACCAGGCCCTGGGTCCTTACAAGTGGTGGGGTGGTCTTCACCTCTGGAGCCATGAGACACATGTCTATACTCCACTATGTCTTGGGTGCAACCAGATGACTGGTTCAAAGGCAGAGGAAGTTCGGGGTCACAATGGGCTTTTCCAAAGCCCCAGAAAGAGCTTTGTTCCTCTCCCCAGTAGTCCCCCAGGCATTCCTCTTACATTTTATAACCCCCACGAAGCAGGTGGGCATGTAGGGCCTGTTATCTATTTCCTTCATATCGCCATATCCCTAGCTCGACAAGTGGGACTGACACATGTTATGGTGGAGATGCCATTGTGTTAAGAGAGTAGTGATTAGGCCAGATGGAAGCTGAGTTCACCCCAGTGTGGGGCTGGGGGTGGCCGCTATGCAGGAGTCTGCTGCATCAGACTGACCGAGGGAGACATTTCTCATTCACTAGACTTCATTGTCACTGATAGTATTATGGAAGATCTGCCCTGTCTCCATCAGAATGATTGATCAGGGATGATGAGCCACCACCTGGGGAAAGCCTGGCTGACTCTATCCCTTCTGACATGTGAATTAGCTGGTTTTGAGAGGTGTACTAGGTGTACTTCCTGTTGCTGCTGTAACAAATAGCCACAAACTTCGTGGCTTCAAACAACTCAAATATATTATCTAACAGTTTTGGAGGTCAGAGGTCCAAAATCAGTGTCACTGGGTTAAAATCAAGGTGTCAGCAGGCCTGGAGGCTGTCCCCAGGGGAGAATCCATTTCCTTTCCTTTTCCAGCCTCTGGAGGTTGACTGCATGTCTTGGTTCATGGCTTCTTCCTCACAATCACTCTGACTTCTGCTTCTGTTTTCACATCTCCTCCTGTGACTTGACCCTCCCTTTTATAAGGATCCCTGTGATTACATTGGGTCCACCTGGATAACCCAGGATAATCTCCCCATTTCAAAGTCCTTAACTTAATGCCATCATCAAAGTCCCTTTTGCCATGTGAAGTCACATATCCATGGGTTCTGGGGATTAAGACAGGGACATCTTTGGAAGGCCATTATTCTATCTACCAAAATTCCAGTCAGTGATTTCTCAGATTTTATTCACCAGAGCCTCAGGGAACATTGAACATGCTCTTGCAAAAAAATTATTTTGAAAGAGATAAAATACATACTTGCAAAAAAAGCGGGGGCCGGGGGGAGGAAAGAAAACAATTGTTTAAAAAGCATAAACTTGAAAAAGTCTCTTCATCCTCAGCTTCTAGTGCCCCATTTCCCCTTCCCAGAGGTGAAATCTGTCTTTATTAACAATTTCTAGTGCATCCTTTTAGTGAGAATCCACGCATATACAAGCAGATATGCACACGTGTTTGTCTACGTATAAATTTCCCATTTAAAAAAAACAAATGATAGATCGCTTTCATGTTACTTTATTTCTTCATGATCTATTCAAATCAGGACCTATATACCTGCCCTTTTTAACAACTACATAATTTTACATTGCATTGATATATCAGAATACATGTAACCAGCCCCTTATTGATGTTAACAGACAATGTAACATTGTCTCTAATCTTTTGATATAACAAATAATGTAGCAGCAGAGGCCTCCCTACATTGGTCTGTGCACACACGTGCCAGTATATCTATGGGATAAACTCCTCTCGGCGGCATTGTTGGGTCCCAGGTTATGTGCATCTTAAATTTTGATACTTGTTGCCACATTACCTTCCAAGAAGTATATGTGAACATATACTTGGCGACTGTGGTGCCCGGGCCTGGCCACATGCCATATTCAGCAGGGCTCTGCCATGTTACTGGTAGCCCCCGGGGCTTCCTGTTGCAGCCCTGTCTCTGACCATGTCCATCCTCCAGGGAGTAGCTCACTATTTGAGAGACAAGTCATGGATGGCAGGTACCCGCATTGGGCAAGCCACTGAAAACCTGCACCCAGGCTTGCAACCAGGACAGACATGTTCACTGAAAAGGCTGTTCATCAAGCGTCATATTCCAAGGTATTGTGTCAAATGCTGGGGACACAACACTATGTTGCCTTGAAAACCCCTAATTTCTTTTGTCTTTCCACGTCGCCGGAGCTAGACAGTGTCGAGACTTGTGATTTGCGTTCCACAGTGGCTGGCTATTCTGGGAGGAACAGAACTTAAAGAGGCTCCCCGTTTGCCAGAGATTGCAGCCACGCTGGCTGGGGCCAGAGTGCTTGGATGTGACGCAGCTATTGTTTGTGAAAGAGATTTGATGCTTCATTAGAGAAAAACTGTGTACAGAAACCCGGCAGAGATTCCTTAATGGCATTCTGATTAAAGGAGCAAACAACCTAAATGCCAGATTAGCAGCATTTCAGGGAGGAATACACGATGGGGACTGCATTTCTATTTTTTCCTTTCCCTCAGCCTTGCTTGGCAGCATACATTTGTCGTTTGAGGAAATGAGAAAGGGGCCAGTTGATATAGCAGAGAAAGAGCTGGAAAGCAGAGCAAATTGTGGAAACTTGGAGCTCTCTGGCAGTCCACAGGGGCAGGTTGGGGATTCTGATAGGGTGTAGCCAACTTCCAGAATCCCAAAATAAAAGTCTACACAGGCTAGTGGATCACCTCAGAATGCAAGACGGTGCTGATGTGCATGGATCTTCCCACTAGGAACTTTCCAGAATGGTTGAGAGGGGATCCCCGCCTCCGCCCCAGGCCCTCTAAGAGATAGGGCTGTCATGCAAGTGAGTGGTCACTAGTTTTCTCCTTTGGCCTCAGAACATGGTAGAGCTGGTATGAAGGGAACCAAGGTTTCTCCCCCAAAATCATGCTTTAGGAATTGTGGCTGTCCCCCCACCCACCCCACCCCTCTTTTAACAAATTCATTAGGGAGGTGGGTTAGTTCTCTCTTAGATCTTCAAGATAGGGTGATATTCATGGGCAGGGAAGCAATTTTAGCTGGAGATCTTTAAGAATTGTGCTGTATGGACAATGAGGAAAATTTGCTATACCTTGGTCAAAGTGGCCTTTTAAAATGTCAATCAAATCAATTGTAAATTCCTAACTCCTTCCGACGGCCTTGGCCCCATCACTCAAATGTATCAGCTGCACTGGCCTTCTTGTGGCTCTGTAAGCACACCACGCTACTTCTTACCTCAGGACCTTTGTCCCGCTGTCTCCTCTGCCTGGAGTGCTCTTCCGTGGCCTGGGGAAGGTGGGCCCTTTGCATTGTTCAGATCTCAGCAGAGTCCCCCATCCTCTGACACCAGCCCCCACCCCTACTCCTGCCACTGTGCTGCTAACTTCCTCCGTAATCCTTAATGCGATCCGGAGCTGCTCTTTGTTCACCTGATCGCTCACTGGCCTGTTGCATCTCTGCCCACTGGAACGAAAGAATGTACGTTCTAAGAGGACAGGGATCGGGATGGTCCATTCAGTGCCTGTAGAGGGCAGAGTCCAGTCAGGGAAACAGGGCGGCTTGAGAGATGGAACGGCCAAACAGGCCCCGGTAGGGCAACCCAGAGGTCAGCAAGAGAAGGGGACTGGGCCCAGGGGGCAAAGGGAGGAGGTGGTGTGATGGAGGAGACTCAGTCGCTGCTGAAGAGAGAGGGGGTGAGGGGCAGGTGGACTCCAGCTCCTCCCTTCCTTCCGCCCTCTGGGGGTCCCACTGGCTGAACCCAGTAGCGAGCCAGTTGTTGGCGGTGGGGTGGGGGGTGGGGGCCATAGTGGGGTCAGCCCCTGTGATCAGGAACAGAGCAGGGGGAAGGTGGGGACCAGATTGGAGAACACTCAAGTGACTGGGGGCTTGCTCTCTCCCCGGTGGTCCCTGGCACACAGTAGGTCCTCAGCCAGTAACTGCTGAATGGATGAACGAATGGAACACACCAGTCCGCACGAGTCGGTCCCATGTCAGTTCTAGTGGAGTCGATCTCGCCATTAAAATGCCGGAGTCTAACAGGGCGGCCGGCACTCTGAGGGTCGGGCCTGTCAGGTGGAGAACCCCTTCAGCCCTGGCAGGCTCCGAGCCTGCTGTGCCTTCCGCCTCTGCTGTTCTACCCATAGGAGGGAGGGGGAGTCTTATTTCTGGAAATATTCTTTCATGAGCCCTTTAATCTGAGCCCACTGACACTTTATATGTGTGGCATATGTTGCTCGAGGAATTCCTTTGAAGACAATTTTAAACTTTCATTTCTTTGCTCAATTTTAAAGGTTTGTGATGTTTGAGACCCTTCCCGGAGCCCTGGATTTATTCCTGGTGCCAGGGTGTTATGGGAAGAGCTCAGCTGGAGGTGAATTCCACATTCCTAGTGACCTTTATCTGGTGACCCTGGGAAGTTATTTAAGATACTGGAGGCTCTACTTGTCTGTAGGGTAGAGTTAAGAACATCTTGGAGGGAACATGAAATAATGAAATGAATGACCCAAGGTAAGCACCGTCATATATATGAGACACTTGAAAATGTTCATTCCTTTCCCCCTAATACTGGGAAATGGCTCAAGGGTCCCCTATCCCAGGGCCCCTAGCAGCTCATCCCAGCCTCTAAGGTTGATTTTCAGGTTTTCTTCTGCTGATTATCTGCCATCTGAAGAGTTTGGTTGTAGCAAAGGAGGTGGTTGGCCACCTATTAATGCATCTCCTTCTCATGGTGACATCTGGCCCTGCTGAAGGAGTAATTGTGGGTTTTCCATGAATTTTCCTTTAAGCGTTTGCTGCATTACAAAAAAATAGGTGGTCTGCCTGAACTGATTTATGTGGGTAATTTATGGAGTGCTTGTTTTTCTTTTTTCTCTTTTCTTCTTTCTTTTTGCTGAGGTGGTGCGTTTGCTACCTTGTCCCTGGAGTTTTGCATGAGGGTTGATTTGAGCAGCAACAGCTTTTCTCATTTAAGTGTTAGGGTTGACTGGTGCTTTATCAAAGCTCTGTAAGTACCTTTTATTACAGGAATTCTCAGCAGGTTAGAATCCAGGGACACTTATTTAAACCTCTAATGACAATGATAACTGACCGGTAATTAAGGCATTTCTGGAAGTTACTTCAACTGAATTGCAGAAAGGAAGGTAACAGCCCCTGGGGGCTGGCGCTAAAGTTATGGGCAAGAGATGCGAGGGAAGGGGAGGTTCGGGAGGAGTGTTGGTGTGCGTGTGGGGCACATGTGTGTGTTAACTTTCTTGGATTTCTGTCTGAATTGCTAATATGACAGCAGGTAAAGGGCGTCTTTTCAGGAGTGCTGCGTGTCTAGTGGGCATCCTAGACATGATTCTCCAGGCCTTGTTTCCACGGCCCCACCTGCTCAGCCTCATGGGACGCTGATGAAAAATGCGCCGTAGCTTTCAAAACAGTTAACTTCTCCCCTTGCAATTCATAGCACTGGGTTTAGTCAAGCTTACGATAACACAGAATTTTCCTCCCTTTGAAAAGTGCTGGTTAAGTCTTTTTGTCTCCCGCTCTTCAGAAGCAGAGTCATTGTGTTTTTCTTTTTGAGAGCTGTCAGAAAGTGGAATTTCCCACAAGACCAGAATTCCATCAGCCTTCAGTCATGACCTTGGTACTTTCAGTTTTGAAGGGCAGACTCGCCCTATTTTGAGCGTTGAAGGAAAACAGCTAGCTCTCAGTTACGGGTCTGTGCACTTAAATGGTGGCGTAATGGGATTAAAGTGCACTAAGACACAACCCTTCCTCAGATGCCCCCTTTTCGCACTTGAGGAAAATGAAGTCCAGAGGGCGCTGGCTCTCAGGCAGGAGGGGTGGAGGGGACCCAGGCTTTCTGATCCTTGTTTAGTGGGAGGTTATAAAGCCCAATCTGACTTCTTTCTGCAAGCGTGGCATTACATCCTCCATGCCCTTTTTATTTTAAAAGCACTTTAATATGTTATTTAATCTCCACTGTATCCATTTAAAATTATTATTAGATAATCAATAGTGTTCTTCCTTTTTTTTTTTTTTTCCGTTTTAGACAGGGTCTTCTTCTGTCACCCAGGCTAGAGTGCAGTGGCGTCACCATAGCTCACTGCAACCTCAAACTCTGGGGCTCTAGTGCTTGCTCATCCTGCCTCAGCCTTCCAAGTAGCTGGGACTACTGCCACCACGCCCAGATAATTAGTGTTTTAAATATGATCCAATTTAGAAAAAAATATGAAGTCATCTTCTGGAGACAAACCTATTCATGGGCCTTTTGAAAATTTTTATTTGTTAAGTTATCCTACAGTAAAGTCGACCTTTGTTGGGTATACAAGTCTATGAATTTTGGCACATGCATGAATACATGTAACCTCCACTGCAAACAGGATGCAGAACTGGTCCTTTACCCCATCAAACTCCTTTCCTTCACCCACAGCCATTCCTGGCAACCAAGGGTCTGATTTTTGTCACTATAGTTTTGTCTTTTCAAGAATATCAAAGAAGTAGAATCCACAATATGTGAGCTTTTGAGACTGGCTTCTCTTGTGGACTTTCTTTCTTTCTTTTTTTTTTTTTTAAGTTAGAACTTTTATTGAAAGTAAACAATCCATTGAACTCACCTATTTGCCAAACAATATCCACAGTTAGACGTTTGTAAGGATGATTTATTTATTTTTTCTTTTGAGACAGGGTCTTGCTCTGTTGCCCAGGCTGGAGTATAGTGGCCTGATCACAGTTGTACTGTAACCTCTGATTCCTGGGCTCAAGTGATCCTCCTGACTCAGCCTCTCAAATAGCTGTGCCTGCCTAATTTATTTTTTAAATTTTTTGAGAGATGGGGTCTTGCTGTGTTGCCCAAACTGGTCTCGAGCTCCTGGGTTCAAGTGATCCTCTGACTTGGCCTTCCAAAGGGCTGGGATTACAGGCTTAAGTCACTGCACCTGGCCCACAAGGATAATTTTGGATAAGCTATGGTAGGCCATCTATTTCATCATGAAAGAAATGTTTTAATTATGTAATATTTTGGCAGCTCTATTTGTATTTAAACAATATCTACTAAATTAGTGTCATGTCAAAATAACAGTCATTAAGACATAAAACATTACGTCATATGGGGCAGCACTTGTTAATATTATTTCATTTAAGCAAATACGTATTTTGGGGGCTCATCTGTATCATTTCATCAAAGGGCCTAGTGGGCTCTTTGTAGCTTAGGCTGCTGTTTGCTTCCCTTACGTTAAGTGCGTGTGGCAGTTGTGTGCTTGAGGGGAGGCCAGGAATTCCAAGATGCCTGCTGATAATCTGAATGTTATCGACTTAGTGAAGTGTGCCAGAGCCATGGGGTCCTCTCAGACACCTAAGACTCGCAGGCCATGGTTGGAGCCCTGTGCCTTTGGACTTGGCTGAAGCCGGGAGAGTAGGACTGTCTGCATCTGGGCCAAGGCGGAAAAGGAACTGCTGCAGAGTGGCTCACCTGCCAAGGAAGCAATTGGGAGAATGGGTTTGGCGATCTTGATCTGACAGCCAACGGGAGACTCCCCAGGGAGCTGGAGGAGATAAGCCCATCAAGAGGCTCCTGCTATGCTGGGCCCAGGACTGTCACAGCTGCCAGGCAGGGCGCTGACCCTTCCAAAAGGAGACTGAGCAAGTTGCGGCATCCTTTCTGAAAGCACCGGGGAATCACAGACACCGTGGCTCAGTGAGGTGGAACCAACCATGTCGTGTGGTCAGCGGGTGCCGGCCAGCCTTTCTGCTGGTCTAGCCAGGGGACGTCATTCGCTCTGGAGGCACAAGCTCTGGGTTGTGTTACAAAATTTCATTTCTTTGTCTCTCAGAAAAGCATGTTGAAACAGGAGTAAGAGCATCTTTTATTTTAAGCCTTAGGTCTTCCTTAATCAGTCAATCCATTGGCCATAACTGATAGCTGTTACTGATCATTATTGAGAGGTATTAGATTATCGAGTGTCCTGTAGGTAAGAGCAGCAGTTAGAGCCAGACCACTGGGGTCCAAGTCTCACCTCAGCACCTGGGGGACCCTTGGGCAAGTGGCCAACCTTTCTGAGCCTCGGTTTCCCCATTGATAAAATGGGGATGACGAATGTACCCCCTTCATAGGTTTGTTGTGAAGATTAAATTAGTTAATAGATGCAAGGCAACCAATAAATACCAGCCTTTCCTTATGAGTTAATTTGAGGACTCCGTATTTCGGGACCTCCACTGCTGGGCTGTCACGTTCAGATGGAGACCTGCCGACCAGTCTCATAGTCTCCCATCGGAGGGAAACGAGCCGAGGGCTACGAAGGCCTAGTGATGTGCCCAGTGGCAGAAGGACTAGAACTAGAGGTGTCCCTTCACTCTTAATCCCTCTCTTCACAGTGCAAAGCAGAAAGCTGATTATCTGTATAAACTGTTTACTCTTAGGCACTTTGTTAACTACAAGTCTTTTTTTTTTTTTTTGCTTGTTCAAGCACAGATTGTTATTAACTAGAAATCTTTAGTAACCTGGATTCCCACTTCTCATCAAGACAATAGTCATTAATTTTTAGATCAACAACTCCAAGTTGCCGGAGAAATATGTCACTTACTTCAGCCGAGTTTTAGCATTAAGTGTGTTCTTGCTGTGCTCATTTTCCGGCATGAGGACCATCCATGTATGTAGAAGGGGTGGCGCAGAGTTAACTGGCGTGTGTGCTTACCAAGAGCTTTCTGTTTGCTGACCAAGTGTGACAACAGAGTTTATTGCCACTCGATGCCCTCGGCCAGCCTGTCTGGGTCAACGTGTTTCACTCTGGTGTTCGCCCTTTCCATCAAATTGCTCCAGTGACTAACAACCTGGCTTAGTGATGACAAGTGTGTTAATAGCAGAGCTCAAGATAAGGAAGCGGTTACTCTCTTTGCCCTGAGAGTTTGCTGTTGAGTGATCCAGGGACCTGTCAGCCCTCTGAGTTAGTGTGTGCGAGGGGCAGGAGTGGGAAGAGCATTTGGTGCCTTCAGCTTGCACGTGTGTGCCGCTGCTCTTCGCTCCCCCAGCCGCTGCCAGGGAGCCTCTCTTTCTCTCTTTGCAGATGATCTTCATGCCAACTCCCATCTCAAAAATAAATGCTTGTGATTTGGAAATACCTTTTCTCAGACACACAGGCGATGTTCAGAATTTTGGCTATTGCTCAGTATACAAACCAGATAACTCCTGATCATCCAAAGGAATGCGCTCTAGTCAAATTTAGGATCCCAAGTTGGTTTCTCCCATCACTGATCAAGTTTCTGGACTAGGCAGCATCCCCTAACACTGCTAAAGCAAATGCGACAGGAAGGAGAGGAGGAATTCACACTGATGGGTGCTTGGCTCTCTATGTGGGCATATAGTCTGTGCTTTCCTGATACAGGTACCATTCATGTGAAGATTGTGGGGGGACGGTTATGCACTGCTTCTGAATTATTTATGTAAGAGGCTTAGCCCTTTGAATGTGAAGCAGCAGCGGTTGTTTTTACATGCAGGGAAGGGTCTTGGTGCACAGAGAGAACTCCTTCTGAGTGTTCATCTTTGCATTTCATTCATCTTATTAGAGCAGTGCAAATTCTGAAGCATGAATGAATGGGTCTGTGGCTGAATGAGTTTAGATTTGCTGAGCAGGCCAATTTGGGAAAGCGTCCTCGATTCCCCTGCTGCTTCCCGTGTACAGACACCCTTCCTAAGTGAATGTGGCATTTGTATTGGATGAAGGCCATAGCTGAGTATGAAACGTGATTACTTGTCTACTCTAATCCTCAAAAGGCAATGCTTTCCACTTAGGGTGTTTTAAAGGACATGTGTGCTGTTGGACTCATACAATATTTGGGTTAAAGACATTTATAGATGGAGATGGAAGGTAAGAACCATCAGCTTAGAAACCTAACCTCAAGAGAGAGAGGGATCTGAGTGCGGGTGTGTAAGATTTTAGTAACCCCCCTGTGTTAGCCCATTTAGTGTTGCTATAAAGGAATACCTGAGGCTGGGTAATTTATAAAGAAAAGGGGTTTATGTGGCTCATGGTTCTGCAGGCTGTGCAAGAAGCTTGGCCCAGCACCTGCATCTGGTGAGGACTTCAGCGAGCTTCCAGGCAAGGCAAAAGGCAAAGGGGGAGCTGGCACGTCACATGGCGAGAGAAGGAGCAAAAGAGAGAAGGAGGGGTGCTATGCTCTTTTAAACAACCAGCTCTCTTGTGAACCAATACAGCAAGAGTTTACTCATTATCACAGGGAGGGCACCAAGCCATTCATGAGGGATCCGCCCCCATGACCTAAACACCTCCCACCTCCAACAGTGGGATCAGATGTCAACATGAGATTTGGAGAAGACAAACATCCAGACCACATCACACCCCTGTACATACACACACACACCATCCCTAGTCAGATTTGCAAAGACTTACTGATATGCTAATGGCATTGCTACCTGCTAGGGGAATTCACTGATCTGCAAACCCCATGAGTTCTAATGCCTCACTCTGCAATTTTAAAAATGAATGGGCCAGAATTAATTGGGAGCCCTCCTTCCAAGGGAATGTTGGAAGTATGCTTAGGTGCCATGGAGCACTGTTTGTTTATACATAAAACCCCGCAAAGTGCAATGGAAGTCCCTCTAGATGACATCGTGAGAGCTGAGTATTACCAGGGGTGTGTGGCATGATTTTAGGTGGTACCCTGGACTAGCCTCAGATGACACAGACTTACGCGGTAAGAGGGTTATGTTTCCTTTCACATTCTCTTTACCACAGGGAGAGAGTCTCCCTGGGTTCTACCAGGTCTTTACCACCTCTCTAAACTCTAGAAACTAGCCTTATGCCTCAGGCTCTGAGTCTTTGCTGGAGTGACGATATCATGGTGGAATTTAAATTATCTGGGTTTTCTTTTTTGCTGTATATTTAGAGTTACCTTCTTATTATAGCAAGTGAGATGGGCTTTCCATTTCTAGTAGTAATAGAAAGTTCCATTAAAAAATAAATTTAGAAGGATACAGTTTAAAGAAAAAAATTAATTGTGCAGGTGGAGCGCCATTATAAACATGTTGTCAGGGCAGGACACCAGTGGTGGAGGTGAGGAGACCCTGGCAGTAGGAGCTGATGACTGCTTGGATTACAGAGGGAGGCAATAGGACTGGTTCCTCCCTCATCTGGTAAACACTACCCCTATTTCCAGCAGAGGAATGCTGATCGCTGGCCTTTACGGATGCACTATGCTAAGTAAGTACTTTTCATACATCTCGTTTCCTCATCCCAAATAACCCCATGAGACGGGTATTGTAACAATCCTCTTGTTTTAAAGATGAGGAAAATGGAACTTACAGGTGGTAACTGACTTTTCCAAAGACACGTGGCCAGTAAGGGGCAGAGCCGGCATTTAAACACAGGAAATTTGATTCCAGAGCCCGGCACCTCACCCCTATGCCACCTCACATTTAACATCTAATCACAGTCCTAGGGAAATGTGACAAGAGAAAATTGTAGTCATTCCAGTTTACTACCTGTTGACAAACTGAATTTGTAGTGAGGGCAATACATTTTATAAAAAGGCAGAACACCAGCCTAAACTTAGGCAGTCATCTTAGGCAGACCTGTAATACCCATGTGATGTTGTTTTCACGTCTGTTTCAGTGTCTGCTCTTTCTCTCTTGTGCCACTGCCTGTTGAAAATTGATTCATGTTCTCAAAATCCCTACTTTGCTCATTACAGATCAGATTTTCTTATTCTTTCTCTCTAAGTCTGGATTGCCAAAGCCTTTGGATTTGGAATACACTTGGCTTTGCATATACACCAGTATTTATGCAGTGATATGAAGTTTTTTTAAACGTTAAAGGAGTGGGAGGGGGAGGAGGGGATGGGTAAGTTCACACCTAAGGCGTACAATAGGCACTATCTGAGTGATGGACGCACTTGTAACTTTGACTCAAACTGTACAAAAATAATTCACGTAACCAAAACGTTTGTACCCCTGTAATATTTTGAAATAAACAAATGATAAAAAACAAAATAAAAAAAATGAACTCTAAAGGAGAGATCTTTTTACAACTAGACTTGATTTAGAGTTCATCAGCAATTTTCTTACATATTTAGCATGAGTATTGTAGGATAATATATGCTTTCTAAAAATATACATGTTCTGCTCAGCTGAATGCATTTCTTTCTTTTTTTTTTTTTTTTTAACTTTTCCGGGTAAATTTCAAGAGCATCAGGATATTACTTAAGTTGGTAGATTTTATTAAACCTCCAAGAACATAATTAACTCATTTTGCAAATTGTTAACGCTTACAGAAATTCATGATAAACGCAACTGCTTAAGACCGTTTCGTGAGAACAGCAAAAGGCAGTTTGTTAATACTGGTCCTGTTTTCTGATACTGTGAGAAATAAATGAATGTTTATCACTGGCTGTTATAATCTTAATTTGAGAATTCTTTAAAAGGCAATTACTTATATTTAGAGGAACGCCAGCATTTAGTTCAGTGTTTTCAGCTTATCAGAGTGGCCCCTCAAAGAGGATTACAAAACTGGGCCAAGCCATTCAAAGATAAGTTTGATTTGGTTCTGCTGCAAGTTTAACATTTTAATATGCTTGTATGACAACCTAGCCCATTTTAAGAACTAAAAAAAAAAAAAAATTGTCAATAGGCAATCTCAACCTCTGTTCAAATTGCATTTTACTCTACCCTTCCAGGGGCCTAGAGGATTTTGTTCCAGGAACTTTAGTGCTCGTTGCTTATTGTGGAGGGCTATATTTCCAGTGCAGAGTTCTGCAGTGTGCCTCCCTTCTTCTGATCATGACTATAACCCAGCCACCTTCTTTTAACCATTAGGAATTATCCTTCTCTTCTTCAACTCTGAGTTTTACTCCCTCGGTGTCTGGTCTCTGGTCATACTGTCTTTTGCCCAATTTTCCAACCTGCCAATCTTCCTTGCCACTGGGCTTTGCACATGCTGTTCCCTCTGTTTGCACATGCTGTTCCCTTTGTTTGCACATGCTGTTCACTTTTTCTCCTCTTCTCCCTATTCCCCTTCCCCAAGAACACACATTTTCACCCAAACAGCACCTACTTATCCTTCAGATGCCAACTCAAGTGCTACTTTCTCAAGAAGCTTCCCTTTACCTGTTCCCTTGTTAGCAGCTCTCCTAGAATTTTGTTCTGGTCTTTCATGCCTTTCTTTCATTTTGGGTTCACATGTTCTTATTGGATGAATGTCTGTTTCTCTCATTAAGTTACATGGTTAAGTTCCCTGAAAGCAGCTACTGTCTGGTTTCCGCTACAGTTCTAGCCCCAGCATCTAACTTGGCACCCGGCTCATAATGAGCACTCCTTTAAGCATTCGTGGATTGGTCATGAACACCTGTGTTCTGCCACTCTTCCCTCAGTGCCAAGGACTCCAGCTCTGGACCACCCTCCTTGAATTCACACAGAAATGGCCTCCGAAGGACCCACAGAGTACCTGGCAGGTGCTGGACTTTATCAACAGTCTCTCAGGGAACGCTGCTGTCCCCATCAAGCTGTCATGCCTGACAGGCATCATCCTGGTTAGCTGTGGGGACTTTGGGGTGTCTTCTAGGGCAGCAGGACAGCCAGGCTGCAGTGGGCTGGCTGCTCTGGAAATGAAACCTGCCCCCTCCACCCTCCTTCTCCAGCCAGAGCGAGGTGGTTTTAAGTTCTATCTATAGCCCTGATATTGGCAGAATAGAAAATACAAAGTTCTCATGGAAATCATTGGTACATAAAGACGTTGCAGGTGGAGAAAGACGATGCAGAGTCACTGACTATGTCGCAGGCAGTATGCTAGTGTACATGGCCATTATCGCCTTTGATCCATCCAGCATCACAGATTAGGAAACAGGAACACCAAAAACTGGGCAAAGGGCTGGTATTTAAGCTAGGGTTGTTTGGCTCCAAAGCTTATGTGTTTTCCACTACAACTTCTTCCAGAAAGGAACTTTGGCTCATCCTGCCAGAGGTAGGAATGTGTTTCTTATCAAATCTCCTACCTCTTTGTTGTTGCAGATTGGAACCTGGGGTGGAGGGTGGGGGGAGATTGTCAGGACTCCTAGAAGGGCAGGAGAGGTGCACAGTTATCTCATAGAAGAAACCTGTCTTCCATTTCCCTGGCTGTCACCTCGTCAACAGAGCCCCACAGTCTGTGAGTTCAAGCTAGAGGAATGCAAGTACACCTGCCTCCCACGCACATGAGCTGTGCTGCTCTGAGAGCCAAGGGACAAAGATCAGCCAAGGCTTCCAGAAGGAGTGCTTGGCCCAAGCTCTGGAGGAGGATTAAGAGTCACCTGATGAAGGAGGACAGGCTAGAGGGCGGTGGGAGGGAATGCTCCAGAGGGAACAGCACTTGCAAAGGCCCGGTGGGGGCCAGAGAAAGGTACGTCTGGATCACTGAGGAAACTCCAATGTGGCTGGGCCTTGCAGCAGGGAAGGAACCTGATGCCAGATGTTGGGGCCATGCCAGGGACCATCCTTTTGGGTAAAGAATGAAGGGGTGAGGGATAGGGGATGGGAGGAAAGTGGACGAGGTGATAGTTACTAAAAATAAAATAGTTACTAAAAATAGTTACTAAAAATAAAAGTTGCCAAGAGCATATTTTAAGGATAGTGGCAGAACCAACCAGTACTAAGGGTTAGAAAAATAAAGCATGACAATGACTTTGACCTTCCTGTTAACCTATACTGAGGTCTCCCTGCCTTTTATCATCATCAATATTATAATATCCAGATGTGCCCCCTGCCACCCAGCCCCAGGCTACCACTAATGTATTTTTTACCAGTCTATTTTCAGGTTTCTATAGATTTGCCTAATCTGGACATTTAATATAAATTGACTCATATAATATGTAATGTTTGATGTCTGGCTTTTTCCCATAGCATAATGATTTTAAGAAACATCCATGTTGTAGCAGATGTCGGTACTTCATACCTATTTATTGCCACTCGGGTACTTCTTGACCCCCAGAAAAGAGCATCTTGTCACAGGGCAGTTCCCAGTTCCCAGAGGTGGCTGGAGCAGGGTGCCATAGAGTTAGTGATCATCTTCAATCCTGTCGGATCTCAGTGGTTTAGATCACGTTAGCCTGGACGCAGGCCTCTCAGTTTCTTGCTTGCCCTGCTGAGCAGCAGCCATCCTCTAAGTATGTATCCCTGTTATGGTTCTGGGTCCTGGGTTCCTTCTATTGAGGGCCACTATGTACAATTGTGTAGGTCGAGCACTGCACAAGGGTGGCCAACTAAAGGGATAAGGAAGGGCTCGAATACAATCTGCACCCTACCTGCCAAGCCATGGGCCCCAGAATGGGGCTGTGTCCAGTCAGAGGGGGAGGGTGACTTTTTCTAATTCATGCAAAGCTTCATAAGGACTCCTGGCAGTCCTTGGGATGGAATGCAGTTATGTCTTTGGCACTTGTCAGAGCTGAGATCTTGGAGTCAGTTAACGTGTCTTATATTTGAGTTAACAAGATTGAAGCGGTGAGAAGAGAGAGGAAAAAATTACAGACATTGTCTAATTTATGGATTTGTTCTTGTAAGAAAAACTTCCCTACTTTGTGTTCAGAGATCTACATCTCTACCACAAGCAAAAGGCATTTTCAACTTCTTAATTTTTTCCATCAGTTCTCTTGTGAGTTCCAACATCTCTTGCTGTTTCCATCTGTGTTTCTAACTTTGGGGGTTGAGTATTTCCGAGGTTGAATTGGTGTTAAAAAATAACTTTCATGAAAGGGTAAAATCATGACTTTCAGATATCAAAATGAATAAGTGTTAAAAATTTTATTCTACTGCTTAATCAATAAGAGAACCAGGCAGATATTATAACCACTTGGAAAGAACAGACACATTTATAGAGCAGGACTATTGAAATGAGTGTGCAAATGGAGGAAAAACTGGCTTATTTCCACAAGAGGAGGGGAGAAGTCAATCGAACCTCTCCTGGACAGGACGGAATTTGCATGTCTATAGACAAGAATTATTTCCACTGCTATCATTTATGTACAATTTGGAGAATTGTAAAATCACTTCTATTCAGTCAGAATCAGATAACCCAGGGTGGTATTCTCTGTAGTCTGACAATACATCCTTCTCTATGGAAACATACATTTCCCCCCACCACATTGGTGATTTGTGGTGTTTCTAGCACACTGGCGAACTTAGATAAGTTTTTATCATTCCACTTGAGATTTCAAGATAAGGACAAGATTTCCTTCAGGTACCAAGTGGTCTTTGGTATGTGATGTTCTCTATTAGAGGAAGAAGAATATGGAGGTTTTAAAAGGCAACTGGTTGGTTGCTGGGTGCGGTGGCTCATACCTGTAATCCCAGTAACTCGGGACATCAGGCTGGGAGGACCACTTGGGGCCAGGGAGTTTAAGATCAGCCTGGGCAACATAGTGAGACCCCATCCTTACAGAAAATAAAAAAATCAGTGGCGTGTGGTGGCATGCCCCTGTAGTCCCAGCTACTCAGAAGACTGAGGCAGGAGGATCGCTTGAGCCCAGGAGTTCGAAGCTGCAGTGACCTATAATCACATCACCGTATCTCAATCTGGGTGACAGAGCAAGACCTTGTCTCTAAAACAACAAAAAAAATGCAACTGGTTGAGCAAGTCAGGGGGAGGCACCTATTAGACCAGAGACTGGGGAATAAGGTCTGGATTTTATTCTTAAAATCATCACACACTTCCTGTGTGAACTTTGGGCTTGCCATTTGTCTCCCTGCCTCTGTGAGACAAGAAAATAAGTATTATCTGTGAGCGCCTTGAGGTTCCCTGATGAAAGGTACCAGTTAACTGCAAAGTGTTGTTATTAATTCGCCCAGCCCTGACCTTTGTCTTCTTGCTGGGAAGTTGACACCCTGGGGAGATTTGTCTTCCAAATCTTCCATCTCTTCTCTCTTCACACAGTTACTTTTCACAGCAGCAGGTGGGGACCCGCATTAGGATTTTTCTATTTGCCCTTGAAAAACATCTGTTATAAATGCCTTAAACATCCTCTCCAGTTTCTTTTCTTTCCTCTAAAATGTTTAAGTAAATAGTTGATGGGATAATTATTCCAAATGTAGTAGAGTTCACATTGTCTTAAAAGACTGGCTAAAAATTCAAAAATTAGTTTTGTCAAAGCTTAATGAAAATCAGAGGCTCTGCCAGAGACAGCTCTGCCGGCCCAGGGCTGCAGGTGGCGGAAAGGAAAGTTCTGGAGCTTCCCCCTGCCTCCCCCAAAAAAGTGTGGAAACACTTCCAAGACCTACTTGTCTAGAATTGACTGTTCCTGCTAAATCACAAGGGGTTCTTTGGGTATCTTTTCACTGTGTGGGAAAAAGCCATTTTTATAGGAATGTCCATAACATATTTGTGATATAATATGCTGTGTGTCTACTTAATTAGCTCCACTTCAGAAAACTAACAGAGGGATGGATAATAGTAGCTGGAAGATTTATTTTTCCTTTTAGCAATGATGCTTTAATGACTTTACTACACCTTGATTTTCCTCCTGGGCTGAGGTAATATTCTTTAATGAAAAAATCTTAACTTTTACCACAACAAATCCTATATGCCTCCCTTTAATTGTTGAGTTGCTTTGGGTGACCCCATAAGGCAGAAAAAATCATTTTTGTCTTCACCGTCATTACAAATTTCCATAACACCGGGCTGAGGCTGGACTGTGGAGACGGCTCTGTTCTTTTCCAAAGGCACGAGTGAGGAGCAGCAGTAGCAGCTCAACCCAGGGCACTAAGTATTTGTTGCCTTTCGGGATGCAACGCTACGGCTCATTGATACCTCACACATTTATCACTTCTGATAGATTATTCTACCAGCCATTCCAGCCACGCTGATCATCTGCTTCTCAATTCCTAAAGTGTTTAATATCTCTCTGACTAATATTTTCATTTAACCATACACAATCTGCTGTGGTTGTTCATCTATTTGTTGGGTATTTATTTTGTCCCCCCATGGGAAATATAAATTCTTTAAAGCTGCGGTCCCTAACCCCTGGGCCGTGACCAGGTACCCATCCATGGCCTGTTAGGAAACAGGCCGTGCCTCACTGCCTGAGCTCCACACCACCCTCCCCCAACCCACAGCACCCCACCCCCCAACCCCCGGTTCGTGGAAAAATTGTCTTCCATGAAACAGGTCCTTGGTACCAAAAAGGTTGGGGACCACTGCTTTAAAGGAGAGAATCATATTTTATATTTCTCTTTTGTCCTCTATAGCACCTAGCAGGTGACCAGAATCACAGTAGGTGCTGAGAAAATTCTTTTCCAATTACCTAAATGCAATGACATTAGGTAGACTCGTGCTAAGTTACACAGATTGTCACGAAGGTCTACAACAGAGCATGATGGTTATATACATACAATCAGAGGACAGACAAGAAATTTTCTAGGCTCGTTTTTTGTTTGTTTGTGTGTTTGCTTGGTTTTTTTTTTTGAAACAAGGTCTTACTCTTATCACCCAGGCTGGAGTGCAGTGGCACCATAATAGCTCACTGCAACCTCAAACTCCTGGGCTCAAGTAATCCCCCTGCTTCAGCCTCCTGAGTAGCTTAGACCACAGGTGCATATCACCATGCTTGGCTAATTTTCCTGTTTTTTGTAGCAATGGGGTCTCACTATGTTACCCAGGCTGGTCTTGAACTCCTGGCCTCAAGCAATCCTCCTGCCTCAGCCTCCCAAAGTGTTGGATTACAAGCCACTGTGTCTGGCCCCCATGCTCATGTTTGGGTGAGAATGGGCATGGTGTGATGTTAGCTGAATGGACAGCTCATGGCATTGATTAATGGAAAGATACAAACCTTTAGTTGTTTGGATGGAAAGAAGACATCTCTAGCATCTCTTTTTCCCTTGGACTCTTACAGACTGAAAGATATCAACAGCCCATTTCCAGGAGGGTAACTGTCGACTCTTCTGGTAGCTTTGAAAATCAGTACCTTCCCATTGTGGTACTTGAGGTCAAGTGTAGAAATAGGGAGACTGCTTAGGAGGGTATTGTAATAATCTGGTGAAAAATGATGGTGTCTTGGACCTAGTTCGGGGCAATGGAGGTGGTGAGAACTGTGGTCTTCAGGGTATATTTTGATGATAGAGCCAGTTACATGGAGAAAAGATTAGGACCCTTTTAGTGATTCCAGAAGTCCAGAAAGTGAGTCCCAAGAGGAATGCCATCCTCGGTTTGGAGATGCTTTGGGTCCTCAGAGGCCAGTTGACTGGGCAGATCTTCGGTACCTGTGTCTTTGCTATGGTCAGTGCCAGCCTCTTGGACAGGTTGGCATGCAGATCATGTGTTGGAGAAACTGTTCAGGTCCTCTCAGCTGATTCCTCTCACTAGGGAGGTGGCATCAATCATTCAGAAGTTTTAAAAATGCATCAGCTTAGGGACAGACCCCTCCCACCCCCATCCTGGTCCAGCCACACCATGGAAAAGCTATCCTGGTACAGCCTCTGCATTTTGCATTAGTTGACCTTTTAATTGTGAGGGGCTGAGTCTGAGCCCCAGGGCACTGAGGTCCAGGGAATAACCCCTCTTGTTAGAGTTTGGCTTGGAGAACAGTCCTGCAGACATTGCAAATGGGCCCTGTCAACCGCTCCTCACCTCCTGGAACAGGGCTTTTTCCTGGGGAAAGCAAAGCTCTCTGTGAGGCCAGGATGACTTGCTGAGAACATCTCAGCAGACCCAGGGCAGAGATGAAACAGAGAAAGATGAACCACGCAGCCAACTGACATCTCAGGAAGGTGCAGTGGTTTGAAGAATCCTACCTGCGTGCCGTGTACTGGCTGTGGGATGTTGTAAAAGTTACCTAACAGCCCTGGGCCTCAGTTTCCTCAGCAGCTATAAAGTGGGGATAATAATACTAAGATCTATCTCCTAAAATTTTGTATGTGTATTACATGAGGTAATATAAGTAAAATATTTAGAATAGTGCCTGGCACAAAATATGTACCACATTTTGCTGGCTATTAATGTTTTATTATTAATTTATAATATAATATGTTAGATATTTATTGTATTTAGTTATTATACATGTATTATGTCATTAGTATATTCTCAAGCAAGTTCCATTCACTAGCCTTTGATACTCACCCCCTGCGGATTTGGTTCAGGGCAGTTGCTGGATCCATCCGTGTGTGGGCAAAATGTACTCATAATACAGACGTGTCGAACTGAGTGCCTACTACGCCTGGATCTGTGTTGGAAACTTCACATCCATGATCCACAAACCTGCGGTGTCTATTTTAGAGGTGAAGAAACTGAAGACCAGAGGCTTAAGCAACTTCCACCCAGCTAGGGTTAAAATCACGTCCCTTGACTACAAGCCCAGTCCCCTCTCCTCGAACAACAGTGTTTACAAACCAGGCCGGCAAGTGTTCCGTGATACCTGCTGTACACCCTTTGCTGCACCAGGCGCACCCAGGCAGTTATTCTTGACTTGGATCAACATTCTGGATTCGCAAGTCTGGGGTTAGGCCCAGACATCTGCATATTTGCAGGCACCTGTGGGAGCTTCCAGAGCAGGTGGCCTCAGAGGCATACTTGAGGCATGATGGTGGAAGGTATACAAAGGATGGCCTCAGCTCCCAGGGGGTCTTGTTACAGAGGTGGTCATCAGGTTATATGGCAGTGCACAGCAGGTGCTGACTCTGTGCATGTCTGCGATGCTCCCTCAAGAAGCAGCCCAGCTATCCCGTGAGGACCGTGGTATTCCTATTATTCATGCTCAGAGAATGGTGATGGTGGTGGTGATAGAAGGAAGATGTCCTGGGAGGAGACAGGAGTGGCCAGAGGAAGCTTCCTGAATAGAGCTCCACAGACCAGTAGGATCTGTGGATGTAGAGAGGAGGGTGAGGGTGGGGAAGTGGGGCACCTTTTAAAGAAAGATTCAGAGGTAGAAGGAACCTGACATGGGGTCAGGCTGGTGAGAACTCCCACTGGGACATTTCCCCACTCTCCCTGGGGGACTGAAGACCTGTTCTGCAAAATCAGTGGCTCTTCCACTTGCCTTCCTCTGCTTGCACCGAGGAGGCCCTTGCAGGAGAGATGGAAGGTGGCGTGACCTTCCAGGGCTGAGTGCATCAGTGGGTTGGGCCTTGGTGAGGGCTGGGCCTCCCCTGCCATCCTCTCCTCCTGGTGCTGCTCTCTTATCCCTCTTGCCCTTCTGCCGAATGATGATGGTGGACCAGTGCAACCTGAGAGCTTCTTGGAGACACAGATGATGTCCATGCGTTTTGTGGGGTTTGTTGTGATTTTATGTCTTTTGTTTGCACGTGGTTAGGCCAGCTGTGCTCTCAGGGGGGAACAACCACTGAGCCTATGGCAAGGGGAAGGCAGGCCCCCTGGGCTTTTGGAATTTCCTTCCTCTTCATCCACCCTCCTAATTTTGCCTCTGTCTCTGACTCACGGTAGGACCTTAGACAAGTCAATTCCTCACTGGGTCCCAATTTTCTCCCCTAAAATGCAGGCCCAGGGCTAGGTGATCTACTTCTCAGAGTCATATTCAGTGACTGGTTTTAACCCAATCTTTGGAACTATCCTTGGTGTTCAGTTCCCTTGGCTTTGGGAAAACTTCCTCCTTCTCTATTAGATAGGTACTGGACTAGGAGCCCAGATTTGCTGGGCTCATTCTTCTTTCACCTCCTGCCAGACTGCAGCTAGTCGAGGAGTCAAGATGGGGGGCTCTTGAAGCCCAGGGCCACTCCCTCAAATCCGAGCTCATGAACTTTCAGTTGGTACGTGCTCTTCCAGGTCTTAGCTTCCAGATAAGAAGGACCTGCCTTCTACATGGTTGATCCACGCGTTGCCCAGGAAAGAGGTTCTCAGATGAAAAGCCCTTCTGCACACGAGATAATCATTGCCAAGCTTTTGTACTGATGTGCAAATCTGAGCAGGTGCCTTCTGATTAATCTCTGTGTGTTAACTGCCGGAAGCTACGGGAGGCGATGTCCTGGAATGGCAGACACTGTGGCAAGCCGAGGCCCACCCATCTCAGTCTGTATCACATCCCTGCTCAGCTTCTGTCCCTCCCAAGCTCACCACGAGATGGCTTCTGCGGTAGTGAGGTTTGCCATCCAATAGAGAGGAAACCCTGGGGCAGCTGGCTAACCAACCAGACTTACTCCATTTCCTCTGACAATTGATAATGATTAATCGCCTACATTCTCCCAAAGCCTGTCTTCCTTCTGTGTCTCTGGGACAGCAAATGGAGTCAGGTTTGGCCAGCCCAGCTTTGCGGCATCCGGTCCGGTGTGCTTGTATTTGTGCTCTTGGCTTGTTGGCCGCCTTTGCTAGCGTGAAATAGTGGGCCCTCCGCTAGGCATGGCTCAGCAACTCTGCTAGTGCCTGTTCTTTATTGGGCCATAGATTAATACGGAGCACTGCCAAGGAAACAGATAAATGGATAGGACAACAAGCACATTTTTAACAGGGAAAATGGCTTTGTTTCTCAGTAGCGTCATTTGAATGATTAGCACAATTATTGTGTAGGTTCCTTGATTGGGGTTGAAGGAGGGGCTGATTGAACACGCAGGTAGGAAGAACAGTGTGGGGCACCTGCACTGCCTCAGGGGGTTTGGGGATGAGGGGGGGGATTTGTTTAGGATTGTAAGTCCTGAGAGAGGCTTGCATTTTAGTCATATATGATACAAATTTTGCCTGTGCTTTAAGCCTATAAATAGCATCAGTTCATAGCTGGCCATACCTGCAGACTATTAAAAAATCACACGTGAAGGAGTTAGGAGAAAGCTTCTATGATTTGTCATGGTCATGAACTGCACCCCCATGGCTGGCAGTGGCAAGAGGGAAGGAGACCCTGAGAGGAAGCTCCTTGTTTGCAACACAAATCTCGGCAGAGCCAAGAGGATGCCAGCATCCTCACAAAGGAAGCCTAGGTGCAAGACAGGGCAACAGAAAACGACAACAACAAAACGAATTCGTGCCTTTCCTGTATGTACGTGTAAACATCAAATTGTGTATGTCTTTTCATAACTAATTTCCAGAAGGGGTCTTTTCCCCACTGGAATATCAACTGAATAAGGGGCTGTTGTCACTTGTTCTCTGCAGTATCCCTCATACTGGGAATGGTGCCCAGTATATAGCAAGAGATCAATACATATGTGTGGAATAAATGAAATTATAAGTGGACTGCTTTCTACCCTCCAGATTCTATCCATGCTTTCTCCACAGCATACCCACACTTCCCCCAGCTCCTTCCCTGACTCCTCCTGTCTGAATGACAGTTCTCTCCTCTGCTCACCCATTAACTCTTCTTTTCCTTTTTTTGGAAATCAAGGCCTTGTTTTGGACCATATTTCCTTTTGTCTCAGTTTGACAATACAATGTTATAGTATTGATCTTTTTTTTTATATCCATTCCACAGGCCTTTTCAGGTTGCTATAAAATTTTTATCTGTGTTTCTCTAGGAATAGATGAGTTGCCTGAATGTGAATTCAATTCATCTTGCAAGTATAATAGCTTATCATAATAGGCTCTTCGTGTAATGTAATAAGTACTTCAGAAAATGATCTAGCCTTTACTGGATTTCTTTTTCACTTTGAATGATTGGTTTGTATGCTTAATCGCTCAAGAACTCAGCTTTCTCATAGAAATTGCATTTGTATTTGCATGTGACCTATGTACTGATCTTTATTTTGGAAGAACAGAAAGAAAGGAAGAATAAGAGAGAAGCAGGAGGGAAGAGAATGAGAGAGAGAAAGAAAATATGAATGTATATTTATAGCTTACTTTACAGTAAGTTTTGAGGACATATTTACAGCTCTCTTATAGAAGATATTTACAAAAATAAGTGTTATAGGATTTGAAATCAGAGAAAAGGGTACAGGAATACATGCTGCTTCTGCTTTAGGGAATGTATCCTGGTAACTTCTGATAACGGGAGATCTTCAAGCTTTCTCATCTCCGGTACTTATCATATTTCCAAGTATCTCTTCTTGATAGGGGGTTTAGAAGAAATGGCAGCTCTTTGCCAAGGGATTGCTTTATACGAAAAAAATCATTTGCAATAGAAATGTATTTACTAAGATAGTGTGCTCATTCCCTGGCAAGGAATCTTAAAGATGACTCAAAGCCTTTTTGAAACACTGCCATATAATTAAAGAAAACCAACTTAATGATCTAACATTTAGCATTATTCTTTATAGTTTTACTATTGGACTGGAAAAGAGTTGCAAAAATAGCTTCATTTAATTAGTTGGAGAAACATAATATACACGTATAGATGCATATATATATTTACTTCATTTTAAAAATTATTATTTGTATAAATAGTCCACTGTGTGTGACCAAGAAAATTAATTCAGGATCGGTGCTTTATCTTTCCCATTCATTCATCGACAAGTATTCACTGAGGATGTGTCTTACTGTGGGCATTATGAAGACCACAGGAGGTACGTACACTCAAGGTACAACATTGAGGGCTTATAGTCTAATTGGTGAGGCAAGACATATACACAAGAATAATTAACTGTATATATCAAGTAGTATGGAATTGACCGCCTTCAAAATGTGAAATATGGAAAGTGCTTTGGAATGTCACACACGGGTATACAAGGATCTATACATCAAGGAGGACATTCACTGATTTATTCATTTATTCAACAAGTGTATGTTCCAGGTGCTGACCTGGGTGCTGGGGATACAGAAAGGACTAAGCAGACCAGGTCTCTGCTCCTACAAAGTTTGTCTTCTCTTGAGGCTGGACAAGCGACAGACAAGTAAAGAAGTAAATAAGCAAAGTGATTTCAGGGCATGATGAGCCAGTGAAGGGAATGGAGCAGTGTAGGGGCAGGCCGGTGCCGCGGGCTCTGTGCGCAGGTACGCATTCGCTCACCGCTCAGGCAAGCTTTCAGAAGCATAGTCAGGAAAGGTTTAGAGGAAGAGCTTGCCTGAACTCAGACCTCAAGAAGGAGAGGGAACCTGCAGAAGGGGTGGCATGCTGTCCTCTCCTTGGAGGACCAGGAAGATATGATTGAGAGGCCAGGAAAGAGATATTCTGGAACATTTCTGTTTGAGCTTTTTTCCCCGAAAGATGTGGGCTTGCAGTGTTTTGTGTTAGGTAATAACTCAAGTGAATCAATGCATTATATTGGCAGCCAGAAGATTGGTAGCTGTTTACAGTGAGATTTTTTTTTGTTTCCATCTTCCAGTAAGGTCATTCTGGAACAAAAGATACCAGAGTGCTCAGCGCCCGGTCAGCAGCCATTGTGCTGGGGCTTTAGTTAAGACTTACTTCTAGAGCACTTACTATGTGCCAGACAGTTTTGAGTGCTTTACACATGTATTAACTTATTTAATTCTTATAGCTCTTCGAGGTAGATACTTGTCTTCGTCCCCTCTGACAGATGCAGGAATTGAGGCACAGAGAGTGATCTGCTCATGGTCACATCACTGGGAAGTGGTCTGGTTACACGGTCCTACTCCTTAACTATTGTGCTTCCTTAGGGAAGGAGGGAGCATCCATGTCATTCAGGACACTTCTGAGTGTCCTCACCCTGGACCGGTGGAAAGAGAATAGGGACCTTTTCTCATTGCTTATGGCAGTGGTGCCCAATCTTTTTGGCATCAGGGACCGGTTTAATGGAAGACAATTTTTCCATGGACTGGGGTGGAGGGGATAGTTTTGGGATGATTCAAGCACATTACATTTATTGTGCAGTCACACCTCTCTGCTAATGATAATCTGTATTTGCAGCTGCTCCCCAGCGCTAGCATCACTGTCTCAGCTCCACTTCAGATCATCAGGCATTAGATCCTCATAAGGAGCGCACAACCTAGATCCCTCACATGCGCAGTTTACAGTAGGGTTTGCGCTCCTAGAGAATCTAATGCCTCCACTGATCTGACAGGAGGCGGAGCTAATGTGGCGATGCCAGATGGGGAGCGGCCGTAAATCCAGATGAAGCTTCCCTCTCCCGCCACTCACCTCCTGCTGTGCAGCCCAGTTCCTAACAGGCCATGGACCAGTACTGGTCTGCAGCTGGGGGCTGGGCACCGCAGGCTTAAGGGGTCTAAGGACTTTCTGCCATAATGGAAATGTTCTCTATCTGCACTGCCCAATATATACAGTTGCTGCTAGCAACGTGTGCCCACTGAGCACTTGAACTGTAGCTAGTGCAACTGAGGAACTGAGTTTTTAATTTTTATTTAACTTTAACATAAATAGGTACCTAAAAACTGAAGCAGTATCAATATTTTTATTTTGAACACAACTTTGTTGTTTTAGTAGGACTGATTTTCATGAGCTGCAACAACTGTTGCAACATACAAAACGTTACATTGTAATGGGAGTGTGAGGTCATGCATTATTTCTAGTATCCCATTAATAATTCTCAATATTAATTATATGTTGAAGTAGAAAATATTTTGGATCTATTGGGTTAAATATAAAACATTTTACACATGAATATCATCTTTTTTTAATATAGCTAACTAGGATATTTAAAATTACAAATGTGTCTGGAATCCTTGAATATTTCTGTTGGAGGATGCAGGCCTGAAGTTCACCCGCGTGCCTCTGGAAAGAGTGCTTGAACAAAGAGGAAATACCTTTGTGTTTTGGGTGGACACTGAGCCGTCATCCTAAGGATCAATTCTCCATGGACTCCTGGGTCCTCTCTGCTCACTCCAGTTCCCAGTTCCCAGGGACCAACGTGTGCTGTTGTTACTTAGGTTTTGCTAATGGAGCGCCACACAGAGAGAGGTTTGTGGAGACTTACTCATTGCACACGACCCCCACTTTGTTCAAAAAGATGTGGATTTGTTGGAGTCAGGAAGTCTCTTAACCAGATCCCACTCATCCCTTCTGCCCTTGACTATTTCTTGGCAAGGACTGAGGCCTGCATTGCCACTGGCAGAAAGCAGCTGTTCACCTCTCCTAATGCTTGAGGGTCAAACCCCACACCCTGTCCTAGAGGTACCCAGGACCTGGGAATGAGAGGGCTGTGCTTGCTTGAGGGACCCTACAGAGCCAGGGAACCTGCCAAAGCAACACTGGCCACTGAAATCTAGGCGGCAGCAAATGGCCAATCATTTTCTGGTTCTGGCTGCAGCCCAGCCTCCATACTTCACTCCTGTTTCCCCAGAGGTCCAGCCTTGGCAGCCTCCAAGTCAGTGGCTTCAAGGAAGCATGTGGCTTTGTGTAGGGGGAGGTGGGGCTCCCCCATGACTGAGTTAACTTAAGACCACGCCTCCAGGCTCACTCAGATGCAGACATTGGAGACCAGGAAGTCATCCACTTTGCCAACACAGAGACCTGACTCTGCAGGGCAGCCCAGGACACTGACAATCATGTGTCCCGCTTTGCTCTGCCTTGTTCCTAAGAGCCTCCCATTGGCTGCTCAGGTGACCATAGCCCTGGCTGCCCATTGGAATTACCTGGGCATTTATTCTAATACATAAAGAATATACTGGTGCCTGGCCCTCCCTCCAGAGATGCTGATGTAATTGCTCTGGAGTGTAACCTGGCTTTTTTTTTTTTTTACAGATAGGGTCTCAGTCTGTCACCCAGGCTGGAGTATAGTGGCATGATCATAGCTCGCTGCAGCCTTGAACTCCTGGGCTCAAGCAATCCTCCTGCCTCTGCCTCCCGAGTAGTTTGGATTATAGGCCCATGTAACCATGCCCAGCTAATTTTTAAAAATTTTTTGTAGAAATGGAGTCTCTCTATGTTGCCCAGGCTGGTCTTGAACTCCTGGCTTCAAGTGATCCTCCTGCCTCGGCCTCTCAAAGTGCTGGGATCACAGGCATGAGCCACCGCGCCCAGCCTTCAATCTGGGTTTTAAAAGCTCTTAAGTTTTCCTTCCATGTGAGGATCTGATGCATTAAAATGAACTCTCTCAAAGTGTGTCAGAATTACAGGGGATGGGAGTGTGAGCTGCTTGTTGAAAATATAGATTTCTGAATTGTTTATCAGATTTTTGGAATCAGAATATTTGAAAATATACTTTTTAACCTTTTTAACAACTGCTTAAGGAGATATTCAGTATAATACAATTTCAACATCACTGTATCACATCATTAATAACTTAGTATGAATTTATTCATTATTTCTTGTGTTTGTAAAGACGGCCAAGAAAGAGAGTTAATGTAACACTCAAACTAATCTCTATTGGTGAAATTTCAGGAACTTAGGGAGATCTTTTGGGGGATGAGGGGTTCTTCCAGAAGCTCCTGAAGTGATTGCATCGAGATGACCACAAATTCCTCAAGCCAGAACCGGGACAGTGTTTCCCTTAGTCATTCAGGATGGGGCACACTGTCTCCATGCAGTGGAAAAGCAGCTTATGTCACAGCTTGGGCCAAGCAGCTTATGTCACAGCTTGGGCAAGCCTCCTTGAGTCATTCTCTTCCTCCCAGGCTGGGGACTGCTGGGAGCTTCTGCCAGGAGATGCTTGGGTTGCATTTGTTTGCACTGCTGGAGTGTCTCCTGGGGATTGCTTTTGTTCACTTATTACAGGAGCTTGTGTTCAGTGCATTACTGTTACTCAGGTAGCAGCACAGAGCCACCCTCTCTGCCAAAATCAAGCCGGGCCATCCTGCGTGGTCTCACATTTTCCTTAGAAATAGTAGTTGCAAGCAATTGGCTCCAGCCACTCCCTGATTTATTATTTTAGGTACAGAGAGCATATTACACACCCAAACCCTGCAGGAGTTAGAGTTCAGTGTGGGAGCAGAGGCTGGACTACTCTTTTCACCAAGAAGTGATGTTGAGAGCAAATTGTGTTAGATTGCTCCTTGAAGCCAGAAGATGCCACTTTCTGTGGCCTTAGGAACTGGATTTATTGGGCTGCTTCTGATCTAAAATCTTGAGATCCTCATTTTCCTCCTTGTCAGCCTCCAGTGACACAATCGGAGTGAGTCGGTCCCCATCATCTGCAGCCACTTATTAATCATGTCCATTGCCAGACAAAGCCTTAAAAAACAACAGCACATTCATCAAGGGACCAGGTAACATCATGGAAAGACACCTGCTTCTCTCAGAGACTCTCCTTTATTATGCGAACAACAGGAGTGTGTGTGTGTGTGTGTGTGCGCGCACGCGCATGTGCACGTATGTGTGAGTGTGTGTGTGTGTGTGTTTGTAAGATATATGGAGGTTTTAGACATTGTCATTCACCTGCTGGCATGTCAAATATATCAGGTTATTAAGGAGAGAACCAGAAATTGTCCTGGAGTGGCTACAAGAGCACTACACATTCTAAACTGTGCTTTTTTCTCATCTTCTAGATATTTAGCAGCCAGTGTGTTAGGATGTATTAGGCCTCTCCAGGGCCCAAGTGCAGTTTAAATTGGATGGCCATGTTCTTTGGCATTTACCCAGGGTAATTTTGAGAGCGAAAAGGAGGTGCTCTTAATAATTATCCCAGGACATTAGGCACGCTGGGAAGTAGAGTCTCCTTAGGCATATAGACTTGGCACAAGCTGCTGTCAAGAAGCTTCTATTCTTGGCTTATTAAAATACCATAGCCAGGCACAGTGGCTCACACCTGCAATCTCAGTGCTTTGGGAGGCTGAGGAAAGAGAATCGCTTGAACCCAGGCGTTTGAGACCAGCCTAGGCAACATAGCGAGGTGCTATCTTTACAAAAAAAAAAATTTAGCAGGGCATGGTAGCACACACCTGTAGTCCTAGCCACTTGGGAGGCTGAGGCAGGAGGATCCAGGAGTTCAAGGTTACAGTGAGCTATGATCACACCACTGCACTGTAGCCTGGGTGAGACCCTGTCTGTATTAAAAAAAAATGCCATCAGAAAGAAGTCAATCAGCATTCTGTTATATAAGGAATTCCTTCCACTGTATTCATCACGGGTGAGCTCCTATGTCAACTTAAACGTCCCAAGGGACAGGAAGCTTGACACCACATGCAGCAGCTCATTCTATTGTTGGATGATTTTCAGTGTTCGACTGGGATGCATTAGGAGACTTTGCCAGTATGAGATCTGAAAATATGCTAATAATGTGTACAATGAAGCTGTACACATACAGTTTCCTTGGAGAAGGAGAGAGTTGCTATAGTTTGGGGGTTGAGTGGGGTTAATGCCTACCCTTTGTGAATCCATTTTTGGGGGTTTTGGCCTTGGTGGCCGTCCAAGAAAATCTTTCATCCTTGATGGTTTTTCATCAAGGGACTCAGGGAAAGCTGATGAAACTCCAGGGAGTTCCTCGACAGCAGGTGTGATGGAGAGGGTTTCTGGGGCACTGGAGGCCTCATAACCCCAATTTGGGAAGTAGTTTTGATGCCGTGGATTAAAAGAACAAAGGCAAGGACTCAGACCTGGATTTGAGGCTAGGCTCTGCCTCTTGTATAAGATATTTAAGCTCCCCGTGCCTCGGTGGCTCCACCCTCAGAACGGAGATGCCTCTTCCTTCTTGAAGACAATGGGTCCTTACTCAATTAAATTTAGTTGGTGTTTGCTTGCAGCTCTGACTCGGGCAGTGCAAAGGTAGTTTATGTAACCAAAGCATTTCTACCCCATAATATTCTGAAATAAAATAAAATAAAAAATAAATATTCACTGAGCAACAACTCTGTTCCAGATATTCAATAGAAAGGAGAATAAAAATATTCCATGCCTGTAAAAAAAAAAAAAATTAGCTGGTGTTCTATAGCTTCCTCCACACAGAGCTCCTCCCTGCCCCTGTCACGTTGGATGCATAGCACCATCTTGGTCCCTCTAAGCACCCAACAAACATCCACAGGAGAGTCCTCAAGGAGCTTTGGATGCACTGTTTTCCGTGTGAGGAATATTCATCTTCATTTGGTTCACTCCTTCTCATCTTTCTTCCTTGGGAAAGCTCTACAGACCCCCCCCCGTCTACACAGTCACCTCTCCTTCTCTTCAGAATCCTCCTTTCAGTGTGCAATTTTGACTCACTGGTGGGATCATTTGTTGATCTTCTGTCCCTCCTCAGACTGTACGGCTGATGAGGGCAGGGGCCACGGCTCTTTGGTTCTCTGCTATATATCCAGGCCCGGCACAATGTTTGGTATACAGTAGTCACTCAAGAAATGTTTGTTGAATGAATAAATGAATGAATGAGTGAATGGTGGGGACACAGCAGTGAATGACACCCTTTCTACCCTCAAGGAGGAGGTCACAGACGAGAGACTGAGAAGAAAACTCACGACTGCCACAGAGAGTAAAAAGTGCTTTGATGGCAGCATACTCGGGGGCTTTCGGGAGGCTCCCTCCACGGACTACAGACTTAGGGTAGTTAAGGAAGGCCAAGAGTTGTCACCTTTCCGTGTCTGTCTGAATGGATTGATTATTCAATAGAAGAAAAGAAAAAGAAAAGAAACAGTCAAGACTTAAACAAAAACCCCACCCAACCACCCTGTGCACTTGAAATGTCGTTTAAAACAAAATCTACAGTGGCAACCTGAAATGACAAACACGGGCGCTGCTGGAGCTCGCTGAGCAGACCCGTGTTCTCACGGAGGTCGCTGGCACGGAGCACTCCGGAGAAAGCGAATTACCGACAGAAGGTGCTTGCAGGGCGTGGGACCTGACCAAAGGGAGCTGTTCTGTCCTCCCTAAATCTTAGCTACGTCTGGAAAAAATGGACAGTCATCACCCTGGGTTCCTTGGTTTTTGGAAGCCATGTGAACACCATTTTTTTTTTTTTTTTTAGAACACTGCTTCTTTCCAGCAACAAAGGAAACAGTATACTGATGAACTCCCATTTTCCACGTATGGCTCTTTCTGAGTACTTTCGTTGGAAACCAAAGCCTCCTCAGCCCACATTTACAAGTCATGCAATCCTGGGCCGAAGCATGTCTTCAGAAATCTAAGCCTCGCAGTGGGGCTTTTTATGAGTTCTAATATTAGCAGCAGTGACATCTATTTATTTAGTGAATATCTAAATTCGTGAGGTATCTTTCTATGGAGAAGATACATGAACTTACATTAAAAACAAAACACCTTGCTGGCATTGTCCAGCTCATTGAACTAGACCGTGAAAATGACTGAATAATATTTCAGGATAAAGAGTTCTAGCCAATGTTCTGCCCTTGGGAAGCCTTCCAAGTCTCTTTTCTTAGATACATTGAGGGAATTTTTTCCAAACAGTGCACTCCTAAAACTAACCAATTTTAAATGTTTTACATCTGTATTCAAAGAAAAAAAAAAAGAGTGTCTTGAAAGGATAAACTTTTTTTTAATTTTTTTATTTCAGCATATTATGGGGGTACAGATGTTTAGGTTACGTATGTTGCCTTTGCCCCCCCTCCCCCCCAAGTCCGAGTTTCAAATATGTCCATCCTTCGGGTGGTGCGCATTGTACTCTTTGTGTGTGCCAATACCCGTCCCCTCCTCCCTCCTCCCCCTCCCCCCTGCCCAACATCCAATAGATGTTATTCTTATATGTGCATTTATGTGTTGATCAGTTAATACCAATTTGATGGTGAGTACACGTGGTGCTTGTCTTAAGGATAAACTTTTTATCTTTTACAATGGTTAAAAGCAGTGATTCTCAAAATGTGGTCCCCGAGCCGGCAGCATTGGCTTCATCTGCTCTTGTTAGAAATGTACATTCACAGACTCTCTCAGGCCAACTGAATCAAAATCTTTGGGATGGGCTCAGTAATCTGTGTTTGTTTGTTTGTTTATTTATTTATTTATTTTAGAGACAAGAATCTTGCTCTGTTGCCCAGGTTGGCGTGCAGTGGCATCATAGCTCACTGTAGCCTCAAACTCCTGGGCTCGAGTGATCCTCCTGCCTCAGCCTCTTGAGTAGCTGGGACTACAAGTGTGTGCCATCGTGCCCGGCTAATCTTTTAAAAAAATTTTTGTGAAGATAGCATCTCACTATGTTGTCCAGGCTGGTGTCGAACTCCTGGCCTCAAGCGATCCTCCCACCTTGGCCTCCCAAAGTACTGGGATTACAGGTGTGAGCCACCACCCCTGGCCAGCAATCCGTGTTTTAACAGGCCCTTCCTCCAGATCATTCTGATGCACACTCAAGTCTGAGAACCACTATTCTGAGGCATAAACACCTCAAAAGGTGTTTGATGCTGCGGACCTCATCTGACATCCGGCATCCTGTTTTGCGTAATAAGAATGAAAACTAGAGTCCAAGTTCCATAAAGCAGGGGCATTTTTCAGCTCTGTGTCCCCTGCCAGCTCAACCCTGAGCCTATAGTGGATACTCAGCAACTTTGTGCAATGAATGAATGAGAAAATAACTGGAGAATGATGTGGGAAGTTCAGAGAAATTACATCTTGTGCATAAAGATTATTTAATGGAGTGGATGAGGAGTGAAATTCAGTGATCAGGTTGGGGCTGTGCTAAAATGAAAGGCACAGCCAGATTATGACAAGAAGAGCCCCTAAACCCTGAAAACATAAACATTCTCCTCACATATAAATTTGAAACGTGGAAAAACCATGCAATAAGCTGAAGGAAGCCCAAAGCCCAACACAGATCTGATTTCTCCCTGATAACTATGTCCAGGCTCCTAAAACTGTGAAATACAATTTCTTCATGCATTTTCTGGCCCTTAGCTGGTGCCCTAACCGCGTACCTGGTTTGCCTGTTGGAGATTCTCACGTATGAGTCACACCTGAGCATCATACGCATGCTCTTCCTCTTTTTAAATGACCTCCAGAAGACAAGAAGTGACATTCCACAGACAGCTCCTTTTCTCCTCTTTTGTTTTCAAAGTACACGTGAGGCTGAGACAGGCAGGAAAGCTCGAATTACCTGAGCACACTCACGTCCCCCCACCTCCAAACAAATGCCCCATGAAGGTGGAACACGTGGTTTTCTGTCTGTCTCCGGTCAGTCAGAGCTCTGTTCCCCTGTGCAGTGTTCTAGATCATCTCATGGGGCGAGGGGGAGATTTGGGAGATGGCTGTAGTTGGCAAGGTGGCAGCCGAGGCTGTGGTTTATCCTTCCTAAATTAGCAGCAATACATGTGCAAAAGTTTATGCTGCTGACTCTGCTTTCTGATTTTCCAGGCTGTGGTTGTGAGAATTTGTGAGTATAAGGGATGCTACCTTGTGTGGCTTGTCTGTAAGAACTCAATCATAAATCCAAAAATAACATTTTCTCCGAGGTGAGGGAAGGAGGGAGAGATGTGGACAATCTGGGCCCTTCTCTTTGGAGACCTGGGTTTCCGCCCACTGTAAACTTTAACAAAGAGGTTCGCTGGTGTCATTCTCCACAAGGCGGGACAATTTGTCATGATGGTCAGCAGTAGGTTCCTCGGAGGAGAAAACGGAGTGTGCCGCTTTGGGCACCAGGAGTGTGAACATGCACGTGCATGGCCAACGCCCTCATGGGGCAGGCAGGTGATTTTGAAACCTGGTCAATATTGATTTCAATGTTGTATTATTAACTGAATTGTTGTTCAGCATCTTTAGCCAACTCCTTTGACACTAAGGGGCTTTGGTGGCATCACCTTCGGGGATGCATTGATAATCCTTTTAAAATGCAAGAACTTTGATGGCCAGATCATTACTGTAGAAGATGGAGATCTTAGATTGCTTGTAAGGGTGGCTTTACTGTTCCACTAACCCACGGAGGGGCTGTGACCAAGTCATCACTGCAGCTTGGCCTTGAGGTTTAGACTTGGAGACCAAATGCCCTGTGTCTACTTCAATATCTTCTAGAGGAAATTGTTAACTGGTTGTAAAGTGGTTATAAGATCAAGGACACACTCTTTTAAAACTGGGACTTCAGCTACAGTAACCAAAAGACAAAATAGGTTCTGGCTCCTGTCAGAGTCCCTGATCCCTAAGAAATTCATGGCAGCTTCCTGCATCAGTAATAGACTCGGGTGTAGTGGGAGGGGACAGTGGGACCTACAGAAGGTCTCGGTGGCTAAATGAGGATAGATTGTGGAAACTAAAGGAGAAATTCCAGCTTACTAAGGGATAAGCTCAGACAGCTAGAGAGACAAGATATACTGTGTGTAATACAAGTTTCTTGGAGATACCCAGTGCTATCAAAAGGAGAGATACCAGTATTCCCGTGGGAGGTTTATTATGTTTGAGTTTTTACATGTATATATACTTCTGGATTCTACTTGCAGGTTCTCAGAGTTTTCCTTCTATTTTTTAAATTGTAGTAAAATACACATAAGATTTTCCATTTTAGCCATTTGTAAGGGTACAATTCAGTGGCATTAAGTACATTCACATTGTTGTACAACTGTCACCACCACGCATCTCCAGAACTCTTTTCATCTTGCAAAACAGAAACCCTGTACCCATTAAACAATAACTCTCCCCTTCCGCCTCCCCCCAGGCCCTGGAAACTACCATTCTACCTTCTGTCTCTATGAATTTGACTACTCTAGGTACCTCATATGAGTAGATTCGTACAGTATTTGCCCTTTTGTATCTGGCTTATTTCATTGAACATAGTGTCCTCAAGGTTCATCCATGTTGTAGAATGTACCAGAATTTCTTCCTAAAAGGCTGAATAACATTCCATTGTATGTAGTTGCCACATTTTATTTATCTGTTTATCTGTCGACGGACACTTGTGTTGCTTCCTCCCACCCCCGTTGGCTATGTAAATAAAGCTGCTATGAACATAGGTATACAAGTATCTGTTTGAGTCCCAGCTTTCAATTTTAGTTTTACGTTTGATATAATTTAAGAGCTGGCAAGATTTGAGAAGTAGGTCAAAGATGGCCATAAATTTAGTCCTTGGTGACAGTGAGTGGCAACTGCTGACCTGACAGTGCTGCAGAAGATTTGTCGTCTTATAAACCTAATTAAATTAAAAATCCAGTTGGCCAAATCCACATGCACTTAAGCCAGACAATTTCTTAAAAAGCTAATTAGCTGCAAACTTGAGAGCTCCACCAGCAGATGGAACGCTTTTCTCTAGATTTTTCAATAATTAGACAAGAAAGGTCTTCCAGCCTTTAGACCTCAAAAGGAAGATTTTTATCTTGCTTGCGAATGTATCCATTTTAATGTCATTGGTAAAAATATGCAAAAAGCAACCTTTTAGGTTTTATGATGCAATGATGTAAGATTTCGCTGTCATTAAACCTCCACTCTAAGGAAGGACACAGGCTTTCCCTCATTTTCAGGTTCTTATTTCAGTTATAATAAATTAGGGCCCATGAGGAAGACATTTAATGTTTCTGTATTTTTAATTTGGGCCAAATGAGATAAGCACCATCAACAAATCCAAGATGTGAGCCAACACCCCTGTGACGACTGGGGAACGCTAACCTTCAGAAGTTCAGGGTAACTCCGGCCCTAGAGTTATGTCAACATGAGCCCTTGGAAGGGAAGAGATTAGGCAATTAGCTTGTAATGATTTGTGTCCCAGATTCTTTTTGGGGAACATTAAAAAAAAACAAGAAGAATTCAGACTCTCCATGTCTATCTGTATTAGTCAAATTCTCCTCTGCTCTCCCCTCCCAAAGCCCATTATTGTACGTAATTTTGCCTATATACCTGCCGATACATGATTTATAATACACTTGTTCTTTGTGGCTTACACTAGGAGGCAGCCCTGTTGTTTTCCAGAGCTTCATTTTTATCTACAGTCATTTTGAAATGACTCGATTTGAAAATGGACAGAGACACATTGCCGGGCAGGGAGTTGATTAATAAATATTGATAGAGACCCAGACTTTGTGATTAGAGGAGTAACAGTTTGTCTCTGTGTCCCTGGTCCCTTGTTTGTGTATATAAACACATATACATATATATTCACTTATTATTGATACATTGATGTATTATTTTGTGTCTCTGTGTCTCACCTCCTCAAGACAGGTACTTCACTTTGTTTTCACAGATTTCTAGCCCTGATCCAAATCTAAATTCTCTGCTTCTTCACAGAACACCCCTACATCCACTGCCTCAGTTGAATCTGCTTTCCTAGAGCCGTAGTTTCCCCCACTTTCCCTTCTGGGTGTTGTTTTTCTTCATAACCCAGGGACGCCGGACACTCTGGCCCTCCATGCCCCTCCGTTCTCGTACAAACCTTTTCTCATGAGGCTCCTGCCATCCACTAAATCCTCCCCGTGTCTGCCCTCCCCAGGGCTGTCCCATACCTGCCTCCCGGCCCTTCCTGCCACTCAGCGATGGCTCCTGTCCTCAGCTCTTTCTGTTCTCAACCTCAGCTCCCACCACTCCCTTCCAGTCTGTGCACGTGGCTCTCCTGGCTGTCCCTGTGTGTTATGTCTCAGACCCTTGACCTCATCCACTACGATGCTCTTCATCCCCCTCCACTTCCGCCAGGTGCTCCTGGATCCTGCCATCGCCTGGAACTACATCTCACCTCTATCCGAGGTTTCAAGCTCCAGGGTCTCACCCAGTGAGAGCGATCCATGTTCTTCCAACTCTTTTGCTTTCACTACACTCAGTCTCCAAACTCATTCTCCAACCTTCCCTCCAAATAGTCACTGATATAACAAATACTGATTGAGACACTCTGCTGGCCTCTGGGAATTTAGCGATAACTGAAAATGGACACACACCCTACCTTCATAGAGCTCGCAGCCCAGCAAAGGAGAGATAATTGGTCAAATGATTGCACAAAGAAATGTAAAATTGCTGCCGTGCTGACTGCTGCAAAGGACAGACTACACTCTTGGGCAGGGCAGTGGTAGTGGAGCTGCTTTCTGAAGCATGGGTAGTCTAAGAGAGGAGGTCAGTCTTCTGGGAGGAAGGAAGAGCCTGTGCAAAGCCCCTGTGGTAGTTTGGGGTGGGAGGAGACAAATGGTGAATTAGAACTGGGCATTTGGCATACTGGAGTCTAGCGAGAGAAGGTGTGGGAGATAAAACCGGAGAAGGAAAGGACTGGAGTTTTCAGGGTCCTGTTGACTCTGTCAGGGATTTTTTCTTCATACTAAAAGCTGTGGAAGTCGTCCGAAATAACTTAAGGAGGGTCTTCTTCAATTTATATGTGCGTCTTGAAAATCTAGTCTATTCTACTCTGAGTATGGCTTCATAGTATTGCACTTTTGGAAGTAAGTACCAGATCCCAATGCCTGTAAAATCCTAGACATCTTTACTAGGCTTCCTTACATGTGAATAAACCACTTTTATTTTTATCTGAAAGTCCCATGCATTTTATTTTAATGCTATAATTCCAAATACCAACTACTGAAAACACCTCTTTCTTCTCCCTTTCTTTTTTCTTGAATACATCTCTACTTACTCCATTGTTTATTCTTGGTTTCCAGTGAATCAATTTATGGCATTTTTGTGTACGCACTTCCATAAGTCAAATATAATGTTCCAGAATGCTAGATTAAGAATTTGGGGGACTTATGGATATTTATATGGCACTGTTAAAATATTGGTTTTATATTTTACAAATCTTTTTTATTTAAGATAACAAAAATACTTTTTTGGTAGCAAGATGATCTTCTGTTGAGAACCATTAATGATTTAGGAATGAGAAAAATATATTAACTATACTTGCTAGATTGTGAAGAAAAAAAAATCCTTTCCCTTTTCCCTAAAGAAAACCTGTGACTCAGAGCGTGAACATCTAGAGACAAGACCTGTGAAACGTGGGCTTTTCAAGGACTCACAGAAGCAAGGTGGGGGGCCTGGGTCAGACCACCACTCAACTCCTTGTAGCGATAGCAGAGCTGAGACCCAGTCTCAGGGGAGAGCCGATCAGTGGCCCCTCTAAGTTGTGTTTTGCTTTGTTTCAGTCTTGTGGGATTGACATGCTACATGAACAATTGATTGTGCTGCTGGAAACACAAACTATGAATTCGAGAGTCCATGGAATTTACTCTTGCGATTTTATGAAACAACCCTCTTGGATACAGACCTAGGGACAGGTGTATTGTCATCGTGCTGAATTATGCATACATGGTAGACAGTTGGCATAAAGGAGTGCTGCTACCTTTTGAAGCCAACAGTTTTTAATTCTTTTACTGTGTGCAATAACCTACCAAGGTCCTCACCTAATAATCCTCTGTTTCAGTTCCACCATTTCACAGGTTGCAAAACTGAGTCCCGGAGAGATTAAGTGATGTGCTTAAGAGCAAACTGCTTATTGGGGCAGAGTGGAGATTCAAACCCAGGCCTCCTGACTTGGAGTCCTGTGCTCCTCTTGCCACATGTCAGTCATACTATGGACCTGGTGTCTATCCTCCCCCAGAACAGCCAGGTGGACTTGGCATGTCAGGAATTCTTTCCTGTTCCTTGGTTTTCCATTCTTCCCTTTCTCTCCCCCTTCCACTTTGTGAATACACAGCGTGGGCAGTGTTAGTTCTATACCCGACCCAATCCTTCCTTTGATATTCCAGAAGTGTCTGTTTATACATGTAGCATTTCTTAAATTCACAAGGGACTCCTGTGTAATTTAAACTTCTAGATTCCACGGTCCTTGAGGGCAGAGGCTAGGCCTGACTTACCTATTGTATTTGAGCTTTGCATTTCCCTGTCTCTCACTCCTAGCAGTTCAATAAATGTTTATTGGCATTGTTAAATCCACCAGACCAAACATTTTAAGTTTGATGTTCCAATGATATTATCTCTCAGAAATAAAATGCCGCCAGATTGTTTTGTCTTGAGAGTTCTCATGTTTATTTTTTTATATAGTGAATTTTATTGTATATAAATTGTACTTCAATTTAAAAAGTCCTGTGCCTTTAAGATCACATATGAAAAATTGTCCATTTTCTGCGAAGGGCCTCTGCTGCCCAGTAGATGGCTGAGCCCTGATCAAACATGTAGAATCATCAATTAGGGTCATTCGCTCTGCTGTGAGCGGAGGAGAATGTGTAAAACCTGCTCAGGAGAGAATTAATTCATCCTCTTCTCTGTACTTTTTAGAGTACGCCGAACAGGATTCTCTAAGCCTGCAGGCCTCCTACATATGTTCTAATGGGCTAATTGGTCAGGCGACATTTGTAAATTAATCTCTGGCTTGAGCTAAGTGGTTTCCCCTAATGGCTTTAATTCAGTGACTCCCATTCTTAGCCACATGTCAGACTCACTGGAGGAGCTTGTTAAAAAGAGTCGCCCAGGTTCCCCCGTCCCCGGCTCATGGTTCTCTGGTCCCGGGTGGGATGAGGGCATCTCTGCTTTTCAAGAAAAGCTCCTCAGGTGATAGGAGCCTGGTGGCAGCCCCCTTCGTGGGCCTTGGCACCACACCCATCTCCTAAGGCCAACACAGCCGCCCGTGCCCACTGGCAGCACATGGGCCTACGCCCCGCGACGCCAGTCCAGGTTCAAGGACTGGCAGCGTCTCTGACGCACCAGCTTTTCTGCTTCAGTCACCTCTGTGTTCACATCGCTGAGTCTGCCCTTTCCTTGAAGAGCTCCCATAACCTGAGGGGGAATATGCCCCGCCTGGCCATCCTATTTTCCAATTTCATGAACTTTCTGAGACATTCGAAAGATCTTCATGGCCTGCCGGAATTTCCTTCTAGGAAGTTGGCTGTGAACTTCCCCTCGCTACTCTCCATCTGTCACCAGAGTCCTCTTCATGTCTGGGGCTGGGGACAGACTTTGGTTTTTTGTCTTTGGATACACTGTGTGTCTGTGTTCCTGGTATTCTTTTGTGCAAATACGTGTCATGTTTGATCTTAGAGTTTTGAAAATGGATGACTCCAAGCACCGTTTCTCTAATGATGTTTATCAAGTTGCTTTTGGTTTTTTAGGAATCTGACACAGTACTCAACATTACCACACAGCGTGTGGGTGTTTTCAGTAAATCTAAGGATATGGCCATGAGTGCTGTCCAAAGAAGCCAACGTGATTTGGGGAGCCCAGACTGTGGGAAGCTGGGGAAGCTGGACAGGCTCCGGTGAAAGTGAGCAGCAGTCGTGCCCTAGGAGGGGGCGCTCAAGTCATCTCTTATGTCAGACACCTGTCCTCAAGTTCCCACACAGGATAGGGCTTTGTGAGGTACTTGGTGGTTCTAAGGATGATTCTCGGCCGCTGGAGGGCAGGTGTGCCCTCTCTCTCAGACACACACGGCTTGGGGGATTGTGCTTTCCTGCCTCATCTCACCGTGTCCCTAGGGCTTCAGTCCTCTTTGTCTCTGGGACTGTAGAAGCACACAGAAGGATTCCCACTGGCCCTGCCCCTTCCTGGAGGATATTAGAGTAGCTGTAACATGTAGATAGGACACTTTGAGAAAGAAAAGGTTATTGAGACAAGAGCTCTCAGTTCCTCCCTTTTCTCGCTGCTTCTCCGTTTATGAGTGATCTGCCCAGGCAATAGCTTATTATGTAATGGCTATACCTATCCTATAGGATTTATCACTAATTACATAATATTAATGGCATAGGATTCATCTATGTAAGGACTACTCCATAAAAGAGTTTATTTTATGACTTCCAGTGGATTTCCTTCTTTTGTTTTTCTTGGGCCTTATGCATAGCGTATGTTAAATAAATGCTTGACTATTTGGGGGCGCTTTATAACATTACCATTACCATTTAGGCTAAAATCCAATCATTTTGTGTTCTCAGGCTATTTTTCATATTTGGAGTGGGGTTCTCAGACAATGGGGGATTTGTTAGAGAGATAGAGATAGGAAGAGAGAGAGAGAGAAGACATAAGTCCTTCTGAGGTGCTTTGTGAGGGCCCTGTAGAAGACAAGTCTCTGCTGGGTTTCTGTTTTCATGGCCGCCTCCAAAGAGTTGGTGTGTTTTCTGCAGCACCTGGATCCAGGCTGACAGTGTCATCAAGCCTGACACGATAAAGAGGCATGTAGCGAGTTTGAAGATTACATGCACAGTTACCGTGATACCGAGGAGCAGGTCCTCTCCCCACAGAGCATTTCATGCATGGAGGCAGGTGAGGTGGATCCTGGTGGGTGGGGTACCTTGGCTCATCCTGTACCTCGTTGAAAGAAAGCTGAACACGTGGACCCAAGCATGGGTCCACTCAACAAAATCTTCAGTCCCTGGGAGTTGCGGAGGTCATTTCCCCCCTGGCTTTCTTCCCTCTCTTATGCTATCAGAGAGATGCTGACATTTGAGCTTCCATCTTAAGAGGGCAGCAGGATTCCTTCCCTCCTCCTGTCACAGGCTGATTTGCCTAAATAAGGAAGGCATTAGTCCCCATCGCAGATGTCAAGTGGAGGCAGCTGGGACAAATTAGTGTCAGCTACCCTGTCTGGCCATCCTGATGCCGGGAAATCATTGCCATTGCAGGAGAGCTTAGATTTTGAGTTCTTTACACAATGATGTAGATGCCATTAGGGAGAACTTCTTTCCTGTCCTTTCCTGCAGCCATGGCTTTTAGTGGCATAGGCCTACATAGCCAGCTCTGACAGATGCCCAGCGTCCGCAGGCACACACGCAGGGAGCCAAATGGGTAAGGATTAGTCTGGGATCAGCTGTTTATGAATGAAGATGAAGCCCTTCCCCTCTGTCCTGGCCACACCCCTTCTCTTTGCAGCTTTTTGAGAATGAGGTCAGGGCCAGGATCTAACTGCTTATGTCTCAGAAATAGCAGCACAGATCAAAATTAATCTTAAGCTGTTTGTTTTCCTGCCTCCTTCTGATAATAGAGGAAAAAGCAGAGTCCTGTGCATGTTTTGTTTGCTTGTTTTTGTGTCTGCCTTTGCAAGGAACAAGTGAATGAATGTGTGTGTGGGGAGAGACCGAGGTGAGCCAGCCAAGAGGGATTAGTGCTGGGGAGATGATGATTACTGACAGACTACAGGAGTTTCCTTGGATTCAACTGGAGCATGTTTTAGTTTTTAAAACAAAATGGAAGAATAAAATAAACTGCAGGGCATTGTTTTAACACTCCCTTTCATAAGCAGATTTTATCAGTTGCTATGAAACTGCGTATTCCTTTTACAGTGCCCAGTTGTTTTGACTGTCATTTTCTGGACCGCGTAGCCCACTATCTGTCCCTCATAGCCCCATGGAGTTTTGCAATGTTTTAAATGAGTATCTTATGCTGGCCAGGTGTGATGCTCACGCCTGTAATCCCAACACTTGGGGAGGCTCAGGTGGGAGGATCACGTGAGCCCAGGAGTTCCAGACCGGCTTGGACAACATAGGGAGACCCCATCTCTGTTAAATAAATAAATAGATAGATAGATAGATAGATAGATAGTATTTCATGCAGATTTCATTTTCCATCAGCCACTTTGGCACACACACAAAATACAGATATGCGTGTCTGTGATTGTCCCTCTTTCTTTGTCTTATACACCAACCCTCTTTGCACACACACAGCTTGACCATGCCTAGTCCTTACATAAATTGGGATTCATCTGTACCCACCAGCTAACGCCCCAGGGATGTCAGTGTGTGTATACTCTGAGGAGACTGACACTTCCAGCCCTTCAGCCTATAGTCTCTTTAGGACATTAGCATATCTTAAAGGTCTTCGTTGACCCAGCTGGAAGACATTGTGTACAGGGGAGTGTTTACTTTTTGTTCTCAGGCGAAATTGTTGGCTGATAGCCTCTTTTTTATTTTTACTCTCCTTTAGTTGCATTAACAGTCTTCTCTGTGAAAGATTAAGTAAACAAATTAGAATGTTCAGTGAGGACAGAAGTGTCAGTGTCAGCCTAATCTGCTACATATTCGTCTGATGGACCTTAGTGTGACAGGTGTCTACTGAAGGAGATGCCAAAACTGTCCTCTATCAATGACGATTAATTTTGAATGAAGAGTGTAAAGAAGGACAAGGATTGTCACATAACTGGCCTAATGGATTACCTAATTTGACTTCCTGCACCTAAACTGTTTTCCTAACTACTTCAGAAGTATGATAACCACGCACACAGATAGAGTATACATGCAGTAATATATCTGTAGCTGTGTACATAGATGTATATACACACACACACATAAGGACATTTGTATAAGCAAATTTGTGCTTTTCAAATTGGTATTTCTTGTCTAGAGACAGAAAGTAGATGAGAGGTTGTCTGGGACTAGGAGACAGGAATCAGGATTAATTGAACAGGCACGAGGGATCTTATCGGGATGATGATAATGTTCTGAAACTGGATAACAGGGATGGTTGAAGAACTTGGTGAATTTACTAATAGTCATTGATGAATTATACACTTAAAATGGGTGAATATTATGATATATAAATTATACCTCAATAAAGCTGTTACAATTGATATCCCCATATTTGAGAGCATTTAGATCCTACGTTACATATAATATGAAAAATTTTATCAGCCCAAATTTTTATCGACTTCATTCACAGAGAAGCTGGACCTTGAGATCTCAGGGCCAGATAAAAACCCAATGCTGTAAGATATAAAAGTCTGCCCTGACACCTATTGGCAAGGGGCGAGGTTGCTGCCCACCACCGAGGAAGGAGCCAACATCGAGGGCATATGTAGGGGCAGCAAGGGGTGAGATTTCCAAGCAGGTCCCCAACAGCGATTGAAATGGTATTTCAGAGGTGCTGCTGCATGTGTCAAAACACCCAAACATCCTCACGTCCAGCTCTTAGGTGATGGCATTCTTCTCTTCTTTTGCAGGTTGTCTTGGTCTTTGCTCTCAGCATCGGTGCACTTGTAATATACTTCATAGATTCGTCAAAGTGAGTATTCAATACATTGTCTTGCCTTTTTTCCAAAACAATTGTTAGCCTTTACATTGATCAATGTATTTACCTTAACACCAACCCTTACGAGAGCCTCCTGAGTGTTGAAGACTTTTGGAGGAAGGCAGGGCTGTTCTGTGCTGATTTTCTGAATGGGAAAGAAAGCTCTCAGAAGGAAGGCTACTTTCATTCTGCTGGCCGAGAGAAGAGAGGTGTCTGGGGTCAAACCTCCTTGCTGGACATTATTTATTTTTTAATAACTATTTCTTGATGAAATTCTTGCACCGAAGATGTCAAGAACTTAAGAGGGCTTGATGGGAATTTGCAACCTCTGGGAGGGTTGACAGTGTCCACCAGATGAGAGTCCAAGCTGTTCATTCTCTCCATGGTTGTAGGATCCTTTTCTCATTTGGGTTTCTGATGCTTTGATCTTATTGGAGGTGAGATTAAAAAGCATGGTGTCATCCTTTTACCTGCCAACCAAATATGCAGCTGAAGCATCACACACTGGTGCTTCTTGACTTGTGAAGGTAAGGAGATGGGATGGAGGAGTTCATGATAACTCCCAGAGGGGAAGGCCCATGGCCATCTGAGAAGTCCTAGAATGGACACTTGTGCAGACAGACCCCTTGGGTGCCAGCTGAGGGTACTGGTGCTCCAGGGTGAGCCTGGATGTCAGATGGTAAAGATCTTGCAGGAGGAAGAGACAACAGACCAGGCTGCTAAGTGGCAGCCAGATATGCCCCGTTTCCTGCAGGTGCCTCCCCTGGGGGCTTCATTGTTTCAACTATTCTATTGTAATCTTGAAATTGACGGCATCTGGGAGACGAGGGGAGCTGGAGTCTGACCCCTTTTCTGTTGAGACCTGAGCTTGGCAACTCTGACAACAGTGGCCTTGAACTTGTTCCCTCCTTGTCCACTGTGAGAGTGATTTTAACTTCTTTAACTCTATCCTGGATACTAGACTTTGATCCTAGGAAATCTGCTTGGTGTTCCTGTTGGCTCAGACTGCAGTGTGCCTGAATTCTGAGCTTAGTTTTGTGGGGCTCAGAATGGTAGTAATTTCATGCACACCTAAACTCTGAATTTCTCAGAGCCATCTGGTCACCAGCCAAAGGATTTTGTGCATTTGGGTGCAGAGGCCAAAATGGCATGTCAGAGAAAATAAAGAAAACATCTCCTCTAATAACCTGTCTCTGGGAATCAGCCAAGTTTGAGAATATATGAGGTCCTTCAGCCTGTCCCCACACACAAGGCTGGGCTCCTCAGGAAACAAGGCTCCACGTGCTTCCTCCATCAGCTCTCCCTAGCCAACAAAGAGAAGAACTTTTTTAAGTGTGGAAGGCTCCAATTGCCATGTCATTGAAGGTAAGCCCTTCTAAATACTTACTCTTAATGATTCTGGATCATATTTGAATTGAGCTGAAGATCTTCTAAAGTCCCTGGTCTAATTTTTCCAATCTCTCTCCAGGAGTGTTCTCGCATGTCGTGGGGTGCAGACCCTGCCAACTTCTATGCTGGGGGAAAAGGTTCAGGCATGTAGCCTTTGCCCCAGAGAGAGCAAAACCTATGTGGAGGTGAGTGTGGCGATGGGTTCGGAGGACAGATGCCCTGGCCAGCGCCTTCCTGCACTTTGCCTACCTTTTGGCTCCTCTGTATTTCTCAGAAATAAAATGCTTTTTAGATGGCTTTGGATGATGTCCTTTTTTATAGTGTCTACTGTGACGCACCCCTTTGCTGAGTAGATCCTGGTGTTCTCTGTCTCCGTGTGAGAGCACGGGAGGGATGCGATTCCCCAACACAAGCCCTCTTCCCTGAATACCCTGCACCACCTCAATGTCCTTGGCTTTGATTTTGATTCTGCTAAACCTTGGGGACACTGACGTTGGGAGTCTTCTCTGATTCTGGTTTCGTTTATGGGCTTGCAAAGAGTCTATTCCAAGGATGGACCTTCAGTCCTGTCCTCAGCTTTTCCTAGCAAAAATACCAATAAGCTTAGAAACAAAATTGGTCCCCACTCTTCCTGAGGACTGTCCTAGCCTCATCCTCACTTCAGCCTTGCTCTCTTCTCTGTCTCTGAACTGTGTGGTTTGGCACAGCAAAGCTTTGTGTGTAAGGAGACCTCATGGTGGTTTGCGTAGCCCTTTCAGCTCTTCATTTGCATCATTTCATTAGGTCCCGAGACCGCAGCCCAAGATTCTGTCCTGGGTGGGCCAGATCAACAGAGTCAGCACAAGGAGTCTTGCATCTTCCGGGGAGAGTCAGCAGCGTACTCCAATTAGTATGGGGTAGAATTAAGGATTCTGCAATCTATAAAGTCACCTGTATGGTAAATCTACAATTTCCCAGGAATAAAACAAAATGAAACCTACTGAACAAATTATAATCAAGATTAGTGAACAACATAAGATGAAGTTTTATCCACACATAATATGCAAACAGAAAGAGGGTAAGAAAGTAGCATGTAAAATTTTTAAATTTCCTTTTTTTACCATTTAAAATTGTCACTGGTTTTTCATAGTCAAGGTTTGGCTGGCCATCTGGGCATCTTGGAAAGATAGCTTTACACTTCTCTTGGAAGCTGTACTAAATCAACACCCTGGGAAAAAGTAGCCAATATTCTCTGAAATTTAGTTAGTATTTAAACCCTTCAAATAAATGAATCAGGAGACAACCTATAGGTTGAGTCAACCCATGAGTGACCCTAATTGGGCAGACGTTGTCCATGAAATGGCCTGTCCTGGTGAATTTGAACCAGAGCTGGCCTCCCCAAAATGAAAGGAGGAATATCCCATTAGCACAAGTTCAAGATTCTGGGCTCTCTGCACCCTTTGGAAAGTGCAAGGTGTGCAGATTAATGCCTGCAACAGGCTCTGATGGCCTGCTCTGCCAGCCCCGTCCCAAGGCAGGCCAGCCCGGGTCATGCAAGTGCACAAGCAGGTCAGGTCCTTATTCCACGTCTGTGCATCGGCGGAGGGTTAGGCCATTCAGATAAATATCATAATTGGTGAGTTTGTGATCTTTTTAACCTTTCGAAGCTCATTTTACTATCAAGAGGCGCTGGTTAAATCACTTCCAAGGTCATCTTCTCCTGCACATCTTTTCAGTTGTTAGACCAAAATAGATCCCTGCATGGGTCTTTTTCATTCACAGGGTTGAGAAGCCCTTCTTTGGGCCTGGTCTTAATTTTCCTAGAGTGATTGCGAGTGAAAAATCATTTGTGTAGCCTCAAGTGGTTACTATCTAGCTACAACAGATTGTCCTTGGCGCTCCAGGAGTTGAAAGCCGAAGAGAATTACATTAAACTGCATTAAAATTATGCTTCATCATCCCAGCAGTAGACTCTCTAGAAACACCCAAGCAGAAGGAGATGTCTCTCTCTGGACCTAGTCTTTGGTTAGACATAATGTCAGTGACTTAGCAAACACGGAGAAGCACTGAGCCCCCCACATACCACACCACAATCCCTCCCCCAAAAGATATCCTCCAATTAGCCACACGAGACTAACAGTATCCAAAAAAACTCCCTTTCCTTTTCATTCTTTTTAAAAGGCCTTCTGCCCAATTTATGTCACACATCACTCTAGCTCCCAATTCTGAAGTCTCCCAGTGCCTACGCCAACCCTCTCATCCCACACACCCTGATCCCTGTGAAGCAAAGATTTTTAAAATATTGTACAACCAAGTCGAAAGTGCCTGGAGACGCCCTATGGGTGCTAATGTCACCTTAGCTGCTTCCATCCTTGTCTGTTTCCTCCCTCTGACACAAGAACAGTAATTCTTATCTAATAGATAAGGGAAAAAAATGAAAACAAAGACTCAGGGTGTCAGCATGAGGGCAAGATTCGTGGATTGCATAATGCAGCCCTCCCTGTTGCATCCAGAATTTCAAGAGAAAGTTGGAAGAGAAAGAGGCTCAGAGCTCTGGGTCTGCATTTTTCCAGGGGCACGCTGGGAAAGGATGACTCACACGCGTGAAGATATACATTCCTTTGATTCATGTTTAAATGCTGCTACTTCTTATGCTACGGTTATGTGGATTATGAATATTTAATGCTGCGTAGACTGAAAATGAAGGTCAAGTCCTGCTCACTGGTGACTTCAAGGCAAGCTCTTGTCTCTCAAAGGGAAGCTACCTGCTGTTAGCAGAGTAAAGCTGAAAGGTTATACATTGTTAAATTTTTCCTTAATGACTTTATCTGCTCCAAAATGGCTGGTGCACAGTGGGGGCGCCTGCTGATTGTTCCACTCTTTGCTCTTGGCTTCTGGTATCTGTACTGTTCTTTGGGGTCTCTGGACATTAGGAAGGAGGAGGGGAAAGCAGCTCAAATTTTGTAGAGCACCTAACCAAAGGGCCTGATTGCCAGGGCAACAATGGGGTTATGTTTGGAAAATGGCCTCTCCCCAGTCTTTTTAAATTTTGCTTTTGTATTCATTCATTCATTCATTCATTCATTTTGCATTCATTCATTCACTTAAAACATCTTTAAATGTGATAACGCTGACTGTTTTCTTGGTGGCAAAATTGCTTATGGTTAGGTATGGTTGAGGAAAACTATCTTTAAGATTGCAATAGGAATTGACCAGATTGTTTTCATAGTCTCCGAAATAAACTGGCACCATTGATGTAACAGAGGTACCCAGAGCTTTAGCAGAGCCGGTTAGTTGCCCAACAATTTCACTCGCCCCAGTCTTTGCACCGCCTGGCTTCTCATCCCTCACCCTAGAAATGCTCTTTCAAAAGGGAAGAGAGGGCAGGTGGTTAGAAGGAACTAATAATATTTGCTGATTACGTGCTGTCTGTGAGCTGTAGTGCCAGGCATGCACTCTCACTGAATTCCCCTAACGACTTCTTCGGGTAGGCATCCCCATTCCTACTTTACAGACGGGGAGGCGAAGCTGCAGGCTTAGCCCGAGCCACGTAGCTAGTAAGCGGTGGAGCCAGGATTTGATTCCAGCCTGGCTCCTTCCAAAGCCATCGCTCTCCCAAGTGTCAAGAAGTGAAATTCCAGATTGTGGCAGTAACTGAAGGGGTTTAGTGAGATGTTGCAAGAATGGGAGGTCGCATGGCCTCATCCCGCCAACCCATCAGTCTTGTTTCCTCTTCTGTCCTCCTTCTCCCCTTTTCTCATGCTGGGAGCCAAGTCTGTAGTCGGAGGTGCCCGGGAGGCTCCTACCATGGGCTTTCCCCCTAAGACACTGCCCTGGGTCATGTGCCGGTTGATGTCTGCTTGGGCCTTGATGCATTCCTTCCTAATAATGGCTTAGTGAGACCCACTTCTCTTCTATCTCAGTGGAGTGGCAGCATTTTGTGGTGGGTACAGTCGATGAGCAAAGAACAAGGATGGTTGATTGTTCCCCACAGGCTTCTCCCACCTGGGAGATTCTGTCTAAGTAGAAAGACCCTTTGGTCTCCCCATCCTTACCTAGTTCCCAGTGCCTGTCTTTTGGCACACTGAAGTAGATAATGACAAATGCCCTGTTTCCCCGGGAGATAAATTTTTTTATCTCTTTAGAGAGTTATAGAATTAGTTTGTTGTTGTTTTGCATTATGTTGTACAATATTTATGTGCCTAGAAAATTAGTATCATCAAACTAATAGATTTTAGGAAAATTGGGCCCAAAAGAGGTTTCTATGGAGATCTTAAGAAATGACATAAGATACCTGGCTTCCTTCTCCAGCCTTGTTCTGACTGTGCACAGGTGTTGGCCTGGTGCCTCTCATGTGCCCACCTCACAGCAGGCACCTGGCAGAACTGTGAGGACAGCATAGATCCCATCAGTGACAATGCGTTGTAAACTGTAAAGTACGGTGCACACTAGCTTTCACTGTCACCGTCAGTACTCCCCACCTCACAGCAGGGCCAGCTGGGCAGCCCGTGGCATAGAGAGGGAAGCTCACCAGCTGGGAAGCTCCGTGCCCAGTTCCTTTACGGAACATGGCCTTTCTAGGTAGTGCTCTGGAAAATGAGCCCCAGTTCTCCGCCTCGGTGCCCTTTTCGAGAAGTCACGGCATGCATTTAACCTTTGTTGAAGAAGTCAACACACATCACTGCGTGTGCAAAGCATCTCCCTATTTCCTTTTTTTTCTTTTTAAATACTCCCCCCAGTTTTCTCCACCCCTCAGTGACATTTTTATTGCCAGGCTTTGATTTGGAAAATTATGGGTAGGGAAAGTTCAAGGGCAGGATGTTGAGAACAGCACTGCACATCTGTGAAGGGAACACGACAGGAGAGCCAGCAGCTGTTGGGAGAATGGAACGTCAGATGGCAGAGGAGCCCGCTGAACGATGGGGAGAGGAGACGCCCTCAGGGCAAAGAGGCTACAAATAACTCCCAACAAGAAGTCCTTGTCCCCTTTTAGGATTTACCCTTTAATGGCAACACTCAGTTCCCTGGTATGGGAGTAACCTTAACTCATCCCTTCTACCTCGTCCCGTTTTTGCATTGCCATTCTTTCATTAACTGAGTACATACCTGGTAGAGAAGAGAGGTGGAGACAATGCCAAGGAATCAGGTCAACTTCTGTGTATGTCCTTGTCTCCATGTGGGTAGATTTTGGAGAACAAGATATGTTTTTTGGTTTCCAAACAAATTGGCTTGATTTACTTCAAAGTTCAGAGCCTGAGCGCCCTTCCTCCTTCTTCCCTCCACACTGGCGAGGGAGTCTCGGCTTCCTTGTTTATTGCTCCCTGCTCAAGTGGTACCTCAGTGTGACAGCATCTGGCAGCATCAGGGAACTGCTTATCTTTGGCACTTTGTTGGAAAACATCAAGGACTGTGCTAGGAGTGGAAGAGCACAGAGCTGGACCTTCCAGGTTCGCTACCACAGGCAACTTTAGAACATGATGTTAGGGTTGAGGAGGCCTCAGAGTGCAGCTGGTGCCACTGTTCCCTGTGCCTCACCGTGCTCTCCTGGGGAATGAGGGCTGGGAACCTGCTCAAGGTCACCCGACCAGCCAGGAGCAGAGCTGGAACTGGAAGCCCCAGCTCTTTCCTCCCAGTCTAGGCCCTTTTGATCTCTTGGGTTCTTTCTACTAAATAAAAAAGTGAACAAAGATGTGATAGCCTATTCATTGAATAACAAAGCATATTCTGACTTTTTGTGCCAATCCTGGACTTCTAGGCCTTCATCACGGGGCAAACCTTAGGGCCGTGGATAAGCATAAAGATATCCCAAGGGGGAAAAGATCAAACCCAGCCAGGTGGCTGCTTGGGATTAGTTTATTTCATCCCCACTGTCAAGAGGCCTTAAATTGCTTGATTTTATTATCCTGCAACTCTCTCTCTCTCTCTCCCTCTGCCTCTGTACTATTTCAGATTGGGGGTGGAGTGGCTAAGAGTTCAGCTCTGTTGTGGAGGGTCAACAAGGCTGAGTGCATTGGTTTGGCCTGTTTGGAATTTATTATGCATTACTTTTGAGGACATTTTGCCCGATGTCTCATTTGTTTCCCCTGTGAAAACACTATCAGATAACGACGCCTATAAATTTATATCTACTCTACCCTCCAAAATTAGAATGAATTATTTCTTCTCTTTTCACCACTCTCCAGAACTTAAAAAGAATGCTTTGGATGATCTGACACTCTCTTTGCCCTCTTATTTCTTTTAAAAGAATGGTTGTTTCAGGGCGAATGAAGCAAATGAATTCCCTTTGAGGCCCCGTGGTTACCTGTGTCCTCTTCAGTGAGCATGAGTTTATCCCCAAGAGGGCTGAATCTGCTCCCCATCACATGGCACCGATCCTCCCTCTGAAGTCACAGGCAGACGTGCGTTCAGGAACTGCCGAGAGATCCGGGTAGGAGCCAGCTGGAGCGAAACGTTATATAGCTCAAAACGGTTTAATCCAAACACAAGGGCAGAGCTCATGCTTAACACAACTGTGGCGGCGCTGAGGTGTGGTGGTGGCTATTACAGCTGTATCATGGGGTTTATGGGCTGGAGGACATGTCACCTCTTTCTTGTCTTTTACCCCTGTCCTTTGTCCTGACAGCCTGACAGTCTGACAAATTGTAGCTTTGGGGAGACCCCGGTCAGTGATGAGTCATTTGTGCTTTAAAAATAGAATCTCTTGAAGCAAGGACACCCTTGGGACTTTCTGATGCGTATGTCACTGTTCATAGAATTTGGGAGTAGGGAGAGTGTGTGTGTGTGTATGTGTGTGTGTGTGTGTAGGGGACCATCGTGTCCCACCGATACAGTGGGGAAGCAGAGCATGGAGGAGTGGCCGCCAGGCTCAGCACAGTAACAGATGAGGCTGAGAGCCATGTACCTGTGGCTGTAAAGGTGTCAGTCAGGTAGTATGTCTCTATGGAGTACCAACTGTGTGCAAGACATTTTGCTAGGTATTGTGGGATTTTGAATACTTATGCATAATACTATTAATAGATGTTTTCCATTAAGATGTTTAAATTATATATATTTTTACAAAGGTCAGGAAGTCCAGCCATATATACAGGAAAAGTGAGATAACAAAACAAGAAAACAAGTGAGATACCACTAGGCAATATATTGTCAATTACTAACTAATATGAGCATTGTGAACAATAAGTGCTGATTGACAGCTGAGGGGCTGAGAACATAGCTGGTGCTATAAAATGTTTTGGCTCTCGGGGAGACTTTGAGTTGAGAAGATAGAAAACTCAGTGTCCCCCAGCTCTAGGAATCCACGGGAGGTACTGTCATTATGGCCTGCACTTGGGCTTCATGATTTTGATTTTCGGTATATGCTAAGTCAAGCGAAACCCTGCTTTGAGATCAGCCACCAGGACGAAGGATCGAGAACACTTCAAGGATAGCATACCAGAATCAGAAAAGCAGACTCTCACCAGGGCGGTAATACTTGTTCTCCAATCGCACGTGATTCAAACCTTTGGAAATTTATATTTGAAAATTTCTGGAAGTGGCTGAAAGGCAACCATCCCATCTTTTTGAAACCGAGATCAGTGTGTGGCGTGCTACACAGGGGACTTGTTTATGCACTGGCCACATACAGAGCTTTGCAGGAGTATGATGGGGAGGAAAGTTGGCAGGAACAGGAGACTGTGCTATTGAAAACAGACCAGGGCATGGACCCGGGATGTCGGTGGGAGACCAGCATTTGCCCCCCGGGCCGCATTGCGATTTCCATGGGCTGAGGTACTTTTGCCTTCTTGGGTCCCTTCTTCCATAAAAGATATTAAATGTTATATTGTGTAGCTGTGTTAATATAAAGATGAATATAATCCAGGCTGGATTTATTATTATTTATTCATTATTATTGTTATATTTATTTTTTCTTTTGATTTTACAAAAGTTAAAATTGAGACTTTTTTTTTGGACTCCTTCGAAGGACAGCGGCCCCAGGCACTGTGCCTGCCGCGTCTGCTGGAGAAGTTGGCGCAGCTCCCCCCTTCCTGTCAGCCTCACCCTTCTGGAAATTTTCACAGATAAGAAAACATGCTCAGACACAGATGCCTCACACTGCACCCCTCTCCATGTTGTCTAATTGTTTCAGATGAGAAAATAAAAATAAGCATTTTATTTCAAGCCCTGTTTTATGACTTGGCTTTGGGAAACATTAACTTCAGCAACCCAGCATGAAAAACCATGGCACCTGTGGATACATTAAAAACTTTGAGAAAACCTAATAATCTTGTTTTTCTGCTGAATTTTGAAAAACATATGCTTTTCCCATCCTTATATCTGAGAGCGAGACTTACTGGTTTAAGAGCTCTGTTTGCTGGGAGTGCCACAGTACAAAATGACATTTTCTTTGTCAGAGGTTTGCAAGCTTCAGACAGGGGAGGGCAGGTGTTAGAAATGAGTGTGGCGGATCTGGTGGGGCCTGCCATGAGCTGAGAGCTCAGGTCTCCCCTAAAGTGTCTTCTCTGTTCCAGCCGAGTGTTCCCAAGCAGAAATGCAGACTCTTGGGGCCAGATCTTCCTATATTTCAGAGAGAAGAGCGAATATTAGCTTTTACGTTGAATCTCCAATTTTAAAATTTTGGCCACAGAGCCAAAACTCTTAAAGTACTCTACAGGCCAAGCAAAACACCTCTGCAGGCCAGATTCAGGCCTCCTGTTTTTCACTTTCTATTCTAAACTGTCTCTCTTTCTGGTCTTGAATTGGTTGTGCTCCCTGAGTGCCAGGAAATGTTCTTAACTCTTGGTCCTCCGTCTCCCAAAAAGGGCCCCTTCTCTCTCCAAGGTGGGGAGTTTTTGGTCTTACGTATTCAGGCTTATTTCCCATCTAACACATTTTTAAACACTGCTTAATTAAATTTCCACGTTTCTTGAGGCAAATACTGTATGTCACACCAATAAATCATCCACAACTTACTGTAAAGCCCCAAAGCTACATATCACGAACTCTACGTCATCTCTGAAAATAACGTTGTTAGAACCTCATAAACATACACTCTGTTTGTTTAAGAACTGCAAGAGCTTTTTAAACATGGTTGCTAAGTCACAAGGGCGTATTTTCCAGGACATAAATGGAAGCAAACATATGCCCCTTAAATTGTCAGATTTTTTTTTTTATAAGAAGGGAGGCTCGAATCAGCCTGTTCTGCCAGTGTATTAACTTGACCCAAACAGAATTGATTATACTAAGTGTGTAAGTGAAAATAATTGTTGGAAACCATCCTCTGACTGACTTAACTGAACAAGCACATTATATGAAACTCAGTTTAGTTTCTAGCATAAGTAAGTATAAAGTATGGGTTGACATAGATAAATCCGGGTTGTAGTTTTCAGGAAACTTAAAGTTCACAATTTGCATTGTGTTTAACATTTACTGATGACATTCTTATGGTATGGCCCCTTCAAAAACAAAATTGAAGGACATCTGGACCTTTCTCCGGAGATAGGGTTCCAAGTCTGGGCTGCAACTCGCTCTCTGACCTTTCACTTTTTACATGGAAACTTGGCAGTTAATGTTAGGGTAGAATTAGGCTCTGCTTAAACACAGAGCCTAGAGCTCAGATATTTTCAGAACTAGGAAAAAGATGGCCACATTCATGTCAACTTCCATTCCAGTAGAGCTATCTCCTCAGTCTGTTTTCCACGTGGAAAATACTGATACCACCTTTGACCTGTGAGGATGCTCTCAGGAAGGAACTCTAGGTAGGGCTGTAGGATCCCTAATGTTGGAATCAACTGGAAGGCACTTGTCCTTCTCAACAAAGATACTCTGCCTATCCTTGTTCCTGTTCATGCCCAGGCTGAGGACCAATCTCTTAATTTGAGAGCTGGTATTTTTTATATACCTCTTACCCTCACCTCATGCCATAAAATACAGAAAACAAACCCATGTCCCAGTTTGAGATACAATTGATCTTGATACCCTAGAAGGAACTGCTGGGACAATATGTAGAGAAAGGTGAAAAGAACGTGGATGCTATTAGATGACTCTACCTGGCACGTGCTTTGCCTCTAGCAGCAGGAGGAAGTGGGGGAGGAGTGCATTAAGGAGTCTGCCCTCTTCATAATAGCATGAACAGAGATAATAAGGCAAGGTCTGTAAAGAGCAGCATGAATAATTGAGATGTGCTCCAGGCATCCATGCAGCCTGTCAGTGGCTTTGAGCACAATCTGTTATCAGGGATGAGATGCGGTGGGGGAGGAGACAGGGAGGGTGCACTTGGGGGCTGTGTGTGTCTGTGTGCACACATGTGCATATGCTTGGAGGAAGCATGAATGAGTAAGAGTTGGCAGCTACAGCAAGTAAAATTATAGAAGGCAGTGTGTGTAGATTACCATGTAGACTGGGGGTGGTTCTTTTGTGGGCCAAGCACCCCTTTGGGAATTGGATGAAAGCTATTAATACAAAAATTTTGCTTGTCCCTAAAGTTGGTCCATGGAACCTAAACTAAGGATTCCTGCTCTATAAGATTGGTTCATCTGCTCACTCATCCCTGTTTTTCTGCCAGGAACATCAGGTGGCCAACAGAGGGTCATTTTCATGCCCAAAGGTTAAGCAGAGATTGATTGGGAACCTTTCTCTTCCTGGTATGCAAAACACATCTCAGTGCAAGTCTCTCTGCAGTGTGTTTTCGCTTCTGGAGCAGGCATTCCCTTACCTGCCGATGCATTAGAAATCTTGGCAACGAAGAGGCAATGCTAAGGAAAACTAGGAAAGGGGGCCTGGGCTTCCTACGTCTTCCTTCAATACCAGGCAACACTGAAAGGAGTAGGTCAGGTGAGATACATCCATTGGGCAGAGCCTGAGGGCTCCATGTTTTCTGCTTCTCTTATGCACTGTGGGCTAGCATCTGTTTATAGAGGAAAAATTCCTCCTTAGACTACGATTCTGGGATGCAAATAAATCTCCAGCAAAAATCATTCTGCCCAAATCCATCACTTTTGCACTGGGACCCAGGCACTATTGGGGTGCCAAACAGATGCAAACAGCTGCTACTTCTCTGCAAGGCTGCATTTCTTGCCCACCACTGGGGAGGAAGAGGCAGGTGTAGAGAGTCACTGGGGATCTCTGTTGGCTCATCCGACCCATCTTCAGACCAATTTGACAGAAAACAGAAAAGCAGCTTAGGCCAGAGGCCCCCATCCCATCTGAATTCCCCGCTTCCTTCAGATTCCTCCCTGCCCTCACCTGTCTCCAAGCCGGTCAACTGTGTCAGTTTAATTGGTAGGAAGGGGAGGCGGCGGGGACGTAGGCAGGGGTGCCTGGCATTCTGGAAGAAAGAGTCTCTCTTGAGAGGAGTGGGGGGAATCGTGATAGACAGGCCTGGGCTCATTCGTATTTGTCATCCGTGTCCTCTCCACTGAGGGGCAAGGAGGTCTGCTGGGCGGCTCTGGCCGGGAGTGAAAACGAGTGGGAAGGAGCCTCACGGTGAGCAGCAGACCTTCCTGGCTTGATGTGCTCTACCCTTTATAGCCACGTGTCCTTAGGCAGGTCAGTTAACTCTCCAGGTTTCTTTCCCGTGTGAAATGAGGAGGAAGCAGCGATGAGGGGTGATGATAATACTTGCGTTAGAGTAGTGTGTGGAACACGTTAGATGATGCGTAGAGAAGCTCTTAGTACAGGCCCCAGCATGAACGTGGCCAGAAAGTATTATCTATTATTGCTATTGTCCTTTTGAGGTTTGTTTTGGAGATTTTAATCAGGTCTTTAGAGAGACAAGATGTTAACACAGCGAAGTTAAGAAACCAGACAAGATGCATTGTGAGGCAAAAACGGGATCAATTATCAGGGCAGCAGACAAGACCAGTGCGTCTTCAAAGAGCAAATCTCGACTCACTAATGGTTTGTGAAAGCAACAGAGTGGGTCACAACAAGCATTTTAAAAAGATGAGATTTATCAGCCCATGATAAAAATACAGCTAGCAAAGGTCAGTATAATTTTATGAAAAATTCTGTGTCAGTTATATACATAGATCTAAAAATACGGCATAAACATGTGTAGATGCATGTGTTGTAAGATATACTGTGATGTAAAATATATTTCTTACTGTGGGATTTGCTAAAAAGTAGTTTGAGAAGCAGTAGTTTTGAGTCCAGAAGAGAGCGTGCTCCTCGGGCTGCAGTGATTTAGGGAAGCTTCAGGAGGAGGGCAGATGCGAGTCGAGTCCCAAGCATGGGTAGAATTTGGGTAACACAGAAGAAGGGGTAGGATGAGTGGTCCCCGAGACTGTCCCCACTTCTGGCACCAGCTGCAAGTTTGGGAGGTTCCCTAAACCTCTCTCAGGTTGGATAATTCATTAGAAGGGCTGCAGCACTCACTGAAAGCTATCATATGCACGGTTAGAATTTATCACAGGGAAAGGACACTAATTACAATCAGCCAAGGGACAAAATGGGTGGGGCAGACTCCAGGCAAGTTCCAAACGTGGAGCCTCCATTATCTCCTCTCCTCCCTGCGGAGTCACGGACTGTGTTACTCTTCCAGCGTCAATGTGTGAACATATGTAAGGGGTACTGCCAATCAGGGGAGCTCACCTGGGCCTCGGCATTCAGAGTTTTTACTGGGACTTGACCATGTAAACCTGGGTGACTGCCCTTGTGGCCAGCCTCAGTCCCCAGCTCCTCTGGAGGTTGACTGATACCAGGTGACCCAAAGCTTCCACCACAGATCACATTGTTAGACTTTCTGGTATGGTCAGTTCCCAAGCAAAATAACAGTGTTGCTATCTGGCTGGCCTAAGACCCCAGGCAAAGACACTTTTACCAGGTATGACATTCCAAGGGCTTGGAGATTGCCCCCCTGAAGCTGAGGGCAAAGGTAGACCTCTCTTTGGACAAAACAGTCACTGAGGGACTGTGTTGGCTAGAGGAGAGGCCTCTCTTGGGGGATACTGAAGTGGGTCCTTTGATCACGTGCGTGAATAGCAGAGAGAGGGAACTGCTACTCCATGAACTTGGGTGCTTCCGGGTTCTGTGAATGTCACCAAAATCACTGTTGAAAACAACATGATTTATTCATCCCCTCAGCCCCTCTGCACACCCAGGCTGAATAAACTTCAGGTGGGGAGGTAGAACAGGGCACAGGAGATGGGAAAGGGGTCAGCCTGCATGCATGCTTCCCACGTGGGTAAGTTACCCTGGGTGTGATGCACCTTTTGGTGGACCCCATCTGCTGCCACCTCTGGTGACCAGGACTTTTCCTGTGCCTTGTTCCTTTGCCTACTCGATGTATGGTCCTCCAGGTGCCACCATCAGCTCTAGTAAGAAGAATGTCTGTCTTTCTGTCCCAGTTTAACTTCACCACTGTAACACTTGATGAAGTCAAAGCCAGAAGGCACTGAGACCTCAAGCCGGGGATAAAAAGCAGATCGAGCGCGTCATCCGGCCACACTGCCCCCTTGCAACCTGACAAATGAGACAACCTCCAGCTAGGGACAGTTTATAATTGTGCAGTCGAATTAACTTGGAGTTCAGCTTAATGAAGTGCTTAATGCTCTGAACGAGGCCGAGCCCTAATATTTAGAAAAGCAGACTGGACCCCAGGACAGAAAAGAACAGGCTTCAGCTAATGCTTGTTAGTATTAATTGTGCTTGCAAAATAAGCCTTTTCCGAAATTCATCCTCTCATAGGAGGCAATCTGTTAGCACCCAGTTCTGCTATATTTTTGCTAAAGGGTTTTCCTGCTGTGGCACGTAAACAGGACAGTGGAAAGAACATTTTATTGGAAATCTCTGCTGAACTCTGTGTTCTGGGGCACATTTCTTAACTTCACAGGATCTTAGCTTTCTCAATTGAAAAGTGAGAAAATTCCTCCTCTCTTTCTCTGAAATTCCTATTTTTTTTTCTAGAAGTGTTTTGTTGTAGTTAAAAAGTCAATACTCTGAAGGCAAGTTATACCCGGTTACAAATCCCAACTCTGTCACTTACTAGCTATGTGACCTTGGGTAAGAAATTAACCTCTCTGAGCCTTAGTTTCCTCAACTGAAAATATGGATGATATTTAATAATATTCCCGCTCCTTAGTGTGGAGAACGGTGAATAAGATACTGCACATTAAGCACTTAATACAGAATGTAGGATATATTGGTATTTATTAAATCTAATGACAATGATATAAATGTGAAATTATTTTCAGTATGAATTACACGTAACTAATTTGGTATCATAGTCCTTATTTTCAATAAGCTAAGGATTTAGCTCTCATTTAGAAAATTACTGATGATTCAGTAATTAATTCAATGAATACTTATTGAATGGCTATTTTAAGCCCTAAACACGTACATTCTAGTATCAGAAACAGACAAACAATAAACAAGTTGACAAATAAGATAATTTCAGTTGATGATAAGTGCCGGGAAGAAAATGCAACTAGTAATGGGAAAAGCAGCATTTCTTAACTTTTCTGTGCGGAGGACTTCCTGTGCAGTCTGGTAAAGACTAGGACCCTTTTCTCAGAATAATATTATTTATAAAGGCATAACAAAAACATTAAATTACAAAAAACTAATTATATTAAAATACAGTTACCAGAATATAAAAAACAAATTCATGATAAAGTATGCATGTTTCTTAATTAGGTCATTTTTATCAAGATCTACCAACAGTTCTAATATAGCACTATCACTTTAAAGTAGGCTTAATATAAATGATATTTTGAGATACCTACAACAATTGCGCTCTTATGTGTAAATATCTGAGATTTCTATTGCTAACAAAGTCACAGGTATCATTAACACTATTCTAGTTTATTGCCTACATTTGTAAATAAAGGAAATGCCAGATTTGAATTAGAAGTTAATAAAAATAAAGATATGACTTTTCTTATCCAAGTTCATGGACTCTCTGAATACTACTCAAGGACCTCTTGGGAGTATGTGGCCCCGGGTTAAGAACCCTTGGAATACAGAGTGACTTGTGCTGGGGGTTGAGCTGTTACTTTAGAGAGATGAATATGTGATTTCCACTTTTAAAAAGTCATTCTAGACATACAGATCAATAGAATAGAGTTGAGAGTCCATATATCTGTAGTTGACTAATTTGACAAGGGTGCCAATATTATTAATGACAAAAGAATAGTATTTTCAAAAAATGGTGCAGGGACAGCTGGATAGCCACAGGCAAAAGAATAAAATTGGACCTTTACCTCATACCATATACTAAATTAACTTAAAATAGATCAAAGGTCTGAATGTAAAAGCAAAATATCATAAACCTTTTCAAGAAAATGTAGGGCTAAATCTTTGTGACAATGGATTTAGCAATGAATTTTTTTTTTTTTTTTTTTTGAGACAGAGTCTCATTCTCTTGCTTGGGCTAGAGTGCCATGGCGTCAGCCTAGCTCACAGCAACCTCAAACTCCTGGGCTCAAGCAATCCTTCTGCCTCAGCCTCATGCGCCACCATGCCCGGCTAATTTTTTCTATATATTTATAGTTGTCCAATTAATTTCTTTCTAATTTTTAGTAGAGACGGGGTCTCGCTCTTGCTCAGGCTGGTTTCAAACTCCTGAGCTCAAACAATCCGCCCCCTCGGCCTCCCAGAGAGCTAGGATTACAGGCGTGAGCCACCGCACCCAACCAATTTAGCAATGAATTTTTAAAAATTATACCAAAAGCACAAGCAACAAAAGGAAAAATAGATAAATTGAACCTTATCAAAATTAAAACTTTTGTATTTCAAAGGAAAGACATTCCAAAGAAAGTGAAAAGATAACCCAATTAAAAAATGGGCAAAAGGTGTGAATATATCTTTCTACAAAGAAGATCTAGACGAATGGCCAGAAAGCACACAAAAAGATGTTCAACCCATTACTCATCAGGAAAATGCAAATCAAAACCGCAGTGAGATACCACGTCACACTTAGTAGAATGGCTATAATCAAAAAGATCATAACAAGTGTTGATGAGGGTGTGGATACATTGCAACCCTCATTGTTACTGGTGGGAATGTAAAATGGTGCCACCCTTTAGAAAACAGACTGACAATTTCTCAAAAAGTTAAACATAGTGTTACTGTGACATGACCATTCCAATCTTAGGTGTTTACCCAAGAGAAATGAAAATCTATGTCCACATAAAACTTGTACCTTAATGTTCATAACAGCATTATTCATAATAGCCAAAAAGTGGAAACAACCTAAATGCACATCAGCAGATGATTAGATTAACGAAATGTGATGTATCTATGCAATAGAATATCATTTAGCCATAAAAAGGAATGAAATACAGATACATGTCACAGCATGAATTTGCCTTGAAAACGTTATGCTAAGTGAAAGAAGCCAGTCCTAAAAGATCACATAGAGTATGACTTCATTTATATGAAATGTCAAGAATAGGGAAATATATAGAGACAGAGAGTCGATTAGTGACTGAATAGGGCTTGCAAGAGTGGGAAGATTGGAGGTTGATAGCTAAAGGGTACAGGGTTTCTTTCTGAGGTGATGGAAATGTTCTAAAGTTGGTTGTACCATTGAATTGAAACTTTAAATGGGTGACTTGTATGGTATGTGAATTATAACTCAATAAAGCAATTATCAGATAAAGTCATTCTGACTGTGATGTGGAGATAGAGTGTAGGGCAAGAGAAAAGCAAAGAGAATATTTGGGAGGCTGTTTTATTAGTCTCGGCCGAGAGGAGGATGCCTTGGGATAGGATGTAGGCAGTGGAAGTGGTGAGCTGTGCTGGAGGTGTTACAGACAGAACGGGCTGTTGAGTTGAAAATAGAGAGGAATCAAGAGGGCCTTTTGGGTTGTTGACCTTAAGGTAATAACTGGTATTTTCCTCCTCGAAAACTTGAGTTTCAGTTACAATCTACAGACACGTAGGGGGATTAGTGGCACACCTAAATACTACGAGCTTGTCAGAGAGTTGGGTTGCAAAGTGTTATCAATTTTATTGTATTTTTTTTTTGAGACAGACTCTCACTCTCTTGCCTGGGCTAGAGTGCCGTGGCATCATCCTAGCTCACAGCAACCTCTAACTCATAAGATACTGCACATTAAGCACTTAATACAGAATGTAGGATATATTGGTATTTATTAAATCTAATGACAATGATATAAATGTGAAATTATTTTCAGTATGAATTACACGTAACTAATTTGGTATCATAGTCCTTATTTTCAATAAGCTAAGGATTTAGCTCTCATTTAGAAAATTACTGATGATTCAGTAATTAATTCAATGAATACTTATTGAATGGCTATTTTAAGCCCTAAACACGTACATTCTAGTATCAGAAACAGACAAACAATAAACAAGTTGACAAATAAGATAATTTCAGTTGATGATAAGTGCCGGGAAGAAAATGCAACTAGTAATGGGAAAAGCAGCATTTCTTAACTTTTCTGTGCGGAGGACTTCCTGTGCAGTCTGGTAAAGACTAGGACCCTTTTCTCAGAATAATATTATTTATAAAGGCATAACAAAAACATTAAATTACAAAAAACTAATTATATTAAAATACAGTTACCAGAATATAAAAAACAAATTCATGATAAAGTATGCATGTTTCTTAATTAGGTCATTTTTATCAAGATCTACCAACAGTTCTAATATAGCACTATCACTTTAAAGTAGGCTTAATATAAATGATATTTTGAGATACCTACAACAATTGCGCTCTTATGTGTAAATATCTGAGATTTCTATTGCTAACAAAGTCACAGGTATCATTAACACTATTCTAGTTTATTGCCTACATTTGTAAATAAAGGAAATGCCAGATTTGAATTAGAAGTTAATAAAAATAAAGATATGACTTTTCTTATCCAAGTTCATGGACTCTCTGAATACTACTCAAGGACCTCTTGGGAGTATGTGGCCCCGGGTTAAGAACCCTTGGAATACAGAGTGACTTGTGCTGGGGGTTGAGCTGTTACTTTAGAGAGATGAATATGTGATTTCCACTTTTAAAAAGTCATTCTAGACATACAGATCAATAGAATAGAGTTGAGAGTCCATATATCTGTAGTTGACTAATTTGACAAGGGTGCCAATATTATTAATGACAAAAGAATAGTATTTTCAAAAAATGGTGCAGGGACAGCTGGATAGCCACAGGCAAAAGAATAAAATTGGACCTTTACCTCATACCATATACTAAATTAACTTAAAATAGATCAAAGGTCTGAATGTAAAAGCAAAATATCATAAACCTTTTCAAGAAAATGTAGGGCTAAATCTTTGTGACAATGGATTTAGCAATGAATTTTTTTTTTTTTTTTTTTTGAGACAGAGTCTCATTCTCTTGCTTGGGCTAGAGTGCCATGGCGTCAGCCTAGCTCACAGCAACCTCAAACTCCTGGGCTCAAGCAATCCTTCTGCCTCAGCCTC
>NW_012154174.1:4290963-4369972 GCF_000956105.1 Propithecus coquereli
TAGTCCCCACAGACATGCATATGCACACACATTCAGACACGTCTTCACATGCACACTCATGCTTGCAAAGCTGCAACATAAAAGCCACACACTTCAGAGAGCAAAGCCAGAGGAAGAGAAAGAATGAACCGCCTTGGCCCCGTGACTTCTCTTACCAGTGCTCGATTTGTTCAGTGGAAATGGATCAGTGATTACAGCAGGTAGGAAAGAGTCTCTTTAAGAACTTGTGTACCTTGAACATGTCCATCAAGCATAATTTTCTCCTAGTCACATGTACAAATGGGAAAGGAGAGGGAAATATCATTTCGGGGCCTTGATATTACAGAATTTTTATAATGTCATCAAAATAATGGATAAAATAACCATGATTTCTCCATCTCTTTGTCCCAACTTAGTCCAGGCTAAGTAGCTTGTCAGTTCAGGTGTGTTAAAATCTGAGTGCCCCCGGGTTCTCTAAAGACAGTGTGGTTTTGGTAATGAACGAGCTCTGGAAATTAAAGAAGTAATCGGATTGTTAGTTGAGGTTACCCACTTCATCTCAAGCAGAAGCAAATCAAATGGACTTCCACTGAAGACAGGAAGCGCTCCCTTGAGTAGAGACAGGGGTGTGCCATGATGCCGTGTTTTCTGGGGCTTGTTTTCATGTAGAAATCGGAGCCTGTTTTCCCTGAGGTGGGCGGAGTAAGACTTCCCGGGAATCTGAGCCTTGAGCCAAAGAGGCAGCAGTTGGGAGGCGCTCAGTTACGCTTGAGGAAGATTTATTTCCCTCAATATTGTTCTTCCTTTCCTCCAGTGCCCCAGTGGGAGCCTGGGTGCCAGCCTGGATAAATTAATTGACAGAGGGTTGATTTCTAACCCCAACTGTGCCAACAAACTTTAGCTGTATAATTCCCAGCTAGATAGACATACATGGCTCATTTTCCTCATCGGCAAAAGATATAGTGCAATGAGAACTTGTGAAATAACTTCTTCTACACTTTGCCACTGTTTGTTGTGTTTTTTAATTGAGGTAAAATTCACAGAGCGTAAAAGTAATCATTAGCCGTTTTAACGTGTACGATTTAGTAGAGTTTAGTATAGTCGGAACGTTATGCCACCATCACCTCTGTTTAGTTCCAAGACATTTTTGTCCCCAAAGGAAACCCCATACGCATCATGTAGTCACTTCCCATTCCTCTGTCCTCCCAGCCCCTGGAAACCACTGATCTTTCTGTCTCTGTGGATTTAGCTCTTCTGCATGTTTCACATAAATGGAATCATATATATGTGATTTCATTTTGTGTCTGGTTTCTTTCACTTAGCAAAATGTTTTCAAGGTTCATTCATGTTGTAGCATGTAATCGGTACTTTGTTTCCTTTTATGGCTGAATAATATTCCATTGTATGGCTATAACACATTTTGTTTATCCATTCATTAGTTGATGAACATTTGGATTGTTTCTGCTTTTTGGCTATTGTGAATAATGCTCCTATGAACATTTGTGCACAAGTATTTGAATTCCTGTTTTCAATTCTTACATTCGTAAGAGTGGAATTGCAGAGTCATCTGGTAATTCTATGTTTAGCTTTCTGAGGAGTCATCAAACTGTTTTCCACAATGGCTGCACCATTTTATATTCCCACCAACAATGTAAGAGGGTTGCAATTTGTCCACAGCTCACCAACACTTGTAATTTTCTGTTTTTGCTTGTTTGTTTTGTTTCTGTTTTTTTGTTTTTTAACTTATAGCCACTACTCTTTGGTTTTGATTTCTGGAGTAAGAGCAGCTCACAGTCAGCATTCGAATCCCACCGTGGTTCATCCCAGGGGGTTTGCTCCACCTGCAGTGATAGCTTCAGGGGTGGGCCAGTGGGGCAATGTGGGAAGAGCACAGGGTTTGGACTCAGACCGAGGTGTGGTTCAAATCCAAGTCTGCCTCTTCTTAGGAGTATAACCTCGGGCAGGTTATAGTCTGCGAGTCTTGGTATGTCCATCCGTACAAAGGCAATGATATCGTCTACCTTCATACTGAGATGAAGAGAGGAGGAAACCTCCTAGGACGTGCCTGGCAGATAGTGGGCTGAACAAATGCTCTTCCTCCTCAATTACGGATACCAATAGAGAGAAAGAGATGGATTTTAAATAATCTGCTTTTAAATTATTGTTATTACTAATTTTGGTATTGGACCTTATCATAGAATGTTTTCTTTGCAATGGATTTCCCTGCTAAATCATGCTTTATTAAATTAATATTAAAATGTTAATATATTTATTCTCTAACCAGTTGATGGGGATGAGGGAGATGGGTCTGCAAGGCAAATCAGGAAGATACACTGGGATAGCCACTGACCTTGAGGTTGCCAGGTGGCTGACCCACCTTTGTTCACTTTCCATCATGTCCACATTTCAGGATGGGCTTGAAGTGGTTATTGCTCCTTAAGTTCCTCAAGAACATGGCCTTCTTATTCATCCTAGAAAACAAAAAACTTTGGAGGCCTCAACACTATTTATATTACTGGTGATGTACACTTACATACAAATTTCTGCCATGTCTTCCAAGCAACACCCACTAACAAGTCCTAGTGATGTTGTTTTCATGTAAATGGTTCTTTTCTTGGTCCCAAGCACAGGAGTTCCTCACACAGTGAGTGCTGAGAGGTACCCTTCCCTCAGGGTTGGCTCTGATGATAGCGAAGGCTTTGGACAGGTGCCACATGATCACAGGTGGCCCTAGTTGGAATTTCTGATCACGTGGCGAGTAATGAGGGAGAATGAGAAAAGCGGTAGCAGGAAGAGTGTTTAGACCCAATGCACAGTCAGCTCAGAGCATGGCAAACCAAGAAGTTGCTAGGGCAGGCTAATAATTGTGTGTGTCTTCAAATCAATATTCTTTACATGTTTACTGAATATTTATTTAGCAAAGACACTAAGCTTTGTGTGGACGAAGGGAAGGAGGAGGAGGTAGAAAACTATTATAAAGGCGCTTCAGGGACCCTGGTTGGCCTTCCTGGCAGTTCAGAGATTCTTTGTTGATCTTTGAACTTGTCCTTACCAAAGTCTTAACCTCTTCACAAATGGTTTTTACAAGTATTCTTCCTGGTCATGTGTAGTAAGTCCTCTCCCTGAAAATCCCATTTTTCCATCCTGTTACTCTTCCAGTGATCTCTTGGGAACCTTACATTGACTGCCAGGTAACTGGACAGGTGGCTTATTCTCTGATTCATCTCTGGCTGAGAATTTTCTTTAAAAATGTGTAAGGAAATGCTTCCTTTCTGGCAGGCACTGTGCCCTTTGTAAGTATCACCTCATTTAATCCTCACAACACCTTACAAGGTAGGTACCAGTATTATTCCCATTTTATAGATGGGAAAACCAAGGCACAGCGAGGTTAAAGTATCTTGCCAAAATTGGCAGGATTTGAACCCAGACCTTTAACTTTAATCCTTGCATTTGGCTTGGGCAAAATCATATACTACTTCCTGTCAAAGTCAGGATTTCAGATCCCTGATCATGACAGCAGAATGAAAGCAGTTTGAGGACAATTTCATCCATGTATCAAGACTGGTGATTTATTTCTGAATCAAGATTGGTATAATAATGGCTTACAAATATCCATAATATGACTCTTTCTGAGAACCGGTGGGAGTGACCCACCTACAAAGGAGACTCTGTTTTGCTTTGGTTCCCAAGAAGCATAGCATTTATGTCATAATTTGCATCTAGCATTACTTTCTAAGTCACTGGCTGAGGCCAAAACATTAGAATGATGGACCACTGAAATCCACAAGCATCTTCTGGGGTTTGGTTAACCTCAGAACCAGAACCTGGGTTTAATCAGACTTTCAGTAAGGAAAGTGATCGATCACTTTTCCTATCTGTAACTAGTTGTAAAAAAGAAGCCAGAAACTTAATGGGGAAAAATTTTCCCCTCTTCTGCTTTTCTCCATGGACCTCAAATTGCTTGATCTTCTGACTGTTTCCAGGGTGTTGACGTCAGAGGAAACGGCATGCACAGAATAATAATCTACTTACGCCATAAACTCCACGCTATGGGCTGGCAAAGGGAATACTGCCTCAGGCAGAGAGGAGGTTGGATTACATAAAAAAGCAATAATCCTTTCCTTAATTACTCCCTAAGAAGGAGAATTCTGGCTTTTAAGGTGAACTAAAAGTACAAAAAGAGCATGTTTTGTAATAAGGTAGATAACACCTCTGTGATTATTCTTCTGGACTTTGGCTACTGGTAAAATGGGGACCATGAAAAATCTCCCATTGCACACTCAGGAGCATGTGGCCGTCCCCATAGCCCTCTCCCCTTCAACCTGCAGTCCCTCAGCGGTGATGATTCATCCTCTTCTATCCTGAAAGCATCAAGTCCTAGGCTAGGCAGAGGAAAGATAAATGACTCCCAGTGGCTGTGCTGCAGATTACTTAGTGCCAGTTGTCAGTTCTTTTCTCCCTGGGAAGGGTTTGAAATGAGATTGTTTTCGACAGACTGTCCATGATAAATGATTTTCCGGGTAAGAAATTGCTTTCAGTGCTGAACTTCACCAAATCACTCTGACAAATGTTTGTGGCTGCAGGGGGCCTTCTCGTCGCTGTCTCATGCTCAGGGGAGTGGGAGGCTGGGATCTCCAGCCAGGATGGCTCAAATAGGATATCTCCTGGGTGAAGACGAAAAGAGACAGGGAATGTCATCTCTGGAATGTGCATTTGGTCAGCCTCTTTCAGCTGTTGCTAAAAACCATTAAGCGAGGCCCAGAATATTCCAGATCCAAGAGAAGAAGTAGGTAGGCTAAAGGGATATACATCTTTTAGTTCTGATTATTATGTTGTTTTCCATGTTGGTTATAAATAGAACAGTGATATGTACACACAGCAAGGGCAAGAACCCTCCGGGTAATGTTCTCAACCTGTTATTAGTCCATGACCCTTTCTGAAAAAATCATAAAAATAGCATGCCCTCTTTTAATCTTATTTGGCATTTCAAAAGAGTTTAAATACCATGTCTAAAATCACAAAGGACTGTTAGAATTTGCCTTTTCCAGCTGCACAGCGTGCCCCTCCCTCCCCTAGATTCTGGCAGAGTAAGGGCCTCCTACAGTGACAGTCACGTATCACTTGGTGACAGAGATCCTCAGGGCCTTGACAGGAAGATACCTCCAGGGCCGGAATCTGGGGTCTTTGTCAGTAGCATCATCAGGTTGTTTACTCCGGGATCAGGTGAGACAACTGTCCTGTAAGAGGGGCCCACAGCACCGTCTGAGCTGCAGGTGGGACTGCAGCAATTCCGGTTTCGAAGAGGGTTGGTGCTGTCCTCCATCTGGGCATGCGGCTTCCATGGCCCCTGATGCCTGCGGGGTCCCGGTCCCTGCCTCCTCCTGAGGCCACAAAGGCCTCTCCAGTGGTGGACGCACAGGGGCCAGCAGCCCTGTGAGCACCCATGGTGGCCCCTGGAGCGTCACATGCTTCCTGCTGTGTGGGTTCAGAGAGAAGCAGGGTGGTTCTGCTGCACTCCACAGGCCTGTGCTGGGAGGAACAGGCTCTCTGGTTGCGGGGGAGGACCCACCAGCACACCCTGGAGAATTACTGGGGACACCAGAGTTGGCTTCTGAAGTGACTTCAGAAGCAGGGCCTGTCGAGAGCTTGCTGGTTTTTCCTGGATGCATCATGCTCCACCTCCCCACCTGTTCTCCTGAAATGATCCCCCATCTTCCTAGTAGTTTCAGTCCTTTAGTCGTTAGACTCACAGATGGTTGGACTGATGCCTGAGGGGAAATGTGTGCGTCCAGGACCACCCAGTGGGTAAAGTTCAATGTTAGTCTGTTTTGTTGCAAGTCCATTCCCCTGTCTGTCCTCACGTGGCTCAGTTCTGCCCTGCCTGCTGTGCCTGCCTGTTGACATTCTCCCCCGCTCAGAACGCTGCAGGAACATTTCACTGAGCCTTGCCCTGCTCCGTGCTCTGTGCCAGTGCTGGGACCCCAGGAGGGAATTGAACAAACTTCCTGTCTTCTAGGGGCTTGTAGTCTCACATGGGATCTGACAAGTGGCAGTAGTGGTAGCAACAACAGCAGTGCAAGTATGTTGAGTGCTTGCTGTGTTCTAGTATGTTCTAGCACACGTTCTAAGTGTTTTCTTCTTATTAACTCTTCTGAGCCTTACCACCAGGTCTGAGGTGGGTGCTGCCTTCATCATTTTATAGGTGAGGAAACTAGGTGCAGAGAAGCTAAGTAGCTCCCCCTGAGTCGAGAGGAAATGGGCGGCACCACCAAGATCTGAATCCCAGGGACTCCGGCTTTGGGGAGCGATGCTCCAAGTTGACACTGCGCTGGGAGTCAGTCAGGGGTACGGGGGTAATGGGATAGGGAAAATCATCTAGCGCAGGCTGGTGCCTGGGCTGCCCCACAGCCCCTTTCTGTAGCCTAAAGACCTTTGCAAAAGAGGCGAGTTCATCAGTGTTCTCCCTGTGGATCCAGGGGAGGGAGCCATCCTACAAAGAGGAGAAGGTGTGAAATCCCTGTGCTCAGTTCGATCCGCAGAACACCATTTCCAAAGTCAGTCGTGTGGGACTGAAAGCCTTTCAGGAACTGTGCAGAAGGAATGTGGCTCCTCTCCCGATCTGGAGCTATGAGCCATGGGCCTCGGCCACGCCTTGTTGGTCAGAGCAGAAACTGGAATAATTGACTCTATTTTGGAAGCAGACACATCTAGGGCTAATTAGATCTGCTGAACCCCAAGTGTGTCTGTGTCCATGGAACTGTAACATCTCAGATATATGGCAACGATGGCCAAATGAGAGAGAGAGAGAGAGAGAGAGAAGCAGAGGTTGAGATTGGCTGACTCACGCAAAGGACCCTCGCCTATGCCCCAACTTCGGCAGCAGGCAGGTAGCAGAAGCCTGGGGGACAAGCACTCTGAGCTCTTCTGTGGCCACCATGTTTGTGCTGGGAGAAGCACAGTGGCTCCTCTATTCTGGAACTTCTCTGATGGCAGTTGGGTATTTTAAGTCATGAAGCCTCCCATATGCTTACCAGATCGCTCGTTCATTGGGCTGTTTGGTCTTCAAGTGAACAACACCACGAAGACTTTCTACTTCCCTCTTCACTTTGCCCACGACCTCTGCCAGATCTAAGCACACCCTCCTGGAAGCTGTGCTGTCTGAAATGGTGCAGCCTGGAGAAGCTATCTTTGCTTAGGGGACAGTCCCGCACAATTGAGGAAGGGATGAAGGAGCAAGGAGAGAGGGCAGAGCACCCACATTTGAGAAAATGAACTTGTGGTCTCATGAGCTTCATCTGCCCTGCCAGGTGCTCTTTGAGCCTTCACCCTGACTTCTGGTTTCCTGTCGCCATGTCTGCCTGTCCAATCAAGAAGGTATCCTGAGAAGGCACCATTGTCATGGGATTCTCATTCACTATTCATTCTAGACACATTCCGACTCTTCTGGGCTGTCGTTTCAACTTGTTTTTGGGATCGACCTATGGCTTCCCTAGCTGGGGAGCGAGGCTGATAATAAGGACTTGAAAGACGAAAAACACAGGTGGGCAGGTGTCACCTGAGTAGCACCAAGATGAGCAAATGGCTGGGTCAACGTCGTCTGAAAACCCAATACATTCTGTGTCACAACATGGTCTGATGAGAAAAACTACAACCACTCTGAATGGCTTCCAAATTAAAATTCTTTATAACCAAAGAGAAATGATATAATTATTCCAATGCAGTTGAACCCTGCAGTAGCACACCCCACAATCCAGTTCATAATGTAAAATCAGATCTATAGAGAATGGCAGTCAGCTCCAATCTCCCACCTAGTTTCAGATAGTAAAGCTAAAGTTCCTTTTTTCTGGGGGTGGGGGCAACTTTGCCTTGGGAAATAGGAATACAAAGGTTGGGGTCCTCTTGTCCTGTGTTCTCGTGTCACAGTCTCTCTGGAATTGGGAATCGAGTCAGTGAAACCAGAGCCAACTAATTGGGATGTTCCTGGAACCATTGAAGCTGTTCTGGAAGTCACAGCAGCCAAACGATCTAGAATTGTCCAGTTGATGTTTACCCCAGAGCAGCCAACTGGCCCTGGTAGAACTGGGCTGCCACTGGGATGGAAAGATTTGGGTCTAAGCAGCAGGACCCCTGGCAGCTAGCTGTGTAGGCTCCCTTAGGTCATTTCAGTACCCTGACAGGGATGCAACTTCATATTTTACATGATTGAAGTGTTCAGAGCTTGCTTGTCACATTGTGATGGGAGTAAGAGGTGGAGAGGGTGGGAGAATAGGGTTGGAGGCTCATCTTAATTCCACTGGGCATGTCACTATCAGATCTATAAGGATTATAATCTAATATGATGCTCAAAAAGAACAGTGCTCTTCCTGTCTGATTCATAGGGATTTCCTAGTGGCTGTCCCCATCTGATCATCTTTGTAGCACAGTGACCTTCATCTTTAGCGAAGCCGAAGATGCACTTCCTACAGACAGGAGAGCAGCTCCTCTGCTCCTGAGCTGAGAACTGCCTTTTTCTCTCTCCCATAGAGAGGATTTTCATTTTGCCCTTTCTATGTATGAATGCTGGGTGCTTTCTCATATTATTTTATGCAGTCACCCAGTAATCCTGTGATGAAATAGTTATTATGATCATCATTTTACAGATGATGAAACTGAGGCTCAGGGAAGTTAAAACACTTGTCTGAATTCATATTTGTAAGTGACAGAGCCGGGATTTGAACCTGAGTCTGTCTGGCTACAAAACCCAGTCTCTCTCACTCTGCACTGTAAATGTTCTTTGCGATGCAGTGTTTAGGTAGGTAGGGATTAGTCCTTTAGTGCTTAATGCTGTTTTTTTTTTTTTTTTTTGGTTTTTTTTTGGCGGGGTGGGTTGGGGAGGAGCATTGACCTTCTTGAGAATCTGATGAAAAGTGGACCTCTGGGTGAGCAGGGAGTCAGGAAGCACCTCACCACCACGATTTTGCACATAATTTCAGAGAGTTCATGGGGTCCCTGAAACCTATATATGGATTATTTAGGCCTAGGGAGTCCCTGGATCTCAGGTTAAGCTAATTACATCTTGGGAAGATTCATTAAAATATTTTTTACAAAAAGCTTGAGTGATTAGAAGGCCATTTTCAGAAATTTCCTTTTGGCTCTTCAGGAATAAAGAGATGGGGTGAGGAGAGAAGAGGATGGAGAGGGGAAGAGGAGCTGGCTGGAAGGCATTAAGAAATTATCTAGCAAGCAGTAAAAGCAGTTTGCATTGTGAATAATTAAGGTTGTTCGGACCCTACGGACTTGGCTGAAGCACCATTCACACGCAGTTTCTTTTCAGGTTGAAATTAATTGGAGTGTTAGTTTATTTATCTTTTCCCTTGGTGAACCAAATGACTCATCCTGATTTATAAACCTTCCACCTATTCACTCTCTCTTCAGATCCATGGGGGTGAGCAATTGATCATCTCATTGAGTTATGTGGGGTTACAGTTGGTAGAACTCAGTTGCTAGAGACTTCTTGGAGCCCCCAAATCTCTAGTTTCTGTGAAAAGAGAAAACAGGTGGCCTCAGGAATTTGGGTGTCATTTATGTCTTGAGGTGGACTTTTTAGCAGAAATGGAAATATATAGCTAAGGAGATAAGAAGGATGAGATCCAAGAGTTTGGGGATTTCTAGATTTCAGAGCTAGACAGAGTTTCAAGCCCACCAGGAAGGGAAGAGAGGGAGACTAATACAACCTCCTGTTCCTTGTGTCTGAAAAAGACCCCTTGGGATGACTATTAGAATGTCCCCTTTATATGCACAGAATGACCCAGATTTCCTTCATAACACTTAGCTCTTCCCTTCTAATCTCCTGACATTTCAGAAATAAATAAGACAAGGAAATATTTTTCCCAGCCTCATACTGAGGAAGGCAGTATATATCCTGTCCAGACCCGCTGGCCAGTTGTCTGAGCCACTGCAGAGGAGACCTGACCCCATAGACCTCCAAGGAGGCCACACGGCTGTCCCTGAGGCTCTAAATTCTGACCATGTGAGGTCCACTCAGCTCCAGCCTTGATCAGTGGTGAGTAAGTCAGCCTTGAGGTGAGAGCACAATTTTGGTGTTAAACTGCCTGAGTGCACATCTGCCTTAAGTACTCACCATCTAAGTGAACTCGAACATGTTACTTAACCTCTTTTCGTGCCTCAGTTTCCTCATTTGTAATATGAAGGTAACATAAACAGTAATAAAAAAGGTTGTTATGAGGATTAACTGCATCAACATAAAAGCACTTTAGAACAGTGCCTGACATGTTCAGAGGGTTAGAACAGTGCCCTTAATGGATTTTAGTTATGATTATTATTATTTAAACTCTCTAAGTTTCAGGATCGCCACTTGTAGAATGAAGCTGATAATAGCGGGATTGTTGTGAGGATAATGAGCTGATGCACCCAGAATGCTTAGGAAGCCATGCTGGGCAGAGTGTGGGTGTTCAGTCAGTGCTTGGCTGCAGCGGGTCATAGCTCTAGTGATGAGAAACAGACCAGGGGGTTCTTGACAGTTCCGTTGTGGATGAATAGTTAAAGTTGCTGAGAAACCATATAGCAGGTGAGAGTTCTTAAAACACCGATCTTTCTTCACCTCCTGTGTCCTCATAAGCTTCGGCACAGACTGAAGCTGCTGGGTGTAGGGCTCAGGTTAAAGCCGGCACATCTCTTGGAACCTAAGACACCAGGCCGGCGTGCGTGTAGAATATGCACCTCTCTCCTCTGCCCCCAAGTTTGAGCTCAGTGGGCCTGAGGACCTGTGTCCTGTGTCTGTTAACTTCTGTTGTCAGCTCGCTGGTAATAGTGCTTCAAAGAAATGAAAGTATTAGGGTCCTTCTTGGAAGAGTGATGTCAAGATTGTATTATGTTGATGGAAAGCAGAATAGAAGAAAAGTCAATGTTCCTTTCTAGGCCTTGTGGTCTAAAGGGATAAAGTTAACTTACTAAGCAGGTCTGTGAAGCAGGAGCTCAGGGGTGTGGCTGTGGTGCCGATTCTCCGGGAAAGCGCTGGTATGGAGTAATATTGTCATTAGGTGAAAAGAACCAGGAGGGCACTTGAAGAGCAGAGGATCTGAAAGAATTTGGGATAGGCCTAAAAAATTTAACCAAATTTTTTAAAACAGGAAAAAGCAGCAGTCTCATAAATGTTGAAATGTGACCCATTTTGGAAAAAGGATCTTCTGGAGATCACGGATATTTGGGGCTGTTGGTGCCATTGGGTGAGGCTAAACTGCCTCGCTGCTGAAGGCGTTGAGCCCCGCGGAGGAGGGCCTGAGCTCGGAAGGGCCTTCCTCCAGTGAAATGCCCGCAGCAGCAGGTGGGCACAGTGCATAAGGCGTCGTGGGGCCCGGAAGACCTGTCTTCAGAGGCATCTGCTTAACTCCAGTGAATTCTTCCCCAGTGGGAACAGGGAGCCAGTCTTTCAAATCTTCTATTCATTCAAGAAATTCTGAAAATCAATTTTTTTTTAATGTAATACTTTTGATTTTTAAACCTGTGTGGGTGGCCACTTTACAACTTTCGGGTATAGAAGATCAGGGAGCTAATCAGTTTGTATTTATAAGGAGGCCACAGGGGTCATTTGGGAATGGGGTGCAGAACTCCTTCAACTTCTGCCTCCCCCTTAGCTGTCAAGAGAGAAAGGCTCAGGGCTTTTGGTGACCCAAGAGATACTCCTCGGAGCTCCCCCATCCCCCACTCCAATGGTGGGTCCTGGAATTCCATTCCAGGGAAGCATCTTCTCAGCCCTCCCATTGTGTTAACATATAAATTTAAGGCATTATGGAGAAGGCTATTATAAGCAGGGTAGATACTCAAAATTTTTAAGCCTTTATAAACATTTTGTCTCATGACGTTTTTGCATATCAAGGGACCCCAAGAGGTTTACATACAAGTGGGCTCCACTTAAAAAGAATAGAAGAAATCTAAATTCAGAACTGGTTAGGAATTGACTATTTTCAGCACAAATGAATTTTTCTCGTTATAAAAGTTTCCATCACAAGGTTCCATCACAGTGTTCTCGTTGAATTTATAATAGGCTTTAGTTTGTAAATCAATTTGATCTACACGTAATTTTCAGGAAGGCATCTGCAGCATAAATTGAGGTGCACCTGCACTTCATACTACTTCTTCCTCATTTTGCTTTTCATTTTCCACTTCGTTCTGTCTGTGTCATCTGTAAATATCTCCATGTTTTCATTCTTGCAGCTCTTGGAGAATTCATAGCAAACCGACATATTGAAGATAGGGAATTCCAGGGTGGCCCCGGGCACTCTCCACCAACAGATCGTATTCAATAATTCCTATTCCTTTAATATTTACCGGTTGATATTGGGAGGAGGTGGCCATGGGAAAAGTAGGGGATGAGATGATGGGGACTAATGGACACCTACATCTCTAGAGCTGACAGAGGAAACAATGAGGTTTAGAAAAAAGCCCACGATGAAGGCCTTTGCGCACAAGTTGTTTGCATTTGAACTTTTTATTCATAATGCAATGACAGAGCAGAGACTTAGAGACATGTCTTAGAATCCTGGCTGTCCTACTTATGAACTGCGAGACCTTTCTGCAGTCCACAAATAGGGAGCATGATGCTTGTGTCGAAGGGTAGTTGTTGAGGATTAAGTGAATGATATACACAAAGTCAAAGCCACATACAAAGCCAATGTCCAACTATGGTACTCATTTGGTTAATGTTATTTATGAATGAATGAGTTCAGAGATAATGACCTCCCTCTAAAGAAGTAGGGAATTTTCTATTTAGAATGCTTCAGAAGCTGGTTCCTAGATCTGAAGACAACTACCTGTGCCGTATTTCATTAATTCTAAGATACATTTGTTTTTTATATTTTGATATCTGCAAAATCAGGAAATGTTTAATAATTGATGGCTTCTTATGGCTGTAATTGATACATTTTTTCTTTCTTGGTGGCACATAAAATAGTGGCCCGACTTTTTCCTGATGGTGACTTGGATTCCATAAACGAACTCAGCCAGGCAGGTGCCTTTGGCTGCTGCTGTTGACCGGCTTCTTCTTCCTCTTCACCCTTCTCCTCCTCTTTTTCCTCCTCCTTCTTCACAGCTTTGTTTTGATATATTTCATCTACCGTAAGATTTACCCATTTAAAGTAGTTTGGTGGCTTTTAGTATACTCACAGAGTTGTGCAACTATTACCACAATCTCATTCTAGAAATTTTGAACACCCCGACAAACCTTGTATCCATTAGCAGTTACTCCCCATTTTCCTTTTCCCCCAATCTGCCCAGCCCCAGGAAAACACTAATCTACCTTCTGTCTCTATGGATTTGCCTGTTCTGGACATTTCACATAAATGGAATCTTATAATATGTGGCCTTTTGTGACCTCTGGCTTTCATTCAGCATGATGTCTTCAAGGTGGCAGTAGAATTAAGGGGTCATACGGTGTCTTAGTCTGCTCGGGCTGCCATAAAGAGATACTATAGACTGGGGGGCTGAAAAAACAGACATTTATTTCTCACAGTTCTGGAGGCTGAGAGGTCTAAGATCAAGGTGTCGGCATGCTGGTTTCTGGTGAGGACTTTCTTCCCAGCTTCTTGCTGTGTCCTCACAAGGCAGAGAAAGAGGGAGTGAACGAGAGTGAGCACAAGTTCTCTGGTGTCTCTTCCTATAATGCACTAATCCATCCCATCATGAAGCCTCACCCTCACAAGGTCATTTAAACCTAATTATCTCCCAAAGTCCCCATCTCTAAATACTGTAACATTGAGGGTTCGGGCTTCAACATATGAATTTCAGGGGAACACAGTTCAGTTCATAGCATATTTCTAGGTTGAACTTTCTGAGGAGCTTTTTAGCTTCTTTTATTATTATCTCTGTCCTGGCCCCAGCTTTTACGATGACCCTTCGAAGTTTATTATGAGGCTTATACTCTGCAGCTTATAGATGCCAACACCACGGTCATTTATGTATTCATTCAACAGGAAGTTAATTACCTGATTTGTGCCGGATGCCGTCTATAAGTAAAACAGTAAACATAATCAGGGAACACTTACAGTCTAGTGGGGGAGGCAGGCAAAAATAAATAGCACAAATAAAAAATAGGCAAAACTAAATAATTGCAATCTGTAATCTCAGAAGATAAAAGAGGAGGCCAAACAGAGGATGGCACTGCCCCGACCTAGTGGGGTGGTAGGAAAAGTAGGGAAATTAAAGGGGAGAAAGACATTCTGGACAGAACTCAAGATGGACAGGTTGTGGAGGGAATAGAAGGAGAAATCGGGGCCCTTCTAGTGTTCGGCTCAAATGACAGGTCGATGGTAGAGGCATTTACTGAAAAGGGAAGGGCTGCAATGTGGGCTTAAGTGTTTGGAGAGAAGCCAGGATTTCTGTTTTGGATATGTTAAGTTTGAGAAGTCTGTGAGAACCAAAAGAGGAGACATCAAGTGGCAAGGTAGAAAAGTGAGTCCAAAACTCAGAAGAAAGGAATTATATTTATGTTACATTTGGGAATTACAAAGATGATTTTGAACTCCCGCAAGCTGATGGGATGATCTGGGGAAAGAGTGTAGAGAGAGAAGAGAAGGTGGCCCAGGGTGAAGGCAGGAGGATCCCCAACATTTAGGGGTTGAGCAAAGCAGGAGGAAGGAGCCTGGATGGGAAACTGAGGAAGAACATACCAGGGATGGCAGAAGCCCGAGGAAGACAGTATTTCTGGCAGAAGGAAGTGCCCAACTGCCAAGCGCTGCTGAGACATCGGGGAAGACAAGGGTGTAGAATGTTCTGTGGAGTTTGCAACACGGACGTTGCTGGTGTCCCTGACAAGTGAGGACTTAGTGAGTGGTAGGGAGGGGCCGGAGCAAGGAGGGCTGAGGGATGTGGAGGCTTGTGACGTCTCTGGAAATGTGGCGGGCTATGGAAGATAGTGGAGCCAGAGCTCCAGGAGTGAGGGAGAGATTGGTGGAGCAGCACAGACAGAACAGAGTAGAAGGGTCGTGTAGAGGGCGTGGCCTCTTACGGGAGGAGGGACACTCCCTCTGCTGAACAAGGGCCAGAGGCGGCACTGGTGGGTGTGAGAGCAGGGTCGGAGGGCTGCTGGTAGGAAACAGTGAAACCTGGGCTGATTCTTTGTATGACTTTTAATGACACGGTGAGGTGAGGCCATCCGCTGAGCAGGAGGGTGCAGAAAAGGACATGGGAGGTTAGAAAAGAGAAGAAAAACTGTGAAATAGCAGCCTTGGGAAATTGGAAAGTAAACCAATTGGAGGAAAATAGCAGTTCGCCAGTCAGTATTGAGTGTCAATTTGCAGTTTGAGATCATGAATTTAAAGTGAAACCAGTCATTTGCCTTGTGTGGTTTTATCCAGGGACTTTTAGCCTTCCAGGGGCTGGTGCGGAGCAGGGCCGAGGACTTTCGTTAGGGACAGAGGGTGCTGCCTAGGGGTGATGGCGGTGGTGGGCTGTGGGAACCAGGCTGGACAAGGAGGGTCATGAGACGGGGCAGGGGGCAGATGGCTGGCGGGGGTTGGACTGTGGGGTGGGGTGAGGTCTGGGATGTGGAGGTTCCTCTGAGGTTGGGGAAGGATGCCAGCAGGGAACTCTGGAGCAGGAGAAGTGCAAGGGTAGGAGGTTGCTGTTGAAGAGTGGGGTGACCGAGGCCAAGATATCAGGGATGTTGGCCGTCTGTCTATGTCCCAGTTTTTAAATGACAGGAGTTGTGGGGAGGAGGAGGACTGCGAGCTGGGAGCCGTGTCCTAGTCATAATCATTAGGCCCACTTGCGCTGGTTGTGTGATCGCGAGACATTTTCTAACTCTATTTTTCGTGCCCTGATTACAATTTCAGATTTAAAATTGACATGCAGGAATGACAATTTTGGAAATTTAAGTCTATCCCTTGAGCTCCTGTTTTACGTTTCAGGGGTAAGTTCTTTGGTGATTTGGTGATTTGATTTTGGAGATGTGGGAGCTTCTGCCCTCACAAGTACTGCCTTCAGGCCTTCGCCTTGGGTATGTACGGATCATAAACATCGAGGGTTAGATTCATGAGATAAAGATGAGTAGGAAGTCCAAGACTAGATGCCGTAAGCTACTTTCCAGGTCTCCAGCCTCAGCTGTGTGCCACGCAGGCAGGACTAGAGCGGTTTTCACTCTTTGCAGAGCACCCTGCGACTGTCACCACGGTGTTACACATCATAATTGTATCACTGCACGTCATAACAATGGGATTTCAACAGTTATTATTGCACATTCTAATTATCTGATTACTCAGTCTTTCACCAGTTATGTAATTAGATTTAATTACACCAATTGCACAAATAAACGATAGTCAACTACAAATTACTTAAAATAAAATCCAGAGCTGTGCGTATGTCGGCAATTGCCCTGAAAACAAGAATAGAAAACAAGAAAGGGAAGAAGGCTTATGAAACCAATTAGCAAGTGAAAGGAATTATGCGATCTGGATGGATCTTTAAGGATGATGGCCGGGATCATCTTGTCTGGAAGTTTCCTGTCATTTCTTCCTCCAACAAAGCGTGGCGGTAAGAACTGAGGGTGTCAAAGTCAAGAACGCTGATTCCTGTTTGCCGTGCCTTGAAGCAGGGACCGTTCTTACTTCCTTAAACGTACGGCTGAGTGAGGAAGGGGAAAGAGAAGACAGCAAGAGAGAGAAAAGAACAAGAGAGTTTGAGAGAGGGATGTGAGAGTAGGAGGGAGGAAGAATATAACAAGTTTGACATTTAGTGATTTTTAAAAGTACAGTATATTTTAACATGGAGCACAGAATCGCTGCTAAAACAAGTCAGATTTATTATTTGAACCTTAGTCCTTACCTAATTTAATTCACTCTGGCATTTCTGATTTTTTTTCTTTCTTTTACCCTTGGTTTAATAACCCCAAAACCCACCTGAGTTTGTTATCTGAACCTAGAATTTTAGGGCCAGTATCCTATCTCGTTCTGCTCAAGCATAATTTGTGAGACCAAAAATTTATAGGCGAGAAACACAGTATATGGTAAGTGAATAAATGTCGCACTCGTTGTGCTTTTTTTGTTTGTTTGTTTGTTTTTTGCATTACCTTGGGTTATTGGGTGGTTTTGAATTAGGATGCCTATAAAAACTTGAGAACTTGGGGCTGTGTCACAGGTGACCTTTTTTTTTTTTTTTCCCTATGAAGACGTCCCAGAGGGTGGTCTTTTCTGGAGAATAGGTCTTCTCTGGTGTAATTCTCAGAGTCAGAAAAAGAACAGTGACAACCACGCTAGGTGCAGAGTTCGCTCAGCTGCTTCTGGGCTTGGAGAAAAGACTACCCTAGAGCTTCTAGAGAGGAGAGGCAAAGAGCGGGCTCTGTGGAGGTGGGAAAGTGCACACATCTGGGAGAGTGGGCACGCTGCATTTGCACTCTTCCAAAGAGATATAATTGGTAGGTGCCGTTTAAGCACATATATACTTAGGGAAAATTACCCGCCGAGCTTGGCTGAGTACTGCATAACCACTGAGCACCAGGACTGCTCAGCTTCTGCCCTGAGATCTTACAGCAGTTGCCAGGATGCGGATTACTTCATAAGCACACATAATGGCTGGTGTGTGTACTTAACACTGCTATAAAAAGAGGTCTCAGTGCTATTGAGGGTCACATTGGGGGATCAGTGTACTTGGTTAGCTCTTGCCTATACATTAAAAATTAACAAACAGTGTAGCTGCAGTAACACAGATGAGGAATAAATGTGCTTTTAAATCAAAAGCAAATGCATTTTAATTCATTCTCTTCTACTGTATATTTGCCTGTGGAATCCCCTTAAGTGGACAGTGGGCACAAAGGGACCCTAATCTAGACATATTCTTACGTCCTTCGGTTTCTACATAGCTCCAAGATTGTGTTTCATTTTTTTGCTCTTCTGTAACGGGCTTTCTTTCCTGCATGCAGGTTTCGTGCCTGTTGAGGTCAACCTGCAGCTATGGAAGGTGGCACCTAGAACAGGGTAGCACAGTTGTGTTGGAAATTTGAGCAAACAAATCCTGGGAAATTGGAAGTAAGAGGGGAATCGGGCTGGAACTCTGCCTCCCTAATATCCTTCTCATGTACAAAAATCCGCCAGAACAAATAAGGTTCAGCTGATGCTTATCAGCGGTTTGCAACAGCATGGCATTGCACTCCTCACTTTTCTTGTCAGAAACTAAGAACGTGTAAAATGGCAGATGTACTGATATCAAGCAGTCAAAAAGCTATTTTCTAAATGAGAGCGAAAGAAGCGTAACCAGTTTACACAAAACGAGTGAACTCTCAGAGCAGTTTTAATCTGCATTCCGGATTCTTAGCCCAGAACCGTCATTCCTGGTTGGCTCTCCTCAACGGAAAAGCCAATGAGGAGATTAAAGTGGAGTGCACCGATGTAGCAAGGCGTGAGCAGGCACTAGCATCAGAGTCTTACAGAGGCATTTCCCTAATTAAGCATTATGGTATGCGTGCAGTTCTGGCTATCATAGGCTCAAGGAAAGAGAGTCTGCAAAATGCATGGCATTGGCATAGGAAGCCCCACACGACCTGAATAGCCGTCAGTGAAGAAGAGAGGCGAAGGCTGTCGCACAGCACCAGGGAGCAGCCATTCATTCAGCAGGTATCAATCAGATGTTCACGAGATCAGGCACTGGCTTGTCTGGCTATCATTAGAGTATTCTGACCTTCCTTCTAGTTTGCTCTCTCTAGGTCTACAAGCAGGCTCTGTATTTATTGAGAACTTAACTAGGTGCAACGTGCCATGATCAGCTCTTTACAAACTTACCTTATTTCACTCAGCATTACTATGAATTTCTGCATTTGGTTGATGAAGAAAGGGAGCCTCAGAAGGGTTAGATAACCTACTGAGGTCACATGATTAGTAATTGGGACCAGAATTTGAGCCCCTGGTTTGAATCCAGAGTCCTTTTTCTTAACCCCTAATTATACCATCTGTTATATTACAATGTCTATAGAATTCAGGACAATTCTATCACTGTAAGTGCATTTCAAGAGTGAGACTAAAATTTATTTAGGAACACTCCTCTATTAAATTTATGTATTAAGCAGAGCTTTGGATTAACACGGGACAAGGCTGTCAATTTCTTCTTCACATAAGCTAGAAAAGGAATTGACAAAGAGATGTTCTGTTTTGCCTTCGAGTGAGATTGGAAGTATGTGGTTAATTATAAGTAAAAAATTGATGTCAAACGTCTTTCCAGGTGCATCTATTATAGAATATTAAATTATCAAGGGAATTCTGATGTTGGAATATGAGAGATGAAAATCTTTCTTCATGTGGGTACAAACATCATATGTATATAGAAAGCAAGGTGGGAGCAATCCCCATGCTAGTCATAAGCACATCTCGACAAGGGAAACACTAGCAAACTACTATTGGCCATGCACTTAATCTTAGCAAGGTTGAACTAAGACCTCCTTCCTTCTCTCTGTCCCTCCTTCCCTTCCTCTCTCCCTTTCTTTCTTCTGTTGGTCTTTTATTTATTTATTTAGTAACGTTTATTAAGTAGTTACTGTGTGCCAGGCACTAGTCTAGGCTTTGGTGAAACAATGAAGAGAACACGTAAGTTGTCTGCTTTCATGGAGCTTGCCTTCCAGTGGAGATAGCTCAACACTTGGAGAATTAGAGAAACAAAAAGGAAGTGAATGTGGTTGGAGCTTATTGGGAAAGCGGGAGAGTGCTATGGGGTGTAGGAAATTGACATAGAGGCAAAAGAGGTCCAGTTTGCAGTGAGACCTACCCAAGAGCAGATAGGAGCTTGGTTCATGGTTTTACATTGAACAAAAACAACAACAGGTAATGGTCAATGAGCCCTCATTAGGTGCTGGTGATTATCTAAGCACTTGTCATATTTTAACTCATTTAAACTCCATGACTCCACTCAATGAATTTTCAAACATCTCTACTAAGTTGAAAAATAATAAATTCAATGTCAAGGTGATAATTTTGAAAACTCTTATTGAATTAACAGCAAGTTAGGACAAAATGAAATTCATTTAAAAAAAATTTTTTTTCAGTTTCAAACAGTAATAATGTTGTACTAATTTAATTGTCTTAGCACTAATAGATAATTTTTTTTTAACTAGGAAAAGTAGTTTGTATTTAATGGGGTTGTTTTTAAGCTTTAAATTAAACTAATGTTCTCCTTCCTTAGGGGAAAGTGGCTTATTTGCAAGTGGGTCCACTGAATGGCTTTATCTGGTTCTGTTCACACCATGTTGTCACGTTGTTCATGGATTCATTTGAGCAAAAGTGGTGCATTGATTCATTCAATTTTGTTGTTCGTAATAAACAAATGTTACAGTGTTACATCTGCGCTTCTCTACCACAAGCTCACACATAATTACAAACACCGTTTTTTGGCATTGCCTATGCAGAGCATGTCATTTCAGAAGCTAGTGACAACTTTAAACATTTTTATGATTTCATAGTTTTAAAAAATCATACTGATGTTTAAAAATCCATTCAATATTTAGGAAGAGTGATGACTAGAAGGAGCTGCCTGTCAAAATCTATCTGCCGATTTGAGAGGACAAGTGAAAGGGAAAGTCCGTGTTAAGTGATTTAAATACTTGGTTCAGACAGACTCCCTAATGGAATCTTCATCATATACACAGCACGGAGTAAAAACTATGGTAGGAGCCACCTTCATCTGTGTAAGACCGCATTAAAAATTACTGTATTCTTTGAAGGTTAGAATACATTATATTCAGCCTTATTTGAAAAACTAGAGCATGTTGGTTCATTTCCAGTAAGACGAGTCGCTTTCCAAGGAGACCGTTTAGATTCAAATCCTCATCCAAACTCCTCCTCCATGTGTTCTTATGTGGAAACTTCAATTTGTGTCTTTCCATTGTTACTTGAACACGTGATTCTTTGGGTTGGATGCTTGGAAAAATGGATCAGCAAGAGAGACTGAGCTGATTTCCTAACATCTAATGTGCACACAATCTCTAGATTTTTAGCTTATGCTGCTGGTGTGCTTAATGTCACGTTTGGATCCAGCTTCCTGAGCTAGAGCACACACAATAAAAATACGTCATTTGAAGAAAAGCGAGAGGAATCAAGTGGGGCTTCAGTCATCTCCGTGTATTGTTGCCATTGCCTCACAGTTTTAGAAGGTAACCCTCCTATAAGGAGAAAACTGCGTATCCATTAGTTTAAGAGAAATGAATTTTAATTTAGTTTCTGGAATTTAGTTTTGTGATGACACGGAGAAATCAAATGCCCTGGAGGAGACCCTCTTACTTAGGGTTCAGAATCTCCTATAACCTTCTCAGGGCTTTGACCTCTCATGGATGGTGAAGTCAGGTGGCTTTGCTGAGTGCTGAATCTTGCTACCTCCAAGATCATCCCTATTCTCCCCTAACATGTTAGGTGAGATAACCTGTAACTCTCCCAGGAAATGGGAGGAGTCCATAAATCAGTCGTTTGAACGCACCACATCCTCTCTGGATTGCAGTAACATTGTAGCTGATACAATTGTCATATGATTGAAGTTCTGTCATGTGATTTAAGTTCTAAAGCTGTACAGGATCCCGAGACCGTTTGAAACTGTGCTGGAAGATGGGGTTTCTCTAGTAGGCTTAGTACCTCACCCTGGTGCTGTTGCATTGCAATCAGTTTCCCCCACGTTCTTCCATTCCATTTCCCTCCATCATTTATTTTTCTCCTTTTCTTTGAACACTTACTGAGGACCTATCGTTCGGGTACCATGCAGGTGGGAACGTAGACACAAAAAACAAAGCCCCGGTCCTCAGGGAGCTCAGGGTCTAGGAGGGAAGGAAGACAGATACAGAAACAAATAAATTACCACTTCATGAGCGGTAAGTGCTACAATAGACGTGACCATGAAGAAAGAGTAATCCCAGAAAAAGGCTCAGTTACCTCCTGATGAGGGGCGGGCCAGGGAGGGTTTCTTGGAGGAGGTAGCCACTGAGCTGGGCATTCAAAGGTGAATAAGTAAAAGTTTGTAAAGGAATAGATAGCATGGGTGTGAAACAGAGAAATGAATGTAGCAACCCATCATCTTAGCTGGTGTTCATTCTGCGGATCCCAAATATTTCTGGGAGTCTTCTGTCTTCCACCTGTTACAAAATTCCTAAAAAAAAATTTCATCAGGATAGGGCCCTTCTTCATAGTAGAAGTTTCCTAGCTCTTCCGGGAATGGTCTGGAAAATTCATTTGTTCCCACGTGGTGCTGTTCTAGTTGTTTATCCTTTAAACAGTGAGAAAAAGGTGCGACTTCCAGACTCCTTGAAAGCCCAAGCCACCTGCAGGTAATAACAGTGTCAGGTTAACAGCAGTGACACATCTTCTATTTCAGGAAGGATTGAATTTCCTCTTCCTGGTTATTCATTTGCTGAGGCTTCTGTTCCAGGAGATTTTATTCCTTGCACACTTATCTGTTTTTCTTTTGTTTCTATTAGAGGCTGCTTCTCAGAAAGATAAAAACTGTTGACATATTTCTTGTAAAGTCTTTGGCATTCTAAGGGTCCATCCTTCCTCCCTCATTTTGGCCTTGACTTTTTTCCCGATAGAATTGCCTAGTATAAGTGTCATTTTAGTAGATAGAGTGGTGGATGGCCGCCTTGGGTGGTTTTAGGGGTGCTGTAAAGACCCTTATACTCCCAAACATCCTCCCTTCTACCTTGTAATTTACCTGAAATCCCACGATTAGACATTCATTCTGGAAGCCTTTTCAGTTCTTAAAATCTAGGTAGTTCTTAGTATCACCTTAGACCTGCATTAAGCAGGCATCAGTTATTGGCCCTCTAGTGTGGGGAGCACTGAGCTCTGGGAGGAGAGAAAGGAGTGACTGAGAAAACAAGCAAAATGATGGCTTATGTAAAGCAAGGGAGTCATTAAAATATCAGCAGCATTTTTCGGCACAGCTTGTTACCTGACACCTGCTTACCTGAGGAGATTACTGTGGGTTAATTCCAACAGCTTCCTTGTTACATTTGTTGACAGCTGATTCCGTCTTGAGGGATTGTCTCTGAGAATTTGCGGAGTAGGTAAATGGTATCTTTGCTTCAATTAGTGCTCCTTTGGGAAAGGAAATAAGATAGTTAATATTGATTTGTATCTCTGTGGTTTCTCATCTTTCTTTTGTGTCTTTTGGAATTGAACACAGTACTACACCTATAACAGGTGCCAAATAAATGCTTTTTAAAGAAATCAGCTTATAGATTTTTTTTGAGGCTCATATCACCACAGATAGACCACCAACCTGACATCTGGCTACAGTAAAACCAAACAGGTGAATAAATGATTTTTTTATTATAATTTTATTTTGGAATAGTGTAAGATTCACAAGAAGTTGCAAAAACAGTATGGAGTTTCTGTACCCTTCCTTCAGCTTTCCCCAACAATAATACTCTGTGCCACACAGCCTTAGTATGTTGTCAAAACCAGGACATTGACACTGGCACAATGCTGTTAACTCAGGTATAGACCATTTTTTGGTTTTGCTGGTTTTCACAAGCACTTGGTTTTTTTTTGCTGTATAGTTCCACAAATCCTATGTAGATTTGTGTTATCACCACCTCAACCAGTATCCAAAACTCTCCCATCAGCATGAAGAAACTCTCTTCTGAGAAACTGAATTTTATTTTATTTATTTACATATTTTTGGGACAGAGTCTTGCTCTGTTGGCCCAGGTAGAGTGCAGTGGTGTCATCATAGCTCATAGCAACCTCAAACTCCTGGGCTCAAGCGATCCTCCTGCCTCAGCCTCCTGCGTAGCTGGGACTATAGGCGCATGCACGATGCCCAGCTAATTTTTGTATTTTTCGTAGAGTTGGGGTCTCATTCTTTCTTAGGCTGGTCTTGAAGTCCTGAGCTCAAGCAATCCTCCTGCTTCGGCCTCCCAGAGTGCTAGGATTACAGCCGTGAGCCACCATGCCTGACCGAGAAACTGAATTTTAAAAAAGAAAGATAAACAACTTAAATAAACACCCACATTTTTTATAAGATAACATTAATGGATTTTAAAATAGTACTAATTTCATAATGACTTAGATCGAGGTTTAAAATCAGCTAAAAACAATTGTTATTCAGCCGACTACTTTTAAATGCAGGATGAATGGGTTTAAAAAATTCACGTGTATTGTTTTTTTAGCCCTTGCCCCAATAAAGGCATCCTTGAAACTTGATCGGTTCATCAAAATGTAAAGTGCTATCTACTGAAAAATTACTCTCACTTTGGCATGTTTATCTAAATTCCCATGCGAATGCAAACATGTGGAAATACGCACAGTTATCACTGTTTCTTAGGACAGCAGGATGAAGTGAAGCTGGCCCATTTGTATCGACTGAGTTCCTGGGAAAGAGGTTGGGGGAATATGGACAAGAGCTTTTAGCCCTTGTTATTCCCAGTTGATTTACATCCCATAAGTACCAGGAGGGTAACCTGGGGAAGCTGCTAAGACTGATGCTACTTTATATTATTACCTGTTTGGCGTTCTGTGTGTGTATGTTTGTTTGCAGCAGTAGGGAGATGACTGCTTTTGTTGGGTCTCCATCTTTTTTTTCACCCAGTTAAGAGAGAAATGGGGAGGTATCAGGTAGCTGAGAATAATTCACACTTCCCACACCAAGACGGACTTACCTCTTCCTCCATTCTTCAGAGGTAACAGCCACCCTGATTGGACATTTTCTTTTCAGCTTTTCTTTAGACCTGTTATACTTTCCTTTTGAAATAAGGTCATGCTCCAGTAACCCCCACGAAGAAGCCTTCCTGCTGAGTGTCTACTAAGCAGCAAGGTGGCCGTCACTTTAGGGAATCTCAGTCTGTGTTCCTTTTGTGGGTTCAGTGTATCAGTTTCCTTCTTCTCCGTAAGTCCGTGTGCAGAGGGTTCATTTGTACTCTTGTCTTAGCTTCATCGAAACTCCAAACTAGAATGGACTTGGAACAAATGGAAATCCACCAAACAAGTTTGATCTCATGGTCACAGCAGCATATAGACAAAACCTTCCTGTTTCTGCTTCACCAGCTGGGGGCACAAAGCTCCCACTACATTTAGACTTGAAGTTGAACTAAGTGAGGATCAAACACACTTGGTCACTTTTGAAAGAGAAAGCGCATTATCAGAAAGTGGCATCTTATCTTCCTTCTTCTTGTTCTCTTGACTCCGACCACAAGAAAGCCTCACCTCCCAGATCCTATTCTCAGGCAACGCTCTGGGAACTGAGGATATCTATACCCTAAGGGATAGGATTCCATGAAGGAAACCAGTACATCGTGCTCATGAAAGCCTGACTGTGCACAGGGTTGGATGGACATTTAAAAGGCAGTTGAGTATGATGGCTTGGTAGTATTGCTGACCAAATTCTCTAGGACATGAGCAGTGGGTGCAGAGAAAGCGTTAGCTCTAACTCCTCTATGTGCCTGCGTGTGATCACATGTAGTTTGTCTGTAATTGTTGGGATGTGTCTAGTATGTACAGGTGCCCTCATTCGAGGTAGTGAAATGTGTCCATTTTATGTAGATTCTAAGTATAATTTGGAGACTACCCTCCAAATAGCAGAGAGAACAGCTTCTTAACAGGGTGGGTTCTTTCGAAAGGTAAAGAGACACGTGCTTCAGTTTCTTTGTGACACAGACTCCTGCGGTAGGTGTGGAGGGCCATAGTAGGAGGAAAAACCACGTGGTTTAGGAAACTGCTTCAGTGACACTGTGGGCCTAATCCCCGCTCCCCTGACAGCATCAGACCCTGAAGAAGGGGCATTTTCTAGGATATTAGGATACTTTAATTGTATGGCAACGATATTTATCTTAATGTATGCATAGGTGATTTTTTCCTCTTTGGGATTTAACTTGACTAATTGACCTCTTTGCCTCTACATTCTCCTCCTTCCGATTTCTCCTCCGTATTGTCCCCAGAATTCATTTGCTACAAAACAAAGATAATGGCACCATTCTCCTGTGTTTAAACTTCTATCGGCTTCCTGTTCCTATGGGATAAAGACTAGACATGCTCCTGAAGCGTGCGGATGCTTCACAGTCTCCCGGCTGGCTCCATTTCTTGCCGCTCCTACAGCCTCTGTAGGCTCTGGGCATACGGGACATCCCTCCACTCCTAGGGTGCCTCCATCTTTCTGCTCTCGCTTACAACTCTGCTGCGATACCTTCTCCTGCCTTCTCTCCCTGATAAGTTCCTCCTCGTCACTCAAGACCTACCTCAAAGGTTAGGCAGAGGCCACCTTCTGCTTAAGAGCCCTTTGTTTCTTACCTGCATTTGAGTATTAGTGATCATGATAGCTGTTGCTGACGTAGCATTCACCATGTGCTGGCCACTAACAAAGTCGTGCACATTTACTAACTCATTTCTTTCTCTCAACAACCCCAGGAGGTGGGTATTATTGGCATTTTATAGATGAGGAGACCGAGGTTCAGAAAGATTAAATATCTTGCTCAAGGACATGTAAGATAGCAGAATTTTGAAGCAAGCTTCTCTTGCGTATATATGCTGCCAGATATGAAAACCTGGGTAGACTCCTCTTTAAATGGAAAACTACTCAAGAGTAGGAATCATGTTTTGTTGAATTTTATGTCTCCAAAACTAGTATACTGCCTGTCGCCAAAGAAGAACCTCGGAGATATTTGTTGAACGAATGTACAGACTATTATATTTTTGTTCAAAAATATAATCCTTTCAAAAAGATGTCATTCAACTTAAGCCTCTAAGTTTTTACTCTCTCAGAATAAATTGTGATCAAGTGGAAAGAGCTGCATCTGGAGGAATGAGGAGGGTGATGTTGGGAGGAATCTCATGTTCCATTTCTACCTGCATTTATCCTCACGTCCCGGTGGTGCTCAGGTGTTGGCGGGTGTTCAGCTCTCACTGAGCGTGGAAGGTTGAGATAGTGCACGGCTCATTCACGCTGAGCCCGGGTTCACTATCAAGCCTGTCATCGTACACACAGGGGATAAGAAGGCTGAGCTCCAGAAGAACATTGTAGAAGGCATTATTTATAAACATGAGGCTTTCTTCCCCTGCTATTTACAGTGAGAACCAAGAGGGAGGAATTGTTCATTAGGACCAGACCACACCATTCTCTGAGTTGTGTTCAATGTGTCAGAGATCACAAAAGGCAGAAGGAGCAGGAAAAAAGAAAACAGACATTATGTTAAGCAGGCAGTTTATAGGAAAGCAGTTTTCAGATACTCAGTGTAGCCTTGACATTAGAGGGGAGCTTGATGGAGCCCTGCTGAATCAGTAGATCAGTAGTATTTTTATTCCTTTAAGAAAAACACTGTATATAGCTGATCAATTGGTTTTGATAAAAAACACCTTCAGGAATCTCACCAGTAACTGAGGTTCTGTTAAATGGTCAATGTGTATAGGGAGAACTCACTGTTTGACCTGTCATGCTGCACTTGGGAGTGGGGTTAAGTTCAGGGTTATGCGTGGCTTGCAGGGGTATAGTTGCATAGAGTTACCCACCCTTGCACCATCCGAGCTTTCGTGACTGTTGGGTTCCTTCAACACAATGTTTCGCTTTTGAGAGTCATCATGAGTTCTGTAACCAAAGTGTTCAGGATGTTGTCACTTAACTGTCTCTTACATATCTGACCAGCTTCAGCTCTGCTTCTATAATGAACTGTAACTACAGGAAACCATGGTGTGTATGTTTATGTAACTGATGCCTTGCTCCCACTGAATTTTCAAAACATCTTAACAAGTACGGTCAATGTTAAAAACCCTCATGAGGTTTATTTGTGGAAGCAAAATACATTGCAAAAATACATGCATATGAAAGGATGGCCACGGAAACCATTCCATCAGAGCAATGGCCAGTTCTGTCTTCACCTTCCCTTCGTCTCTCCCCTCCTGGTCCCCAAAGCTGCCTCCTCCCACGTGTAATGGCAGCGCTCCGTACAGTGTTCTGTTTATAGTGGTTTGGACATTTTTCTGCCCGTGTCTTTCATTGCTGAAGTAACTCACCTCTCTCATACCGACTCTTACCCAGGAGCCGCACTGCAGACTCTTTGATGTAGGTCTTTTCTGCATGGCAGCCAAGGCCTAGCTGTGGTTTTCATTGCATGATGCAACCTCACCCTTTTGATTGTCGCCTCCAGGTTAACCAGATTCTTTTCCTGCACTGCCATGCATGTTGACATGCTTTCCCCAATGGCTGCAAATGCCGTGAGCACTGGACGCATGCATGGAATTAGAGCGGCGAGCATTCCAATACGCTGAAGCACTGGGACTGAGGCTTCTCCTTGGACATTCTTGTGGGCCCCCGGTTTGCTGTGATAGCACAAAGGCCACCCTGTCCCTTGAAAATTCAAGACTAGGATGTCGGGAAAGAGAGGAGTAAATCTCCTGATTTTAGGCTCATGCTGAGCAAAGGCTAATGACAACAAACTCAGAAGCTCGGGTCAGTTTTCCAAGTGACAGCTTACCTGATGATCAATCCTGCATATTCCCCACTCTATACATGGATGTGTCTAAAATGACCAGTATTACGACGCCTTTTCACATCCTTCTGAACTAAGTTAGCTAGTCTGGTTTTGCTTAGACCTAATAAATATTTAGTATAAACACGTACTTTTTAAAAACACCTCTTAGGCTAGATGTCTTGGGAAATATAATCATTAACCTTTCTCATGGTTTATTATGTTTGGAAATGCCATTAATTCAACTTTAAAAGGCGTAAAGTGGTAGTATTATAAAGGAATATCATATTCTCACATTCACTGATGCATGTTGGTGCTGCATTCAGCATTATTGATAAGTACATTGTGATCATTTTCTCTCTTTGTTGAAATATATTTTTTGCCTTAAGGCTATCTAATGACTTTCTTTAAAAGTTCTTTTTTTTTTTTTCTTTTAAACATACTAACTTCTTTCTTGTATCTCAAAATGGACTTTTATAAAACATAATTGTCAGGATATGTTTTCCTATTTTCTCTTTTTTGTTTTTTGTCATTTCAAATAAATAGATACGTTCCATTTTTGACATGCCTTGGTTGTAAACTGAGAAAAATGAAAGGTGGGGCATTACTAAGCTCTAATAATCCTAGGGTAGGAGTCAGGGTTCCCGAAGAATTCCTGATGGTACTAGCTTGTCAGAGCCCCTGAGACTAAAACTACGCACTAAGCAGTGAGAATGAAACAAAGTCGAAGCCTTCTTATTTTTTATTTTTTCCTTATGAATCGTGATTTGCTTTTGTCTGGGGGCCTTAGTAGATTGAAGCTCTTTCCACACTTCTCTTCCCTTATTCTATTAAACATACCCTATTCATGCTATTGAAATGGAATTTGCTTAGAATTTCATAACATGTTCCTTTGGTAACCAGTAAAAAAGATTCTTTGAATGGGAGCATTTCCTTCTTTGAAAGGAGCTCGGATGGAATTAGAGTGCAGACCTGTGCAGACAGGCTGATCTGACCAGCACGTTGAAATACTCTCACTTTGTGAGAGCTTTCAGCTGGGGATTTGGCAAAGGAAACATCTGATTCTCCTTTCTGAGGTTCTTCAGTAAAGAGACCCCTTCCTCTTTCTCAGAAAAACACAATGCTTCCTGATAAAGCAAAAGGATTTCTGAAGCCCAACAAAGAATGGGAAAAAGTGGATCCGTTCACGGAAACAGAGGAGAAAATCCTCAGAAATATGCTTCCTAGGGGCATCCTAGGTCCCTCACAGAAATGCTTTCACCGGGATGGGGAAAACATCTCTAGAGCACACCAAAGATATGGCAGTAGAATTACAAGGAGGAACTGTAGGAGGAAGCGTGTAAAAAGAAACTTCACTCCGATGAGTATACACTTGGTGGTATTTTTTTAAAATTTGGATCTGAAAGTCTAATGGGCATCACTGATATTGTTGAAAGAGCTACTTATTATTTCTGAGGCATGAGCAGGGCAAACTCAATTTTCATAAATAAATGATTTATAATGTTAACCAGAAGCAAGAGGGAAAGAAAAAAAAGAAAGGAAAAGAAAATTTCCAGATGTTATTTTCGTGAAGTTCTTAAGAAGAAAATTAAAAGAGTGCGTACTTGAAGATATGATTATATAATCATAGGATTTGACAAGTCATTACCATTTTACCTATTAGTGATGACAATTTGTTTCTAAAGGTAACTCATCACATCTGATTTTCCATGGCGGGGTGCACTGCCCAGGTTGCTTTATGACATTCCTAAGGGATGACTCCGGCCTTGTACTCAGCGGACCCGTGACTTCTAATCAGCAACATCTCAGACTCTCCTTTTTGGCTGTGAGGCTGCTGGGCTCTCAGCAAAACTCCTAAATAGGAATACTTACAAAACTTCCATGCCTCAGCTGTCAGCCAAACACAGAGCTCACACACAGCTCTTTTATTTCTTTGTGCAGTAAAGGTATAATTGTTTTCTATGCCAGATGTCAAAAGACTTGTACCAGGTCTTTCTCTCTGTCTTCTTAAAAAAAAAAAAGCCCTTAACAACAACAAAAAAACAACCTCAAGATGTCAGAAACAGAGCTATTGTAATTATTCTTTAGAATCACATATAAATTCATGTGTAACTTCTAACAAACCAGTGTCCTTATGGTGACTATATATGTTACGTGACATTGTTTTCTATTCTTCAAAGTGAAGCAGCAGATAAAATGGATCAACTGTTTTTTTACAGAATTATTTTTTTTTCTCAGATGCTCTCAGGCTTCCTAACATCCTTACCAGGTAGAGCTTCAGCCTTGGTGCCTTTTGTTAGTGTAGACCTCGAGCAGACCGCTGAGGGGTTTGTGTGCCGTTCTGCTCGAGCGCAGATGTGGCTGGGAGGTGTAGGGTTTGCGACTGTACTAGGTCTCTTAGGCTGCTGCCACCTGGATATTGACATTCATTGAAGGGAAGAGGGAACAGATCTGTCTCAGGCATCTGATTAGCTGCTGGGCTTGGACCCAGAACAGGCTGGGCCAGGCCATGGAATCAGTAGTTTTAGCTTCCCTACTCTTAAGTCCTGGCAGGGAGACTCATAGGAAGGTGGCATTGCCAAGGTCATGTTGTCCAGGTGTGTCAGGACTATGTCAAAGCCGGGGAGAAGGACAAGAGAAGAGAGCATGGGCACAAGCTAAGGAGGGGACTAGTGAGGTGACCAGGGGATGCCCAGAGAGTCTAAGAAACATCTGGAGAAGGCTCAGACATAAGAATTCTGAAGTCTGCACCCAAAAACAACCCAAAGAGGTCCCACAATGATTTGAAAATGCGTTACGCTGTGAGAGTACCAACCTACCTGCTCAGTGGTGCCCTGATTCTCCAGCCATTGGCACACAGAGGGCTCATGCTTTTTCTTTGCCATCCTCTATGCAATTATGAGAGCTTCTTATTTGGGAAGCCTCGACGCTGAGGTGCCTTGAAACTGCCCCAGGCTGCTTCCTCGGGGGTGCTCTCTCCTCCAGAAATGTCGACACCAGGCCATCGCTCTTCAGTGGCTAGGAACTACTGGTTGTTATTGTTTAGAGATGATTGTTTATGGGCCTCTTAACACATAGGTAACAACATTTAATATCCATGAAAAAGGCATTGGCAGCAGAAGATAGTGGTTGGACAAATCTTTCCCAGGTCTAACTTTCTGTAGATGTGAGAAAAGTGGATCCAGGGGTCAGGTACCATTCCCTGTGCCAGGCTTTGTGTCTAGGTTTCCAGCTCTCCCTTCAGACCTGGGACTTCTTCTCTTCTCCCCTCTTTTCCCCATGTCTCATCACCTCGCTTAGGCTGTCCTGTTTTGTGGATGGTCCCAGAGTGGCCTTGGGGATGGGTAGAGAGCATATGTTTGTGCTGGAGAGCTCTATGTATGTGTGCACGCATGTGTGTGTCCACCCACATGTACCACCCCATACCTATACATGGCTCATTGACCCCGTCCTTGAAGAACCCTCAATCTGTTTTTCTGGTGTTTGTGCACAAGTGCGTATGTATTAAGTGCTATTTGAATCATCTGCTCCATCCCTTCCCTGTATTAGGTAAATGAGCGTTTCCTAAAGAAGAGATGGGTAGAATCAGTGGAGATAGAGAAATGAGTAAGAATTGATCAGTCATGAGTCCTCAGGCAGTTTAGTGAAAACTAAATCAAGCAGTGCTTGTTTGGCAAGACTCTGTTTTACATAGTAGTTTAACTCTTATTTATTACATAAAAGTTGCTGGCAAATATGAACGCTAATTCTACTCTGGTAACAACTGTGATTGAAATAATTGTAGTCTGTAGACAAGCTGGAGAAAACAAGCATTAGTGGGTAGGTTGTCTTGGACATCATTCCAAGAGTCCAACAGTGAAAAAATGCATATGCTTGCAGGAGTAGATTTGGAAGAGATATTTAGCAGACAGAGGACTGGTTCAGACCTCTGCCTCTCCTCCAGATCCACACTAAGCCAACCAGGCAAACAAAGCTAGCTCCTCTGCTAAACACCTGGGAAAAAGAGAATACACCACCTCCTGTGGCCACTCATTAAAGTGACTCATGGCTTTCTCTGTCAAGAAATCTTGGTTAATTATTTAGCATTTATGAGACTGTGTGGCTGCCTTCATGGAAAGATAATTTTCCCTGTTTCTTCTGTAATACTCTATAGAATCATGCCAGATGTTAGAGAAATCTCACAACAGCTCGCTGCACATCCTATTGGGCGTTTGGATTATAACGTGACACCTGATAAGGGGGCAAGAAAGTAGATACAAATGAAAAAATAAAGTAGAGATGATTCTATAGCTTTTGTTCCTTTGGATCATTGCCTTTTTTGAACAATTTTCTACAGTTATTATCGCTGCTTTTTTAAAAAATAACTATCTCACTTATTTAACGTTCAGTAATCTGATTTCATTCTTACCACAGCCTTATCTCCAGTTTGCAAGAAGAGAAAACCAAGACTTGAAGAAGTCAAATTATTTGTCCAAGGTCATATAGCTAGTAAGAGACAGAGCTGGGGTTTTAACTCTTCCATTGAGCCCCCAAACCACCTAAGTGCTAATCACTCTTGAAGTCAACTTGTAATGCCCACATTTTGCTTTTGATGTATTTACTTAGGTTCATTGTGGGATAAAAAGATGAACGAAGATGAGAAAGGAGAATCTAAGCTCAGATAAGATAGTAAAATCTTCTTGAGAGAAAATTTGGAACGGCTTCCTAGGGAAGTGACAGGGATCTCACCACTTGAGTTTCATGAAAACAAATTATCTGTGTGTTTCACTGAGTATTCAATGTGTAATGAATTGGCATATTTTGTTCTCTTCATCAGCAATCTATGTCACTTTCTTTGTCTCCTAGAAGAATGCTTCATTCTTAGGAAAAATTATTTAGGTAGACACCCTGAGTCTTACAACTGCTCTGAAGTCAACTGCCATCTTTGATCCAGGATTCTCCATATTACTCAAAGCTCAAGCATACAGAGCATTGTAAGGATTCCAAGGAGTAGTGAGAGTTTATATACCATTTCCCTATTCTCACTTCATTTCAGCCTAGTCCTGATGATGCATGTGTTTGTGGCTATTGGATCACATCTCCTCAATTGAGCTGAGGTATAATTAGAAGCCTGCAGCTATCAGAAAGAGTAATAGTCCTATTGCTACAAACACATAACTGAGGACTTCCCAACAAAGCCATTTAACCAACTGGCTTGGGATCATGATAGATCAATACTTCAGAGTAACAAACAGTGTTTTCTATTCACATTAGAACCATTTCAAGGTCTCAGAAAAGTGTTTTAAGATAAACAAGGGGCCCATTTTATTGTTATTATCATGAGTATTGATTAATGACTGGACACAAAGCGACCTATCAAGGATAATGACATTTTAAAAGAAAATTACCCCAAGATGTTCTGGGATAAAAACATAATGCTAATCAACATTACCAGCATTGATTCTGTTTGGTAAAACTGATAAAAACTACACAACTTATTGAATACACTCCCTCACCAGTGTAAATACTAAACAAACCAATATTGGAGAGATAAACTCTTAAGTGCACAGCTCTGACAAGGTAATTAAAAGGGAGGCACTAGGAAAAGTAAAAGGACACAAAGCTTTCGACATGGATCCATCCAAAACCAGGGCAGTCCTGGGGTGCTGTCCAGTTTAGGAGACAATGTTCTATATAAAGATAGTTGCTTTCTCAATGACTAATGAGTATCATGTCACTCACACTAAATCCATTATTGTTATTAGATTGCAAATTATTTTTCTGAGATCTAAAATTATATGAATAATAGCACTGATTTTTAATTTGTAGTGCATCATAAAGACTTGCCTCTTTTTAAAAATTAGTCAGGCTCATAATATTCTGTCTAGCCAGGTGTGTAAGCAGGAACATGGAGGCGATGAGTTTATCTGGTATATCCAGACATTACTAGGAAAACTTGAAATCACTTAAATCTACTCCCTTTTGGTTGAAGATAGGTTCCATAGGGTTCAAGTCTACAAGATGTCATTTTTTTCTTTATTTTGATTGGATTGAATGGGATGCAAAGGTTACTATTGTCTAGTCTATAATTAGGAGTGTTCCAGGTATCTAAATATTATCAGCTTTTACTGTGTTCATTGTCGTTCTTCCAGAATAAGAGAGCCTGAGGGACAATGGGGGCACCTTAAGAGTCGTCCACCTTTAGGCACACGGATAACTAGGAACTGTTTATCTATAAGTATTATAGAAGAACTTCCCCTTAGCCAATCGGCTCAGTCCCCTTGATGCCACCACCACACAGGGGCCCAGGGAGGACTTCTGGGGATTATTAATGTCCCACATGACAGTCTTTACAGAGCAAGATTAGATATAGGTTAGAAGGTCTGCTTCCTCTGCATTTTCCCAGACTACCCAACAAACATATAAATTTTTTCTACAGCATTTTGATCTCCTCCATAAATCAGTCAACACCCATTGCTTTTGCATGAGCTCTGTGTGAGGCTCAGTAGATAGCCAATACTATGTCTTATCTTTCTTCTTCCTCTCCAAGGAGGTTGCATTCCATCTGGAGAGGAGGGTGGTATGGCACTGAGGCTGTCGGGTCCCTATCCCAACTCTACCACTTAGCTGCCTGGTCTTGGGTAGGTTCTGAGCCTCTGCTTCTCTGTTTGCAAAGTGGGGATTATAACAAAATATCTGTTTTGCCATTTTGTGAGAACCAAATGCAATAGTAAGTGTACACTTTATACAATTGCCAGGTATGGTTATACTGAATTTAAAGGAATTGAATGTGAACATAACAAGGCAGTTTAGAATTCCCTGCTTCCAAGACTGTAGGAATTCAGAGACAGGAGAGGTGAGTGAAGGGCTGAGTGATTTGCTGAGTCAAGCCTTCGGGTTGGCCTTGAAGGCTGCCTAAAGTTTGAACACAGAGGGAAGAACATTTGAAGAGGCCACAACAAAAGCATAGATTTAGAATTGGTAATACATGGTTCATGTTCATGAAATAATGAAGGCACCAGCTCATAGTGACAAAGGGTTTGTACTGAAACACAGTAGAAAATGAAGTAGGAGTTGTAGGATTAGGCCAGGTTTTAGAGGTTCTTCCCAGCCAGGCTTAACTGGTTGATGTATGAGACAGGAGGGGGCCAGGATGGTGGGTGAATGACATCTTTTAATTAAATTAATCTGGCAACATTGCAGAGGTGAGACCAGGAGAAGAGTCTGGAATCATTACGCTTATTGAATTCACTCATGTCTGTGGTGCCGTGGGCCTGAAATCTGCTGGCCCGTAATCCTGGTGGGAATCGCAAGGGCCCCATCCAATTTAAAAAGGGACTAGCCATAAGAGTGAGGAGAATTTGAATGTTGGAAATTATTTCACAAAGTGCTATTTTGTTCTTCAGCCAGTCCCTTCCCTATTAAATCATCCTGGATGTGTGTTGTTGATGTTGTTGTTGTTCCTGAGCTGCCTAACATTTCTTTATCCCTTGTAAATGATGGTCTCCATAACCACTCACCATCTATATTCATCGTTTTTCCTTTTACTCTTAAACTAGAAATGTGCTCAGCAGGTACTCTCTGATTGTTAATTGGAACATCCACTGGTGAATCTTGCGCAGTGGCGTTGTAATTACTTCCCTGTATCTTTTTAATTTTTTTCCCCCTTGTTCACATCTGAAACTGAAAATATCTGCTCAACCTCTTGATCTTGGCAATTAGTTAAGTGGTATACACATGGTTATCTGGAAGCGGGCTCAAATGCTTCATCATCTCTGTTCAGGTTTGAATGGGAATCTTCTCAAGCAATTACACCAGCAATTAGTGTGTAGTTGCAAGAAAGTTCTTCGGGAGCCCATGGTTCTCAAAGTGGTGTCCCCAGATCAGCAGCATTGACACCATGTGGGAAATTGTTAGAAATGCAAAGTCTCAGACCCCCACCCCAGACCTACTATATCAGAAACTCTGGGGTGGAACCCAGAAAGATTTTTAACAAGCCCTTCAAATGCATGGCAAAGTTTAAGAACCATTGCTCTGGGTAAATAGCTTCACAGGGTTGGGCAGCCAGACCCAGGAAGGTAGGAAAACAGACTTTGGGAAACCCCAGGGAGGTTTAGGGGCTGAGAAGAGGCGGGAAGTACTTCCCTCTTGGAGATGAGGCAGATGTCCAGAGGAACTACTGCTAGCAGTGAGACTTTTGTGCTTAGCCCCTGACCTCTGAAAGAAAACCTGGGTATCCCTCACTTGGGCTTGCCTTGTGCTTTGGAGGGACAGGTTCTCAAGTCAGTCCTCTGGAAGGTCTATTGGACCTTTCTGCTCAAGGGTCTTTTGGGAAATTATATTATTAAACAGATGAAGAAAGATGTATTTCACACTTTGGGTGAGTCTCATTTTCCTCTGTAGAGACATCTAAATACTGAGGATATGCTTACTTGATGGTCAAGAAGAAGTAGGAGTTTGTATTTCAACCTCTATCCTACACTGAACATTTACCCCATTAGAAGCCGCTCTTTACTGAGGTTCTTTTGAAGGTGCCCCATCATAAAGTCTTGGTCAAAACCCAAAATTTGCCTGTGTTTTTGGTATCATATTTGATCCATGGACCATGGGAGCCTATGAATGAATAGTCTGTCAGCCTACAGAGTATCTTGTATCCTCTAATTATTAAGTCGTTAGTTACTCAAGAACAATTCAGGATGAGTCAATTTTCTGCTACCAGAATGAAAACTAGTGTCCCTCTTTCAGTCCTTAAAACTGTGCATTACTTTTTCTGTTGGTAGCATATGCCCATGTAAAGCCTTTTCTGATGTAGTCATGCTTCATCAGAAGGGCAATCTAAGTTTAAGAGTGTGATCCAGAGTCATTTTCCTTTGTAGTTAAAAAAAAAAAAAAAAAGTATGATTTCTTTTCTAGCTCTTGAAGTTTCTGTGTACTTTACACAAGAAGGAAGAGGAGTTTGTGTTTCATTCTCCATCCCACAATGAGCATTAATCATTAAGATAAAGACTCTTTGGGAGGAAAATAAATCCTGGTTCATGTGGCCAACCCTTTTGTTGTTGAATTATGTATTCTCCTTTTTAAAAGATCAATGACCTTCTCCATGGGTTGTTTCCATTTGGGGAATGAAATAATAAGGCTTTGGAAGCTCCACTCTGTGGTCTCCGATTGTGTGAGTCTGTGGACGTGGAGGATTTATCTCAGAGGGATCCTGATAAACGGTTCTGCTGCCACTCGAACAAACCAGGCAGGACATGTCTCCTGGGGCTCTAGTGGCAAGCAAGAAATAGCTAAAACAGATATAAAATACATCCCCTGATCACTCTGGTCCTACCTGGGTCCCAGGACCAGCCTCGCTTTTGTCCCAGAATTTACTGCTGCTCCCCCTGCCCTCCCCCCGTGGCATCAGGGTGTACTCATATCACCTGTGAGCTTCAACCAGAGGAAAAGCCACCTGCACTAGCAGCATAATTTACTTCCTGTATCACTTCAGCCCAAATGAGACTCAAGGAATGATAATGAAATGATGATTAAATCAGTTGTAAATTTTTTGGGGAAGGAGGATTAGAGAAAAAAATCTGTTATGGTTTTAACATTGTTACTTGTAAATCAGGGGTGTTGTTGAGATATGTTTACAGCACAGGGTCTTGTAGCTTCCAGCCCTCTCTTTGTTGCCATTTAGGAGAAAACAACAGAAATGACCGGGAAGGCAAGGAACAATGGAGAGAAGTCACTATAGCCTGATTCCTTATGCTTTTTTGAATATCTGTTTCTATCTACATTGAACCAAAATATCCCCAATGGCATTGAGCTAACATCTCTCACCCCACTATTCCGTTCTTCATCACGGCATGGCAAATACTTTTCCAACTAGATGTATTTCAAGACTACCACCAAATTAACCACAGAGGCCACGGAATTAATAGAACCTAGGAACTCACAAAGCCCCCAAATATGCCACCAATAACGATTCTGAGGGCAACAGTAAGGTTATTGTCTGGCCTTGGTGAGGTGCCAGTGGGTTTTCCATGATAAACCTGGGAACCAAGCCTTTCTCTCTCTCCCCTTGGCTGGATGTACATCAATCTTGATGAATATGAATTTATAATGCCCAGCTAAGTCCCTGCTGGCACAGACGGGCACACGAGTGCAATATTTACCTACAGATCTCCCCATACTCAACTCACTTACTCTCCTATGGACACACACACACACACACACACACACACACACACACACAGTTTATTCTATAGCGACACATCCTGCCAGTGGCTTCCATAGCACAGAGATGCATTGTCTCTTCAACCCTGGAATCTATACTGGATTTCTTGGTCAACCTAATTCTTGCCGATCTTTCCACTGCACCTAGAGTGGCTAGGCACTCTGACACCTGTGGACTTTGTGGGTCTTGTTTTTGAAACAAAACCAAGCACCACCATGGCCTGCAAATTGCAGAAGTGTCACTAATAAACTGCAAGCCTAGATTTTCCTTTTTTCATCTAAATTAGTACCTGTGTAGGAGAGTAGGCAAAGAACAGTGGTAGGCTGTGATATTTATCGTCTTTTGCTTCTGCTTTCTTTTAGCACTGGACTAACCAAATTCCATGCTGTCTTGCCTCCCACTTCCCTACTTTAGTGAAAACCTGGCAGTTGTCATTTCCTTTATAAAAGAACTGCTTTTCAGTGTTGTTTTTTGTTCCACCTGCTTAGTTTGTAAATGCAAGTGTAGGTTACTCTTAATGCTTGTCTGGAGGTTTTTTGTGATTTGGGAGATGACAAAGGGCATGTTTGACTTGTAGTAGAGAAGAAGAATGGATTAACCCAGTGCATGTATGATCACCCTGCCTCTACATGGGCTCCGCATTCCTATCTGCACAGATTCCTGCCTGTTGACCCGCCACGCACTGTCCTTACAGAAGTACAACTATACTAACTGGTATTGCACATAGCGATTTCCATAGTGGCGATACTTGGAAATCCTTCATATTGCACGTCTCGAGCTAGCCCTCTCCTGGAGGGAGGAGGTCCACGTTGCTTCCCTTTAGGGAAAGTATTTTGCTTCTCCCGATACTCTCTCCTCTTTCCTTCACCTCACCTTCTCAGTGTTCCTGGCCTGGGTGGCTCCCGTTTGCTTACAGATAATAGTATATATACTATATGAATTTTCATTCACAGCTTTGAGATGCTTGTGAGGCTTTCCTGCTTCCCACCCAGCCCAAACCTTGAGATGTTTCACATACTGCTCCTCTGATCAGTGTGACACGGGAGAGCACATGGAAGCCTCATGCCAGTTTGTATAGTGGTACCCTGCTGAACTGCCTACTCTTGAAATAGAGCGAGCTAGAGGTTCGCATTGGCTGCTGGACACACACACAAAGCCAATTAACATGCATGCCAGAAAAAAATTAACCCTTAGAGTACCGCTTCAACATTTTGGTTTAATGGTCTTGAATTTGACCATTGGGTTGGATGATGCATCTTCTCTCAGATCCAAGTCCTGCACGGAAAGTCCACTCTTAGTCTAGCCAGAACATCCACCAGGATCCTCTCCTCCATAGCTGTCTCGAGATGCTCCTGGTCCTTTATTTATTAATCATCTAATGGCTTTAGAAAAGGTCTGAAACACAGCCACTGTGTTTGTGTGAAAATGGGCCCCCCTTCCAATGTACTGGAGGGTGTGGGCCACTGTTTTAGCTTTGGTATGTATCCTCTAGAAGAAAGAAGCCAGTTCTTTAAGGGTTAATCTGAAATTAAGGCATTTGGAGGTCTCCCCTGCTTGTCCGTCCTCCATGGCGTCTGCATGATCCCTTTAGATTCTTAGTACAACTGCTGAATCATGATAAAAATAGCATATATATAATTACAAAAAAAAACAAAAGAACAAAACACTGAATGGAAAGACCCTTGTAGTGCTTGCTGGGTGATCACAGCGGGTAGAAAGACCAAATGTTCTCTTTCGTGAACATTCATTTCGTCCTCTACCCCGGACACCACCTCTTCTCAGCATTGTGGGAGATGGGATGATACTGCCTGTCATTTACCTCTTGATTTTTCTTCTTCCTGTCTAATAGCCCAATAGAATCCTGCCAGAATTTCTACAAAGATTTCACATTACAGATCGACATGGCTTTCAACGTGTTCTTCCTCCTCTACTTTGGCTTGCGGGTGAGTTTACGCAACATCGCTCAGTGTCACAGAGGGGCATGCCAGTGTGGTACCCAGGGATCATCTCCGCCAGCATCTGTGTTTCCGGGAGAGACAACATATCTGCATACTGATTTGCAGTCTGTGAGAGAGCCCTTTCCTTAACTAAGCATGTTCTGGAAGACATATCGGTTTTGTTTCAAGGAGGAGAAAGAAGGATCGAAATAATGTTGATACCTCCACTGGCGAATTGTTTCTCATCCCTCTGTTCAAACATGCATGCATTGTTCCCTTAAAAATTAAATAGGGGAAAAACCCTTTAGCTCTTAAAATTATGTTGAGTGGTGCTCACTTAGGTGAGTCCTGAGAGAGCAGTCGTGAGGGTGAATCAGGGAAGTAGATGGGTAGAGTTTGGGACCTGGAGGTTTATACCAGACCCTGCTTATGAGGGGTGCTGTGCAGAACGTGGCTTGCAGAGATGTGTGCGTGTGTGTGGATGGATGCATACACGTGTGCTTTATTTACAGAGATGTATGCACGTGTGTGGATGGGCACATACACGTGTGCTTTATTTACAGAGATGTATGCACGTGTGTGGACGGGCGCACACACGTGCGCTTTATTTACAGAGATGTATGCACGTGTGTGGACGGGCGCACACACGTGCGCTTTATTTACAGAGATGTATGCACGTGTGTGGACGGGCGCACACGTGCGCTTTATTTACAGAGATGTATGCACGTGTGTGAATGGGCGCATACACGTGTGCTTTGCTTTATTTACAGAGATGTATGCACGTGTGTGGATGGGCGCATACACATGTGCTTTATTTACAGAGATGTATGCATGTGTGTAATGCGTGCATACACGTGTGCTTTATTTACAGAGATGTATGCACGTGTGTGGGTGGGCGCATACACGTGTGTTTTATTTACAGAGATGTATGCACAGGTGTGAATGGGCACATACACGTGTGCTTTATTTACAGTTATATTCACATGAGCCAGTCTGATGGAGATGCTATCCTAAACCTTCCCAATGAAACTATTGGAAACCACAGAAAAATATAGTGCCTGGTCTTTCTCCAAGACTATTATCACATATAGTTAACTTTCTAGAAAATGCTATGTATCTGGCCAAATAAGGATGTGATTGGTGTAGATAAGAGAAGAACCTAACATCTCCCTCCAGATTCCCATGAAAACACAGAATTTACCCTTTGACAAAAGAGTGTAAATCGAATGTCGGCACTGTGCTTCTCATTTGTTTTCTCTCTCATTTCTTCTCTCCCCCAGTTTATTGCAGCCAACGACAAGCTGTGGTTCTGGCTGGAAGTGAACTCTGTAGTAGATTTCTTCACGGTGCCCCCCGTGTTTGTGTCTGTGTACTTAAACAGAAGTTGGCTTGGTAAGTAATCTCTCTTCCCTTCTCCTTCCCAGTTCATTCCTTAGTCTTGGCCGACACGTAGAGTCTACAGTGGCTCAAGGAGCTGGGCTGGCCCCATACAAAGCAGGTTTTATGTATTGGTGTGAACAACTGTCTCGGAGTTCTAAAAGCTGATGGTGGCAGTTCTCTCTGGAGCACTAGCCCAGAAGGATTTGTAGAGTTCATGCTTCAGGTAATGCGGTTTTATCAGTGTTGAAGCCCATTGGTCATCACTGTCACAGCCGAGGCCTCTATGTTCATGGTTCTGTCACTTTTCCCTCAGGAACTTGGAGTTAGGACTGGATAAAGAAGCCCATGAGAATAAGGCCACCTTTCCGAGTGGCTGGTTCAGGTGCCTGAGAGGCCTGCCCTCCAGGTTAGCGTCTGTCTGCGTCTCGGTTGTATGAAGAGTAAATCGTGCGTGGTCTGTTTATAGTTACTAGGTTCTTTGTGGGCCAGAGAGAGGTGAAGCTTCTCGAGTCACCTATCCTTGGTCACCTGACAGGAGGCCAAGCTCTCTCCCTGTGTTAAGGGAAGAGGTGTTTCTGGTGCCCTGCTTGGCGAGTCACTTTCTGTATCTGCTCCACAGGTGCTTCCTGTAGCGGGACTGGGACAATTTGGTGGGGAACGTAACTTGCTCAGAGCATGGTCATGGCAGCCAAGGGCTTAGAGAGATATCTTCAAGTTTCTTTTTGCTGTGTTGATTATTTTTCTCCTTGAATTCGGAGTGTTCCTGCTGCCCTGGGGTCTACTGGGGAAGAAGGAAGGATGAGACAGGAATCAGAGGACTATTTGTGGGTTTCTTCTGTGATGACTTTTAGGACTTTTGGCTTTATTATTATTAATATTATTATTATTATTAAGACAGGGTCTCACTCTGTCACCCAGGGTGGAGTGCAGTGGCATCATCATAGCTCACTGCAACCTCAAACTCCTGGGCTCAAGAGATCGTCCTGCCTCAGCTTCCCAGGTAGCTGGGATGATAGGCAGGTACCACCGTGCCCAGCTAATTTTCCTCTCCTTTTTAGGTGTTTGGCCAATTTCTTTCTATTTTCAGTAGAGACGGGGTCTCGCTCTTGCTCAGGCTGGTCTCGAACTCCTGAGCTCAAGCAATCCTCCCGCCTCAGCCTCCCAGAGTGCTAGGATTACAGGCATGAGCCACAGCTCCTGGCATGTCATAATTATTTTGAAAGTAATATGTATATGTTGTAATCAGTGAAAACATTCAAAGATGTACAAAGAAAATATTAATCATCTCTTCCCCTTGCATCCTTCACTGACTTCCCCCTGAGCTGCCCAATGTTAACAGGCTTCCCCATCTTTCATGCTCATTCTACCGCAAACACAGATGTGCACATACAATGGTATTTTAGAGGTCGTGGTTTTATACAAGAAATTATATCAAATAATTACATTGCACTGCAGTTTGGCTTTCTGACTAATACATGATGGACATCCCTTCAGCTCTGTAATAATGCATTTTATAACAGTTGCTTAAAATTCCATAATTTCTTGGCTGCATGGTATATTCAGCCATAACCCTAATGATGGACCACCTGAATGTTTTCCTTTTCCTTTTTTTGCCACTATAAACAATGGTGTAATAAACAGTCTCATCCATATATCTGTGCAATTCTATTTCTATAGATAGTTCCAGGTTCCGGGAAGAGAAATTGCTGGATCAAAGAGCATGTGTGTTTTCTTTTGTGAGATATTGATGGATAACTTTCAAAAAAATGTTGTGTCAAGATATGCTTCCACTAACAATCCATTTTGATGCCATTGCTAGCACTGTGGATTTATTATATACCTAGTGTCAAGTATTTTAAAAAATAAGCATCTTGTTTATATAATGTAAGTGGTAATCACATGTGAGTGTATATGTGTGTATGCATCCATATCCCATAAGCATTCCATTTGCTACTAGTATTCTCATTAGAATTGTATTCTCTTGCTCAGTGGAAAAATTTTCATTGTTGACCTGAGGTGTTCTTGCTTAGCCTGGGTTTTCTAGGCTTAGTGTGATGAGGCCATGACAGCCACACACAAATCTGAGACGTGTCCTGAGTGTAGGGAACATGTGCCTGGGTGCCAAGGGTCCCCACTTCCTCAGCTGAGCTATTAACCGGCTTTGTGACCTAGGAACTCACTTTTCTTCACTCAGCCCGTTGTTTTTCATCTGTAAAATAGCGGTTGGGCTAGATGATCTCTAAGGTTCATTTAGCTTAGAAAGTCTTTAAGACTCTTGAGTCATTATTAGAAAATTTGGGATCTGGGTCATTCGGCCAGACTGGGAAGTTAGTGAAATTAAATCACCAGCAACCCTGAGTGAAAATTAGGGACCAGCTGTTAACTGGGGCCCTTTTAAAAACATCCTATTGCTAAGAGTCCAAACACATACCCATGTTCACGTAGGGAAATAGAGAAGGAAGGGAGGGATCTGCCTTCTTTGCCTCGCTATGCTTAATTATTCCATACACTTGAACAAGAACTTTGTTTTTCTTTTTTAATTTTTAAAATTATATTTATTTATTTATCTGTCAAGTACAGTGTTTGACTTTCAATGAATAACCACTTTGCTTTTCTGGATCCTCAGTTTTCCCATCTGAAAAATGGGGGTTTTTGGTGAAATTGCATTCCAGTCCTCACATTTCCTGAACCTGAATTTTGTCCTGGGTGTCCATTCTCTCTCAGTCCCCTGTGGTGCTGGATGATTGAAGGGCTCCCTCATAACTGTGGTGGAGACCTCCTTTTCTGCAGTGAGCAGATCCTGCCCCACGTAGAGGTGTGGAACCCAGTCTCCGTGTTGTGAGTGACATGTTCTCTAAAATGTCTTAGTGTCAGGAGTTCTTGGATGCTTTGAAATCCATCACCTTTGTGTGGATGATGTCATCTTGATTTTTGGAGACACGTTCTGATCTAGTGAAAAATCTATGGGAGTAAAAACAGAAAAGGGGGAGGAAAAATAATAGAAAGGGAAATAGAAAAGTTCAACTGAATTTCTAACGGGATACGTCTTTGCCTCAACTATGATTGCTTTTAAAAAGAAAGGTGCTTTATTTAATGTGCTTCAATGTGTTCATTAATTGAACAATATTTATCGAGCACCTACTATGTGCCAGGCATCATTCCAGATGGTTGGGAAACAACAGTGAAGAAAATAGGCAAAGACTCTTTTCTTCTTATGTTGCAGTGTGAGGAAAACAATAAATAAGGAAATGCGATAGCATGTTAGGAAGCCTAAGTGCTACTGAAATCGAAAACAGACCAATAACCTTTGGACCATGAAACAATAACAATAAAATTATCCTCTCTCCTCTTGCAGGAGAAAACACCTTTCATGAAATGCTTTTGGTTCTTTGGTAACTAATCTTCTTGGGTGAGATCCCAAACTGATCTGCCTGTTTTGGAAGAGAATTTGGTAAAATAATATTTCAAGAAAGTCCTCGTCTGATTTAATACATGGGCTCCTACGTCGTGAAACAATTTTTGCAGTGATGAGCTGCCAGAGAGAAAATGAACATTCCCGTGAGGTATGGCTTATGAGAGGGAAGGAATGATCTCATTAAATAAAGGCATTTTGGCAGTGCTGCCCTTCTGCTGGAAAATGGAAGGGCGCTGCCTTTACTGGCTGAGGTTCGGGAGAAGACGCAGGAACCTGCGGTCTATCCCAGTTCCCCTGCGCGAACGTCCTGGGCCCTGCTGTGGGTGTAGGGCTGTGCTGTAGCTGGCACCGTGGGGGAGAAACCAGAGTGCTCGCAGGGCCCCTGCCCTTGCCTTTCGCAGGGCACTGCCACACTGTGCTTGATTCTTATCGTTAACACACAGTTGCATGTTATATAGTACAGATCATCTTAGTGCACTTAACAACGTATTCATAGCACTAATATGTATTCAGGTCCTACTGTGCCCTGGGCCCTCTGCTAAGCCCCTCACATACACAAACTCAATCTCAGAGCAAACCTGTGAGGTAGGAATTCTTATTTCCCCCATTTACAGATGAGGAAACTGAGGGTCAGAGAGGTTAACTCTCTTGTCCAAGGTCACACAGCCTGGGTGTGGCGGAAGGGGCAGTTTACCCCAGGTTTGGTCTGACTTCATGTGCACACGCTTCCTCTGCTCTTCTACCTCTGTCCTTACCCTTGAATGATTTGGGGTGTTGAGGCTGGGTTGGGAATGACGGAGCTGACTTTGCTGCTTTGTGTTGGCACCCCTCCATCTGTTCTTATTCATAGGGAGGGGAAGAGATCTTATTTAAGACTACGCATTCTCACGTCTCCTCTTTCCCACTGCTTCCTGCCCACTTCCAGTTTCTCAAAATGCCGTGAGGACCAGGAAACACAGCGAGCCTGGTGTCTCCCACATCCCAGTGTACCTCAGCAGCTTCGGGGTCTGACCTGCTCCCCTAGGAGAGAGAGAATGGGGCTCCTGCACGTCCTCGGTTGATCCACAGTGGATCAGAGCCCAGCTCTGCTTCCAACCAACTCAATTCACATCTTAGCTCGGCCACTTGCTAAGGGGACTCTCAGAGCGAGATCATTTTACCTGTCTCAGGCTCAGTTTTCTTACCCGTACAATGGGGGCAATAATAGTACCCACCTCATAGGGATTCAGTGAGGAAATGTGCGTAAAGCACCACGTACACAGGACCAGCTTAAGGCACAGAAGCCACGATCATCCCTGGCTTCTCTTTCGAACCTGCCTGTCATATTTTATTGCACCAGAGGAGAAAACAAACCAGAATGGAACCAAAAATAAGGCAGTGGGATGTGAGGACATCCACGTCGGCAGGCAGCAAGTTGCTGCTTATTTTAATTCCTGTTCCCACACACCAACTTATTCATTTTTGTTTCCCTTACAAATTCCTTATCCTACCTCACTAAAATAAATGCACCTTGAAATGAGAGATGTGTCTTATTTTGAGACTCGAATAACACGCTCTGGAGAGAACTCATTTGTCTGTCTGTCTCCTTCTTTTGGGAAGCGTAGCCCCACGGTAGGTCAATGTCCTGTGCTTCCTTTGTTTGTTTGTATGGTTTTCTTGAGGGTAATCTTGTGTGGTTAAAAGAAGAGATTAGGGAAAAAGTAATAACAAACTCACCAGCCCATTGTCTAAGCCATTTTTATTGAACATGCAATGTGTGCCCAGTGTGGGTAAGAGGGACACAGGCCTGGTCACCCTGTTTCCTAGCTGTCCTGCGATTTCCGACATCGTCTCCTCTTCTCTGACTGATGAGGTCAGGGTATGGCAAGGAGCCTTCGTCATTGGAACCGCGACTGGAAAACCGTAAACCTGGTTCTGTTGTCCCTGTCAGAGCTGGCTTTAGACGGCGGACCTTAAAACCTTCAGCAAACTCTGCCAGAAAACAGAAAACTCTGCTCAAAAATAGCAAAATGAGTCAGTGCCCAATCAGGGCAATTAAAATGATTGAGGGTATCTTATTTATAAATCTACGCCTGAGCAACCCCTTTTTGTGTCAGAAGGTGATAAAACAGGATTATGAAAAAAAGTACAGGTCCTTAAAAACAACAACAGCAAAAGGACAAAACAGAGTTCCTGTTGGAGCCCAACGTTGCAATCTAGCTTGGGAACCGAAATAAACACACATGCAGCGACAGCAGGTAACAGCAGCCGCTGTGTAATTAAGTCCGAAATTGCGAGGTTCGGGCTGTAAAGGCCGTGGGAGTTCAGAGGACAGAGCGCTCCCGTGGGCGGGAGGACGCCAGGAGGCTTCTGCGAGAGGCTGGGGCCGGCTGAGGCTGGCGTGACGGGCTCAGACAGGCCGACGGGGAGGAAGCAGACGTTCCCGAGGGAGAGAAGCCTCGCGTGTGTGGAGCGTGGCAAGCACCCGCCGATGATGACACCATCCGAGATAAGAAAGAGGCCTGGCCGGGCACCGAGCACTAGCCTCACAACCCCGCAAGATGGGTGTGGTAGTTTCTATTGCCGCAGTAACGCGTCACCACAAACATCACGCCTTAAAATAACACGGGTGTGTTGTCTTCCGGTTCCATAGGTTAGAAGTCCAACGTGGGTCTTCTCTCTGGGCTAAGAGAAAGGCATCTTCTGGACTGTGCTCCTTGCTGGAGGCTGTAGGGAAGGTTCCATTCCCTTGCCTTTTCCAGCTTGTAGACACCGCCTGCATGCCTTGGCTCATGGCCCCGGCTTCCACCCTCAAAGCCGGCAGCAGTGGGGGTGTCCCCACCTCGTGTCCCTCTGATCTTGCGTTCTGTTGTCTCCTCTCTCTCACTGTCCTTTTCTGCCTCCCTCTTCTACTTTTAAGGCCCCCTGTGATCCCAGGATAGTCTCCCCATCTTGAGGTCAGCTGACAGGCAACCTTAACGTGTCTGCTGCTGTAGTGGTCCTTTGCTGTGTAACCATGTGCATGGGAAACTTCTGGGGGGGGGCATTGCTCTGCCTACCTAAAGGGGTATTACTGTCATTCCCATTTTGCCAAAGAGGAAGCTGAGGCTCAGAGGGGTTAAGTGACTTGCCCAAGGTCATGGAGCCCAGAAGAGTTAGCGCTGGGATCCGTACCCCCGTGCAGATCTGCCGGAGCGTAGCATTTTGGAACACAAAAGCTCCAGCGGCCACTCAGGGTGGGGGACCTTGCTTCATTGTGGCTGTCCATCCTGTTGTGGAGCGAGACCCTTGGGGAGAGCCCCACTGAAGGCTGAGACCCTCCCCCAGTGCTCACTTCCACGTAGTGAATTTTTTCTTTTCACAGGACAGATAAATCACTAGACAGACTCACCTGTTATTGTTCTTAAGCAGCTTACGCTGAGGTTTGGGCGTCCCTTCCTGTGGCTGTGGCAACTCAGGGGAATATGGCAGGTCTGCATGTCCTCCACTTAAAAGCCCTGTTTTCTTAAGAATCATGCTTTCTTGCTCTTTTGGAGTTTACAGAGAAATGAGAATTAAGAGTACCAAATGAGGCAAAAGAGTTGTCATGGTACACCACCCTTTTCCTAAAGAAGTGGTGTGTGAGGTCAGGATGCCACTTTCCCCTTTTAATTGTCGCCCTATCAGGGGCTTGGCTGAAGTCTCAGGCGTCTCTGGTGTCCATCTGCTTCAGTACAGTGCCTGGCCCAAGGCCATCCCCTTGGCTGAAGAACCTCACTTTTGGGGAGGTCAGGATGGTTTGGGTAATGTCTGCACCTCATGTTGACCAGCCTCTGCACCTGTAAGAATAATCGAGGATGGAAGCTTTGCACTGGTTTCAGTTTCCTGACATCAGTAATTTTCAGTGCGTTGAGATTTAAACAAACAAACAAAAACAGTGTGGTTTGGCCAGAGAGTGGAGGCAGCCACGGGCCCCGGCCTCTCCTTCCCTATACTTCCCACCCCAGCCCCATCAGGCTGCTGGTGGCATCTTTCTTGTTGCCTCTTCCCCGTGCCTGGTCATGAGAAAGTTTCTGTGCCCTGCTGCGGGTTGTCATCTGTCTCCCCAGGGAGGCACCGCTATAGCACCATCTCCTGTGTGAGGCTTTCCCATTCTCGTCCCACTGGAACGAATTCTCTCTGACCTTTTTCGTTTGCTCTTATGATTAGCGCTGTAGGAGCAGCGTAAACAGTCTGCTTTGTACTTTCAGGTAATAATGTAAGTTCCATGGTGGCAACATAGCAGGGACCTTGGCCGCCTTGCTTTTTTGGCTGTGTCCCTAGTACCTGGAGCAGTGCCTGGCATGTAGTTCGTGCTTGTTGAATGAATGTCTTCTTACGATAGTGATAGTAATTAACAATTATTGATCGCTTATCAAGAGCAGGCACTGTGCTCAGTATCTCATAGGCATTCTCTGAGTTAATATTCACAGCTCGATGAGTAAATATTCTTAGCCCAATTTTACAAATTAGGAAGCTGAGATTTGGGGGTTAGACAGTTTTCCCAGATGGTAAGTGGCAGATCAGGGCTCATCCCAGCTCAGTCCGATACTACAGCCCATCTTTAAAAATTACCAGACCGATGGTTCCCACAGTGTGGTTCCAGGCTTGGCAGCATCGGCATCGCCCGGGGACTGGTTAGACACGATGGTTCTTAGAACCCAACCCAGACCCAGGAGCAGGAAACTATGTGAGTTGGATCCAGCACCTGTGTCTTAACAAGCACCCCTGGTGACTTGATGCTCACTCAGTGTTGGGAACCGCTGTCCTAGGCTGTGCTGGGATATTGGACTGCATGTTGGAATCTTCCAGAAAGCTTTCGAAACTCTCCATATTCAGGCCAAACCTCTACCGACTAAATGAGTATTTCTGGGTTGGGGGGGCGGTAACCCAGGCTGAGCATTTTTTAATGCCCTCCATTTGTGTCTAAAGTGCAGCAAGGATGAGAACCACTTGTATATATTTTCTAACTGTGAATTTCAAGTTAATTCCTTCTAGAAGAGTGCTTTCTAAACTTCAGCGTCTGTGTGCAGCACGAGGCGCTCTTGTTAGCATGCAATTTCTGATCCAGGAGGTCTGCGGTTAGTTCGGAGATTGGCATTTCTGCAGGTTCCCTGGTGTCACGGATGCTTCTGGTCCGGGCACCACACTTGGAGTAGCAAGGCTTTCCCGTCGTGACTGCTGTGCAATATGGCAGCTGCTCGCCACACTTGGCTGTTTCAATGTAAAGGAATGAAAATTAAATCAGATTAAAAATTCAGTTCCTCCGTCGTACTAGCTGCTTGTCAAGCAGGCAGTAGCTCCATGTAGCTGGTGGCTACAGTGTTGGGCAGCACAAACACAGAACATTCCATTGTTGTAGAACGTTCTATTATTGGACCGTGCTGCTCTAGAATGGGAATCTGTGACAGTGAGCATTGTGACTCTTGCTTTTTGTATGTTTAGGACATTCTTGCATATAGTGGAGCTTAACAAATGTTTTTTGAAGTGATTTTGAGGGAGAGGACCATTGGTGAAAAGTCTGTATCTAAAAAAAGCAAATAACTTTCTTGAACGGATGCTAGAGAAATCACTAAAATCATCATCAAAAGGAGCCCCTCCCACCCCAATGAAATTGAATATACTGAAGGCACCGGAGGCACAGGGCCTGGCTCCGGCTCCAGCCTCTGCTCCAGAACTCCCCAGTCTGCTGATGAAATGGCCTTTTGGGCTCCAGCAGGAAAGGTCTCTGGTTCCCCCTACAGGATGGTCCTGGAGCTTACGGGATTGGCGTGAGGTTAGGTAGCAGAGGGGAGGGCAGCGGATTGGCTCCTGGGCGATGGCAGTTGGAAGTTAGCCTGGTGGTGGTAGGCTCACTTTGAATTCCCGGAAGCTATCTGCCATCTGATGACCTGGCTCAACCACTGTGACCAGGAACCCCCTCTGCCCCCTCCCCCCCGGGGGTTCTCGGGGACGGTGCCCAAGGTCAGGAAGGAAGGGCCCTTGACAGCCCCCAGAGGTCACTGCTCCATGTCATGAGGCAGCTCAACCTTCACCCTTGGACGTCTATGTTTTCTAAAGCCCAAAGCCTTCTAAGTAAACCCCTCCCTGTAGTCTGTGGCTTTATTTAAAATAATAATAATGAAGTAAAGAAAAATGTGATTTTCTTTTTTGGGGCCAGGTGCCTTTAGGGGAGAAAAAGAGAGAGAGAGAGAGAGGGAGAAAGAGAGAGAGAGAGAGAGAGAGAGAGAGAACAGTCCAAAAGAAAAAGTGCTTCTGTAACAAGAATGAGGTTGAATGTGTTTATATTACATATGTGCGTGTATGTATGTATGTGTATATATACATACATGCATACATAATTATCTCAGGTATTCTTCCAAACAGTACAATGAAGTAGATGTCATTTTGAAGCCCATTCTACAGATGGGGAAACTGAGGCTTAGAAAGGTTAAGTAACTTGCTGAGAGTCATGTAGTAAGTGGCATAGCCAGGCTTTGAACCCAGGCATTCTACCTCCAAGGTGCCTGTTCCTTGATATGGGACTGTGCTGGCTGTCAAGCTATAAACTTATCTCGCCATTATATTTACACTTAAAAAAATTCTAACAGTCTTGTCCAATCAGATCAAATGCTAAATGCAGTTTCTTCCCTGTTGCAGTCCCCTGACAAAAAGCCCAGAAACTTCTTAACAGAATTTCACTGGTACGCCCAGGCGAGAAAGGAAATTAAGAAAAGTAACTCAATCCATTTTTTAAAAAATCACATAATACAATTTTTAAAACTTACTAGCCTGCAAATTACTTCCCCCTCCACCCTTTCACCAGTCCCTTCAACTGAGCTGCTTGGCCTATTCTATACAAGTAGCCAAATAAAAACACTCCATGTTCTTCCTGCTAGTCCATCTTAAAATAGCATCATTTTAGAGATGATAAGCTGCTATGGTCCGAATGTGTACGCCCCCAAATTCATATGTTGAAACTGAATCCCAGCGCAGTGGGGTTGGGAGGTGGGGCCTCTGGGCTGTGATTAGGTCCTGAGGGTGGGACCCTCATAAATGGGATCAGTGCCCTTATAAAAGAGCTCGTTCGTCCCTTACTATGTGAGGACACAGGAAGGCACCATCCATGAAGCACAGAACAAGCCCTCACTAGACACTGACTCTGTTGGCAGCTCGATTCTTTGACATCCCAGCCTCTAGAACTGTAAGCAGTACGTCGCTGTTGTTTATAAATTAGCCAGTCTAAGGCATTTTGTGATAGCAGCTCAAATGTAATAAATCATGGGGCTCTACTCTTTGTCTGAGCTTTTTTTTCTTCCTTCCTTCCTTTCTTTGTCCTTTCTTCCTCTTTTTGAAGGAGGGGAGAACTCAGAAGCACCATGCACCTTAGGAATAGCATTGAGACGGAATTGTAGTAGAGTGGCAAGAAAAATGAACTCATTATTAAGTTCTGTCCCTGTGTTTGGGCTCTGAAGAAGGCACCCCAAGTAAAGTGCAATGCTAAAAACTTGGATATATTTCAGGGAGCTCATTGTCTTTCTAGTAGCTGCTGTAGCTGCAACTGCTTCTAGAAAAATTACACCTCTCTAAGAGATTTCCAATTGTGTTCCCTTGATATTGCTTTGTCAGGGACACGCTTTAAATAAGTGGACCTCCGTAGGTAGCAGAGATTCTAAATCCTCATTGACTTGCACGGCTCTGTTATATGCCAAATTGGAAATAACACCCTGAAATGAATGTCTTCAAGGAACAAATTCAGCAGTAGGTTTTCATAGATGCCAAAACCTCCCCAGATGGCTGTACTTCATCTGGGGTATTATTGGAACAGCCTCCTCGGGCAACCTAAATCTCTAAGACCGGACGCGTATTTACCTTCGCCTCATCTTCAAGAAATAGATGCTTTGATTCTTTTCCACGGGTTCAGGGCCATGATGGATCGACCTGGCTAGCAGATAAGGTGGGGAGAAAATGAACACCAGGAAGCAGCTCAGAGACACTCCTGCTCTGCTCAGCTGAACTCCTACCGTATGCAAATCGCTAGTTCCCAGGAGTGACCCAAAGATGGGGAAAACAGATCTTGCCTTTGTAAGAGGTTGATAATGTAATCGGGTATGTACTCCATAAAGAAGAGCAATAAGTTTATAGGAATTTAGAGGAGGAACAGATGGAGGAAAGTTGGCCGTCCCAGCCTGAAGTAGATTTCAGGTATCTGAAAAGTAAACATATTCCTCCTAGAATATGCTACTCAAGGTGTGGTCTGCAGGCCAGCACATGACCTGGGAGCTTAATTTAAAGAAACGGAAAATTTCAAGCCCAACCTCAAACCTGGAGATTCTCTGGAAAATGGGGCTGGGGGGCTCTGTTTTAACAAACCCTCCAGGTGATTCTTACCTAGGCTAAAGTGACCTTGGCAGTGTATTGGACTCACCTGGGAACTCTGGCGCCTCCTCCTAGCTAGACTGTACTTCAGACCAAGGACATCAGAGTGGGGTAGAACTCGGCTACCAAAATGTTTTAAAGTTCGCTGAATAATTTCAACAAGCAGCCAGGGTTGAGAAGCCTGCATGGTGGTGGTTCTTAAACCAGAGGAACCTGAGAAAAAAGACACGCAAAAAATTTAAGCCCCTTCCCAAATCTGGTTGTGATTAAGGACAGTTGCTTTGGAGCATGAACACTACGTATTCTAGATAGACCAGTGGTTCTCAAACTAGGTACTTCACATTGACCTGGAGTACTGGTTAAAACACAGATTTTTGGGTTTCATCTCTAAAGTTGTGGATTCAGTACATCTGGGTCGGGGCCTGAGGATTCACGTCGCTAGCAAGTTCCCAGGTGATGCTGCTGCCGATCTGGGGGCCACACTTTGAGATCTGTGAGTCTAGCCTAGCACAAGGCTGAGCTTGAATTCTAGTAGAGGCTGCCATGCTAGTTTCCAAGATTCTGGTATTCCAGCCAAGCTTGCTATTTTTATGCTCCAAAATACCAGTATTTTTATTGACGCGATCCTTTATTTCAGTATGTTTTTGAAATTAAAATCTGAATCATTTACACCTTGAGATATACCCACCATATTATATTCTATATTATAATTTCAACTTGAACAAAGAAACCCGCTTTAGAAAGGCTTCTCATCTCCCATTTGTAATCCCCTTCTAAGGTATTCCGAGTCCTTGGTTCCTAGTGAGAGCTAGTGCCTCTGCTTGTTTTTATTAGTCATGAATTTTTTCTCCAGAGCCAGTTTGACTGGTATCTCTTCCTGAACTCCCTGAAATTGGGATAGGGTCAGTTCATTAAGGAAGCTAGGAAGAGGGTGTGCTGGAGATTAGGGAAGGAGAGGGGAGGAGGGAGGTCCCCAGGTCCAAATCCCGTCCCTTCCCTGGAGCCTGATCTCCCTTCCCCTAGGGATACAGTCCCTCAGCTCACTCTTCCAGGGAAGGACTCTCTTAGGGCCCCAACCCTTTGCACCCCCAGGATAAATTATTACAACAAACCTGTCCTGGTCATCTCACCTGCAAACACTGAGATGTCCAGGCCTGGACCCAAGCCTGCCTACAAGAATAAGAACAGGTGATGGGTGGTGAGCAGATCCCCACTTTTCATAAGACATGTGATCTAATGATCACTTGAAATAAATGACAAACACGAGTATGGTGCCACTTTGCTCCCATGTCACAATCACTAAATTCAACTTCTCTCTTTAAGGCCAGACAGGAATTTAGCATCCCAGCTCACAAGGGGCACCATTAACTTATTATTTCCTGGGTGGATTGCAAAAATCTCTGGCCAAAATGGGGACTCAGCAAATGCTTTCTTTTTGTAAAAACTCAGTCTCACAGTCTTTGTCCTTGGTATTCTCACCCTGCTTCCCTTCCCTTTCACCCCGTTGTCTGTCTTTCTGTGAATTTCTCCCCTCTTGACTCTAGCCAGACTACTTACCAGCCACTCCCTCCCCAATCTCAGATAGATTCCATCTCCATGACTTTGATAGTTCCTTGTCTAGCAGGTGCTCAGACATCCTCTCTGCTTACCTGAACTCAACCATTTAGGATCTTGCCTCTTCTGAAACCACTATTATCCGAACCACTCTTGTGATCATAGGTGGTCTTCTGATGTGGCTGTATTTTTTTAAGTAATGTATATATCCTGGCCTATCAACTAGATCAGGAATTGGCCAATCCGGCCTGCTGCTTGATTTTGTAAATAAAGTTTTATTGGAACTCAGCCATGCCCATTTATTCACATATTGTCTATGGCAATGAGACAGAGACTGTAGGACCCACAAAGCCTAAAATAGTTACTCTCTTGCTCTTTTAGAGAGAGTTTGCTGATCCCTGGTCTAGACACAGCAGCTATGTTATATGTCATTAAATACAAAATGTCTGATTTCAAATCAAAAGTTTAGTTTATTATATCTCAAACAAGAAGCAGTACAATTGACCAAAGTATGTGCTTAAAGTAGCAACACAGTTTTGCCATCTTAATGGTAACTTGATTATGCCAGCAGTAGAGAAGCCTGGAGAGTGAGTGGTGATGAAATCGTGAAAGGCCTTTTCCACAGCTTATTGAGAATTGAATATTTTTCCTTGCAAGAAGTGGTCCAAAGCCTGGAAGAAGTGGTAGTCAGTTGGTGCAAGGTCTGGTGAATATGGTGGATGACAGAGAGTTTCCAAGTCCAGCCTATGTAGTTTAAGCAGCATTGTTTATGCGACATGTGGTCTTGCAAGAGGATCGGTCTATCTCTATTGACCAATCTCGGCTGCGTAATCTCAAGCATCCTCATCATTTCATCTAGGCATTTGCAGTAGACATCCGCTGTAATTGATTGACCAGTTTTCATGAAGCTGTAGTGGATAATACCAGCACTGGACTATCAAACAGACACCATCAGCTTTTTTTGATGAATATTCAGTTTTGTACTGTGTTTCAGCACTTCATCTTTATCCAACCATTGTGCCAAACATTTGCGATTGTCAAAAAGAGTCATTTTTCATCACACAGAACAATACGGTGTAGAAATAGTTTGCCTTTTTGTCGTGACAGCAAAGAAAGGCAAGCTCTGAGATGATTCCTCTTCTGATGCTCATTTAATCCATGCGGTACCCTTCTACCCAGCTTCTTTACCTTGCCCATTTAATTCAAATGGTCCAATATTGTTGGAATAGTAACGTCAAACCTTGCTGCTAAGTCACACGTAGGTTGAGATGGATTCGCTTCCAGCTCATAATTATCCACCTTGGTCTCAGGTTGCCCATGTGGCTCATTTCAAGATTAAAATCACCAGAACAGAACTTCTCAAACCATCAACGTACTGTGTGTTTGTTAGCCACATCCTTCCCAAATACTTCATTGATATTTTGAGCTGTCTGCACTGCATTGGTTCCACAACAGAACTCATATTAAAAAATAACATGAATTTTTGACTTATCCATGGTTTCACAACAATTGCTTTAAAAAAAAATTTGAAAGATAGTCACAGCCAAAACATGAGTTTGAAAGAATGAGGATGTACTTTCACAATAAAAAAACCAAAAAACAATAAGTGTCAAAGTGAAACGTCAGAGATATCAATTGTCAAACTTAGTACTTAAGGAAATTGGACATTCCATACTTAATAACCTAATATATTCTTTAATAACCTAATATATTCTAAATATCTGGCATGATGTTTTGCATATAGTAGCTACAATTCAGTTTTGATAATCCAGGCATGAACTTTCCTCTGAAATCATTAGAAAAATAATAGTAATAAAATAAAAACTTATTTTTGCTGTTATTATTATAGCTACCCCATACAGTCATGTGCTATATAATGACATTTCAGTCAGCAACAGATTGCATATACTATGGTGGTTCCATAAGATTATAGTACCATATTTCTACTGTATCATTTTAATGTTTAGATATGTTTGTATATGCAAATACTTACTGTTGTGTTACGGTTGTGTACAGTATTATGCTGGTACAGGTTGCCTAGGAGCAATAGGCTAAACCATATAGCCTAGGTGTGTAGCAGGCTACGCCATCTGGACTTGTGTGTAAGTATGCTCTATGATGTTTGCACAGTGATGAAATTGCCTAAGAACATATTTCTCAGAAAGCATTTCTGTCATTAAGCGACGCATGTCTGTATTTTGTGGCAGATATTGGACTAAGCTTATCTCATTTAATTTTCTTACCAGCCCTAAAACATAGGTAGAAGCATCTGCAAGTTGGAGAGGTGAACTGTCTTACTAGGTATATGACTTCAGCAAGTGATACAGCAAGAATTTCAACTCAGGTCTTTGTAATCTCAGAGCCTGAGTTTTAATTACTGCATACTCACTGTTTAGTACTAGTCCTTACATACGATGAGAGATGGAAATCTTCAAAACCCCTATCAATGAGAGGAGACGTGTGAACAAAGCTGGCCTGTGTTTTAAACAGGCTGAGACCAGGATGAAGGAAGTGACCCTCCAAGTAAGGGCCTCCTTAAATGTGGTTCCCTGCATCCCTCACTGTGCTGCCTAGTCTCAGCCCCGGTTAAGAAACTCCATAAATCTTGCCACTTTTATTATTATCATCATCACCATTATTATCATTATTTGCTCAATAAACCTTAAAGCAGTGTAATGTGTTAGTTGCTGTGCTAGGCTTGGAGTTTAAACTAAATAAGATATTTTTGCCTGGCTGTGGGAAAGATGAGTCTGTAACCCAAGGTTACAAACCCAAATGTTTACAGCAACAGGAGGATAACATGTGGGTGAGCCGGCCAGGTGGAGTTTGCCTCTAGCAGGAGAGGGAATGCCTCTCTTAAAAGGGAGGCTGTTTCATAAAAAAGAATGAAATCCTGTCATTTGCAGTAACATGGGTAGAACTGGAGGTCATTATGTTAAGTAAATAAGCCAGTCACAGAAAGGCAAATATTTCATGTTCTCCCCCATAGGTGAGAGCTAAAAAAGTAGATCTCATGAAGCTAGAAAGTAGATTGGTGGTTACCGGAGACCAGGAAGGGTGGCAGGAAGGGGGAGATTGATTAATGGGTACAAATATACACTTAGACGAAATAGGTCCTGGCGTTTGATAGATCAGTAGGGTGACTGTCGTTAACATGAATCGACTGTACATTTCAAAATAGCAAGAAGAGAATAATTTGAATGTTCCTAGTGTAAAGAAAAGATAAATATTTAAGGTGATGGATATCCCAAATACCCTGATTTGATTATATGAATGTATCAAATTAGCACCTGTACCTGGAAAATACGTATACCCAATATGTATCAATAATTTTAAAAAATGGAGGCTATTGATCAGCCTTTGGCTGAGTCTTGCTGTATTGGCGCCTTCTGAATGTTCAGTACCAGCACCTCCTTCTTCTCCTTCCTTTCCTCTCCCTCTTCCTCTTCCTCCAAATCTATTATTTTTGGCCACAGTGACCTGCCCTTTGAAGCTGGTATAGGTTGTAGGGTCACTATATTTCTCCACTTGAGAAGGGAAATGACGGCGTCTTCTCGCTAGGAAATGGTCGTTTTAGACTGCTTCCCTTCTGACCACGTCTTGTCCAGTATCCATCACAAAGCCTGTAATCTGGCACCTGCTGACGACACCAAACAGGTTCCCTCAGAGAAAAAACACACAACAATTCTTACCGGGGTAGGTGAATATTTTAGCAGATTTAAAACACTGTAACTTGAGTTTGCAAACTGGGTCAGAAATCCTTTCTCCAGTGTTCTGGTGTCTGGAGCAAAGTGCACGAGGTCTGAGGACTTCTGATTTTCTTGTTTATTTTTGTTCGTCTTATGCCATGAACGTCCACTAGTGCAAGTGCTTCTGGTCTGTAGGGAGGAAGGACCCTGGCTTCATTGGGAGCACAAGAACCTATAGGAAACACACGTGTCGCCAGCTTTTCCATGCTCTGACCTGCCCCAAGTGTGTGTTCTCTCCCCACAGCCCACAGAAGCTCTCCCAATCCCACTTCAGCGCAACGGCGTGGTCTAGACCACTGTGCTGAGAAAGATTTGTTGTGCAGTGCTGCCACCTAGTGAGGGAAAGCTGGAATGGACACCATAGTGGCTGTTGTCTTCAGAATTCTGTCTGCTTGAATGCTGGTTAATTAACCTCTGCTGAAATAAGGCCCTAAGATTTTAACTCTTACACGATAAAAACAACTCTTAGAAGACCCCCAGAGGGTCCAAAGGCTATGCATAAAAGCCTAAAAAGACAAATGTGAAGCGAATAGCTAGGATTTTGAGAAGTAGGCATATGTGTCCAGGCTAAGCACAAACTGAAACCAACTCCCTCACAAAACCAACCTAAATGCACTTGCAGGGCAGGTCAAGGAGAGGAGTTCTTGCCTGACCCTGAATAAAGGCATCCCCTGTTTTCAATTCTGTCCTCTGACTGAATTGGTTCTGAATTCGAAAGAAATACTGACACGATCTGTCACTTTACTTTCTGGATATCAAGCTTTCGGCTTCGAAAAATGCAAGAAAGCCCAGCTTCTGAATAGATACGTAGATCAGACCTCAACAGAAATAGGAGCTTTATTAATAGCCTTGCGTCTAGTCCTAATGTGTGTACCCCAATGAATCAGAGCTGATTTATGAGCCAGAAGTACAGTGTTTAAGGGCAGACTGCTGTGTCTTGGTATTGTCAGTGTTATCATTTCATTCTTTCCTCTTGGGAGGAGAGTTAGTATAATATTACCATTGACTACCGTTGCGTAGGTCCCAGAGGTCATTTCTGTGGAAGATAATAGAGCTTTTCATATGATATTCTTTCAGCTGTCCAGCAGATGTAGCATAATATGACAAGAGGCCAAAAAAAGTAGTGAATATTTTTATCCTGAGTTGTCATGGCTTGTATCAGCTCGTTTTTCAGAAAGTCTTGTTTTTTTTTTTTTTTCTATTATGGCATTTCTGTCATTTCCTTTGACTCTCTGGCTGGGTTTCATCTCAGCAAAGTGGAAAAAGAATATTTTAAATGGAGAATAAAAAAAGGAGGAAACTGAATGAGGGGAAGGAGCCAGGACACAGGAGAAACAGAACTCTGGATTCCTTACTGCTAGACAAAAAGAAGAGTTTAGGATTTTAAAGAGGAAGCACGTTCAGGCGGCTGGTTCTGTGATGCCAGGACTAACAGGAATCCTGGAAGCAGTTGTGGTTGGTCAAGGAGCACTTTGGTTATCTGGCTGTGGCTGCTGTAGAAGCAGGTAGTTACCAAGGCAAGAAAACCAAATGACCCACCCATGTAAACGTGCTGTGCAAATGTACTGTTGTCTAAACCACTTCCATGGGGTCTAGATAGGAAAGCAACTGCTTCCAGAGGAGGCAAGAGCTAGGAAGTCATCCTGGAATCAGGTTTTCAGGGCTCCTTATGTTTCACGATCTTTAAAAATGATCAGCAGTGTGTGGGAGGGTGGGAGACAAAGAGGGTGTTATATGTGTATGTCTTGGAATAGCCATTTAGAAATGAATGCGGAAAGAAAATCTTTGTGATTCTTAGCCCTAATGGTCCAAGTTATGAAGCCAATGTCATCTCTCTTCCCTGCTGGTGTGTGTTCAGTCTGGCCACCCTTTATGCCAAAGACCTTGAGCAGACCTTGGCCGAAACCCCAAGGTATACGCCCGTTCCCTGTCAGCAGTGATCTGTGTAATGGATTGGTGCAGGCTGCCTTGCCTCGGGCAGGGTTCATGTGTCACTCAGGAGAAGATGCATCAGACTGCCGAGTCAGAGGGAGGCTGCCTTATGTCCACGGAGACAAGTGAATCAGAAAGCCAGATGGGGGCCAGCTCTCAGGACATGAAGAATGACAGCGCTAAACTGGAAGGGCTTGAATACATCATGCCTCCTTGTTTTACTTATGAGAAAACCTGGGCCCAGGGATGCCGAGGAATTTGCCCACATATCTTCTCCTCATGAATTAATTCTTTCCTTCATTCAACAATGATGCCCCACGTGTCTTTCACGTGTCAGGCTTTGTTCTAGGTGCTGGGATTATATAGAGGAAGAGTGTCAATGTAACATGCAGAAGCATGTCGTGCACGAGTCAATCTAAAAGAAGAATCTGACTGAGAATGAAAAGAGTCTCAGGGAAGAAAAAGAAAGGAGCAAAGAAATCCACCTTAGCACTATGGTTTGGGTACCAATTTGACAATCTTTGATAGTTAGAATAACTACCGGTGGGTGATGGAAGGTTACCCCACGTACCATTTCTTTGCACTCATCACGGTTGTAATTGCAAAGGTACTTACAAGATTACTGATGAGTCTCTTTCTGCTGCTCCAGACGCAGACTGTGTTTTACATCACGGCAGGGACCTTTCTCAGCTCAATGTTTTATCCCCAGACCAGGGCAGAGCACTGGACATATGGGAGGGACTCAGTAAATAGCCATTGAGTGAACAGTGGAATGAATGACAAAATGATGAGGGCACCCAAGTTCCATTCTGTAGGACAGGGGACAGCAAACTTCTGTAAATGTTTCAGCGTCGGGGGCCACACCATCTCTCTTGCCATTATTCAGTGCTACCCTTGCAGCACGAACACAGCCATGGACAGTATGTAAAAGAATGAACGTGGCTGTATCCCAATAAAACTTTATTCATGGACACTGAAATTTGAAGTTCATACAGTTTTCATGTTCTATAAAATGTTCTAATATTTTTAAACTATTTAAAAATGTGGGAGAAAAAACATTCTTAGCTTACGTGCTGTACAAAAACTGGTGACAGGCCGGATCCCACTCACAGGCTGTAGTTTGCCAACCCCTGTTATAGGAAGTAGCTGAATTTTTAGGGTAAAGATTCTATGAGATTTTTAGCTGAGCATTCATGGGCTCAAGCATTTGTTGAGTACTCGCTTGGTGCCAGCCTCTGTAGCAGGCACAGTGCGTACAAACAGAAATATGATTAGTCACCAAGATCCTTGGCAGGTCAGATCTTCAAAGGATGAGTCACAATGGTGTAGTAAATATGAACCGTGCAGTCTGTTTTATTAAGGTGTGCAAAGCATTCTAAAAGTAATTGGGGATTTCTGGATAACACCCTCGAAACATCACAAGCATCTTTCGAACATTCCTTATTTACATACTTGGAAAATCAATGTGATGGAGTGATTCTCCCACTATCGCTAAGTGAATTTGCCTGTCTAGTACTTAAAAACTTTCTGCTGGTTCTATCTTACTCTTTCCCCATTGGAGAGTGCCAGTGGGTTTTCAGATAACTTCCTTGGAGATCAGAGAGAAAGATTTAGGAAAAAGAAAAACAATTCCAGCTCCTCTCACTTGGCTTGGGTCTTTCCCAGTCTTCATCTTGATGCAACTAGAGGCAAAGATGTTATCTCTGCATTGTAGTCATAAAACAATAGAATCCCCTGTCTTTTTTATTTCCTGAAGATGGAAAGTGGTCCAGGAAAATATTAATAAAAATAGAAGTAAGATGAGGTTAGAACCTTAAAAGGTTTTGCATAATGCTTTTCCTGTTTTTCTGTTTCTAGCCTGTCTTAATCCAATAATCTGTTACACTCCAGCTAGTAGTGTCTTTCTCCATCACCAACAATTTTGCAATCTTCCGGAATCCTTTTGGGAATTCCAGGGCAAAGGGTCTTAAACAAGAACTTAATTGTCTGGGAGATTTTGTTTGCTTATTAGAACTGTTTGGCCCACAGCATTAGCTGCATGGGGGAATAATTCCCTTAGCTGCCACCAGTTTTACAGCTCCTTGCTCAGAGGACTACAGTTCTTTCTATCTTCAGGGATGCTTGGAATGGGGCCACCCAGAGTGCCAATTTTCGGTACCTTTAAGTGGGCTTAAAGTAATAACTATTTAGGTAAAATCAGTGTGCTTCTCGTCTTGGGGGAAAAAAGGCAGAGGGAGGAAAGAACAGGATTTGGAGATGTAATTTGAGATTAATAAATGATTCACTCAACAGAAATGTATTGATCATAGCGTTGTGCTTGTCATGCATGGTATGCTGTGAAATGTAATTTCAGCCTGGAGTAGCTCAATCTAGTTAGGGGTATGGGAATTCAAAATACCTTGTTTATAATGAGAGTTTAAAGTGTTTGATGAGTAAATGTAACGGAGGAATGAATAAACAGTTAAATAATAACACTGAAGAGTAAACATGAGAAGATATGCATTTACATGCATGCAAATGCACTTATCGCTTTGGATGTAATTCACACATTATCGTGTGTTGATTACATGTGTGTTGATTACATGATACATGCACATATCTATGCACACATAAAATTGAGTTCAACTGCAGGAGATAGTAGTTGAATGATGGAATCTAGCTTGCCTGACTTTTCTCAGATCACGTATCCGGTTGGTACAATGCAATAACAAATATTAAAACCAGTGGGCTACACCAGTGAGTCCAAATGGAAAATCCTACCTGTGTTGCTCACCTTGCTCTGAATGAATAAGCACAGGCATCAGTAAAACAGCTGTTATTTATTTCCTTATCCCACATCTGTCCTCGAAGGCTATCACATGGGCAAGGACCATGGTGAAGGCAGACAGTGTTTCCATCAGCAGCAGTTCAGGCCAAGCCTGTGGCTGGCCATACTGAAGGAATGAGAGACCTTGGAGGGACTGGGCCTCCTAGAAAAACAGGCTCGTAAGTCAAGAGCAGGGTGTCAGCTCCCTGTGTGTATTTCATGGTGAGAGTGAAAGCAGACCTAAATTATGAGTTGTTGAGCCTCCTGCTTGAATCTGTTCAATTCTTAATTTGAAAGGAAGCTCTGTGCCAAGGGAGTGTAACATAGGAAAGGAGTCGCCTCAATGACTAACAAAATCAGGGCCCATCAGGACTGCTCGAGTTTACTTAGGTGTATTTAGAAGACATGATAATATTTATTTCTACAGCTGTTTAACTACGTGAAAACATTTTGTATTTGACCAGCTCGATGAGATGGATGTGATTCCTATCCCCAGTTTGGCAGACACGGATAAGGATGTTGTAAGAGGTCTGTAACGTCACACATCTAGTAAGTAGCACAGCCAGGGCTAGCGTTAGAGGTCTTCCAACCAGTCTCGTTCTCGCCGTGCTGTGAGAGCCACGGCACGCCCCTGCCCTCTCAGTGCAGACCAGTCAGTTCGGGTCTCCATCCAGTTGGGGTGAGCTGTGATCCGATTAGGCCACATGTATTGCACGCTGTGAGTTGAAAGCAGGCAGATGTACCTGTGGCCGTGGGGACTTGCTAGGGGAGTAGGACTTGAGTGGAGCCTTGAAGCATGGGACAGGTTTGACTAAATGGAGCAGAGGGCCAAGGGCATTCCAGACAAGAGAAAAAGGTGAGCAGGGGAAGGAACTTGCGTGCTGCTTTGGGAAGCCAGGAAGTAGACTGGTCTGGATATTGCAGTGCTTGTGTCGGGGGGTAGCTGAGGGCTCTGCAGCGGGCAGTTATAGTACTGGAGTGGGTTTACTCTGGGGCAGGCAGACCCCTTGAAGCCCTTGGGGAAGATGGGGGACACTGGAGGGGAGGGTCTCACTCTAGCCCTGTCATGGACCTTCTCTTTCCCCCTGCTCTGCAGACACACAGTAGATGGAATTCATCCACCTGTCCATCCACCCCTTCCTTCATCCACCTGTCCATCCACCCCTTCCTTCATTTCACGTCATCTTGTTTCATTCGACAGACGTTGGTTATGTGCCTACCATGTTCTAGACACTGTGTCAAGTCTTAGTGAAGTTACTAGAAGGAACCCTCAATGAATGTTGGGTGAATTGAGGAATGAATGAATGAACGAAAGGAAAGAAGCAGGGGTTGGTGAGCACATTTGTGGGGGAGGAGGAAGCAAGTACAGAATTCCAGTGTCCTGGGCTGAGTTCCGCAGTGTGGCGCTGGGGAAACAGGCAGGGAGGAGATGACCCGAGGTCTCCAGGAAGGCCGTCCACAAAGAGGTGGTGTTCCGGTTGGTTCTTGGAGTCTGGAGTAGAACTTTGCTACCTAGAGAAGGGGAGAATAGGCAGGTTGAATTGAGGGCCAGGGTTTGCAAATGAACAAAGACCTACAAATTGGGGGAAAAAGCAAGCATGTCGGTGTAACTTTAAGTTGAAGGGGGAGGAAGGTAAGGGCAGAAGATGCAGGGAAAATGCTTCCATGTCACATTAAATAGGACCACCCGATCCAAGGTCATTGCTACGTCTTGCGCAAACCTTGGGTAACGATGGTGTGGCTCTGGGAAGTTTTGTCGTTCCAAGTCCAACATTAAGCCCATCTTTCTCATCTTTCTCAAGAAGGCTGAGGGAACATCTGTCTAAGACGCGATGCCCAGTAATTTAAGAAGAAAGGGAAAAGGCAGTGATACAGTATAGAAGAAAAGAAAGAAAAGAGCAGATGGTGTTACTGGAGGACTATTATTTTCCAAAACAAAAGCAAGAAATGAAGTATCTTTTAATAGCTGGCCTAGAATGCCATTCTAGGAGCTTAGGAAAAAAAAATCAAAATGTATTAAAGCTTTCTCAGACCTTGGATGGTTTATGGCAGCATCTAAAATTGCTGGTAAAATTATGACCTTGTAATTCACAGCTGTGTCATACATTCTCTAGCACACTGTGTAATTTATGTACCAAGCTAGTTGCTTTGAAAAAGAATGGGGGGAAAAGTCACACAACACAAAGTTTATAAAGTGCTGTTATGTTTAATGTATAATGTCTTTAGCGTAAACCTGTGTTGTTAGGAGGAGGGGCGTGCTGTTGGTCAAGGTTATTACCACAGTTCTTGCAGTGTGGGTGAGAATGTGAAGATTACTTACTGCACTTCCATGTTTTCTGGCCAGGCTACCATATCCACAACACACTGCCTCCCTCCCTTCCCCAAAGAGCGCTGTCACCTTGAACCCCCCTCCTCCCTTGACATAAAACCTGGGCAACTACCAAAGCTTGACCTTGAGTCATGCCTTGATCCCTTAACCTCCACTGGGAAACCTTCCTCCCTAGGAAATCATGGGGCTCTGAGGACAACGTGCTAGGGAGCCGCCAATGGGGTTTCCACCAAGCTTCTCGAGTCAGCCTGGCTTTGGCCCCAGCTGTGGAGCTAGAGAGGTCGGGAGCTGGCAGCCAGCTAGGACTCGTGGAGGAGGTACCATGGGGAACCTCAGAGTTGTACGACTCTCACTTTTGTGAGAAGGTGGAGGTGGAGAGAAAGGAGACCCCTGGCCCAGGGATCCAGTGAGAATGGCCCTGGGCCCGAGTCCAGAGACCTCCCTGTGGTCCAGACGGCACTCCTGCCAGTCCGGTTGACCTTCAGCAAGAAGCTATGGTCTCTGGATCCTGTCACCCTCACCTTAGAATAAGGAGATGAGCTCTTGCCTTCACTGCCTAAGGGAGCTGTTGTGAAGATCAAAGGAAATATTACATCTTCAATCCTGAGCCAATGACTGGGGTCACCATTTTCCTCTTACTCTGCTTGTTTCATCTTTTTCCCCTCATTTCATGCAGCCCTTTTACCTCGAAGAAGATTCTAGACTCAAACTTCCTTCTCCCTAGAAGTGTTTTTATTGTTGTTGTTCAGTTCACTTCTGTCTTTCCAGTTCTGGTTGTCTCTGAGCCTCTGGGATATCTGATCACGTCCCTGTGTAGGACCTGTCTACACTCCTTCTTTGACGTGACCACCTGCTTCTCTGGGTCTGATTCTTAACTCTTTTGGCTCATTCCCTGCCCGCCCCCAACCCATGGAGCACCAGAGGCTGTGAGAAGGGAGACAGCTCATCACCGAGCAGGAGGAGGAGCTTGCTGGGGCATTTGTGATGCAGGTGAGCAGAGGACAGAGCTCACTGCTGGGATCCCAGAGAAGGTGCCAGGACGCTGTTCCCATTAAAGGCGGCAGAGCTTGGAGAAACTGCAGCCTCCTGCTCGGGACCTCCCAGCTTTGGCGCGTGCTGTGGAACTTGCCCAGCTCAAGTCAGGATGAGGGGCTTGTTTGTCTGGTTGATACATTACATCCCAGAAACCATAAACATGCTTCCAAAACACCCACGATAAGGAAGCTCTTGTTTTGTTCCAACATGAGAACAGTTTTATTTTATAGGATTGAGTAAAGGAAGTCTGGACATCTTCATTATGTATTTTCAGAATAATTCTATTTTTAAAAATTGACACAGTCATTTAAGAAAAATGGAAGCAAAATAGAAAATGCAAAGAAGGGGCCAGGCAGGCTCAGGAGCCAGCCTGAGCAAAAGCAAGACCCCGTCTCTACTAAAAGTAGAAAAAATTAGCCGGGCAAATTAGCCGGGCGTGGTGGCTCACACCTGTAGTCCCAGCTACTCGGGAGGCTGAGGCAGGAGAATTGCTTGAGCCCAGGAGTTTGAGGTTGCTGTGAGCTATGATGACGCCACTGCACTCTAGCCTGTGTGACACAGCAAGACTCTGTCATGACTAATGGAGACAGAGCGCACTGTATGGGGGAAGGGCATGCTTCTATCCCTGGCTTGGGCGAGGCAAAGGCATTACATGTAACCAAAATGTTTGTACCCCCATAATTTCTGAACTAAAAAAAAGAAAAAAGAAAAAAGAAAAAAAATGCGAAGAAAAATGTATCAAACAAACTGAAAGGAATAATATGAAACATTTGGTCGTATTAGGTAAAGATCACTCTAGATATCTTTCTATGCATTAGATAAATAAATAAGTTAGACAAACAGAAATTTATATAAAATGAGTTCATACTATGCATGCTTTTTAAAAAAATAAAAATGTTAAATTTAAGTTTACTTGAACGTAGAAAAAAATCGGGGAAAAATGAAGGAATTGCTAAACTTTGGTTATCTTTTATTCCTAAAGACATGCTGATATGATTATGAGAAAGCAACTAGAATAAATAATGAAGGTAGAGTCATGTTTTTATTTAATTCTATTTTGAATCCGATGTAATACAGACGAACTTTCTGCTGAGAAAGTAGAGAAAATAACCACAGTTACATTTCCTTCCACATCCTTTCCCCTCGCTTATTAGTTATGTTATTATTTTCACTTTGTCAGGGTTTTATAACATTCTCTTCTGGGGCTATAGTTGAATTTTATTTAGTCTTAATTAAGTATTTTAAAGTGTTCAGTACTCACCCAGGTCTGTTTTTTGTGTAGCATCTTCTCACTGTTTTAGTTCAGATCACAGCAATGGAGAAACGGCCTCCATGAGGCTGGGAAGGAAGACGCCTGGGTGGGGGTTTAGACGCTGGGGCAGCGTGGCAGAGGCGGCCTGAGTGCTGGCTCAGTGCATGGGGTAGGCGGATGGCCACTAGAGCCCCAGCATCTGGCTTGGAGCCCCTGTTCCATCAGCTGATTCCTAGGTGAACTTGGCAAGCTGTTTAACCTCTGTGCCTCAGCTGACACCTCTGTAAAATGGAGACAACCGCAGCCACCTCATTGAAGGTCGCATGGAAATTAAACGAACTATTTAAACATGATCAGAAAGGTGTCTGACCCACTGTAATAAGTGTTTGCTCTTACTATAGAATCACACTTTTTGGAGATCAGTAGCAGGCAGGAAAGAATGCTCTGAGGATCCTACAGGATCCTACACTCATCTCCTTTCTCTGGTCATTTGCAGGGATCTTTCAAAATGTCAGCTCCTTTTCAATCAGATCGTGTCGTTCACCTCTTTCAACTTTTCCCTTCTTAGTCTGAAACCCAGCCCTCCTATAGCCCACGAGGCCTGCAGCACCAGCTCCTGCCTCCTCCTGCCTTCTCCTGCCTGCTCTCCCTCTGTCGGGTGGCTCTTGTCCCTCCTTCCCCTGTGAGTGGCACATTCTCACCCTTCAGTTCTCAGCTGATCTGTCACCTCATTAGAAAGGCCAGGTCTGATCACACAGTCTAAAATGCCCCCCACTGGAGTTTCTTTGCTTTGTGACTTCTTGTAGCAATTTCTAATTATTTATTGGTTTGTTTAGTTGTTTAGTTGTGTGGTCTGTCTGCCCCACTAGACTGTAACCTCCTTGTGGGCTGGGATCGGGTTTGTCTTATGTAGTGCTGTCTTCCCGCATGGCACAAGGCTTTGACCAGTAGGTGCCCATAAACATGAATTGCATGAAATATCTCTCCATCTCTCTATATGTGCGTTTATGTCTGTATCTCTGTAAATAGATGGACACTGACTATACAAACTTATCTATCTACCTATACATAGGAAGCTAGCTACTTATCCAGCTACAGAGCTAACTATACAGATAGAGATATAGATATTCACTAAGTGGCTTGAATGATTCAGACAACATTCCTACTCTTTCATCGTTCCATTTTCTTTTCACATGATTATTATCTAAGTCATTAAGAATTTGAATCAGGGCTGGGATGCTGGTTAGAGGAAGAGATCTGAAAGTCAGGTAACATTCACTGACTGTTGGTTGCTGGCTACATGGTGCTGGGTGCTCTGTGCTGTATCCACTCAATCTTTGTAGTAACCTGTGAACTAGAGTCATTTTCTCACTTTACAAATGATGCTGAGAAAGTTAGTAGGCAACAGAGCTGGGACTGGAGACACCTGCTTGTTAGGTGATGCTGCCTATTAAAGAAGCAGGACTTGGTCAACGCTAACCAGCCTCAGGTGGATGCAATACCTGCGAGCCCCTGTCTTTGGAGAGATGGGCTGCACATGCAGGTCCCAGTGAGTCATTTCAAATCACAAGCCCAAACCAGGATGAACCTGAGAAATGAAAGAGTAAAAGAATCATCAGGGTGCGGTTGGGTGCATCCAAAAAGGAGGTGAAATCAGAGGATCTGGGTAGAGCCGAGGAAACGTATTTGTCCGCAGAATTTTGGGGCAAGCTGGAGATTATGGAACGCTTTTCTGGGTAAAATTCACCAGTCCCAGCCCTTCTTTTCCTGAAATGCGTTTCGTGGAGTGTTGGATTACCTGAAAGTTGGCAAGCATTGCTTGTAAAGAAAGCTCTTGGGTCAAGTAAGTTTGGGAAATCCTCATTTAATTAAAGAATTTCTTAACTGTAAGAATTCTCAGAGCCTTTAATATGCTGGTGCGCATTGCCAGTTTCCAAGGACAGGACGAGGCATCTCTCTGGACCTGTAGTGTCCTCTGATGCCCTTGAGACTGTGTTCTACCCAACACATGGCCTCCAGGGCATTAGGGAGGGTGTCCCCTCTCCATGTTCTCTGCTAACAGCAGGAAGCCCTGAGCAAAGGGAGGCACAGTGTGGAGGGTAGTAAGTCCTTCCCATAGACGGTTTCAAGTAAGCCTCAGGCCCGCCTAAGAGGCAGGTTTTGTTATTCCCAGGAGACAGGCCTTGTGGGTGCCCCCATGCCCTTACCTTTTCCTGTGGTGTTGGTGGCTGGATTTAGCATTGCTGGCATCAGCACTTCTATGCCTGAGGGCTTTCTCCAGGCACTGAACCTTGCTTGTGGGCCTGCCCACAGTTTGTAAGCACTAGGGAGTGAAAGCCCCTGGAACCAAGGGCCAACTGGACGTGATGGATCAATGAGCCAACTGCCTCCCCTTTGTGGGAAAGCTCTGCCTTGTACACACAGGGCCAGGTGTAGACACTGGCTGCCCAACCACCCCAGCAGGATTTTCTTTTAGTGGCCCACAGCGATACTTGCTTGATAACAAACTCTTCCTGGATACTTTCCGATCCCTTTCTCATCACCCCCTTCCCTTACTGCTGTTTCCCGAGACCACTCCCCAGATAAGCTATTCGTAATCAAATCCTTTTCTCAGGTTCTGCTGCAGGGGAACCCAAACCAAGATATCCCATTTTACAAAACAATGTTACAACAACAAAACACACACACACAGAGATACAGACACACACACGTAAACATTTCGTGGGAAAATAGCTCTGTGGACACTGAGAGAGTCTCTAAGAGGTTGCTAATGGTAGGTATTGCAGGTCACAGCTTATACATGCTAGAACTAGGATTAAAATTTAGTCAACACATCTATTGAGCACCTGCCATGTGCCTCTCACATCCCCAATGCTGAGATGACAAGATGAAAAAGACAGTCTTGAAACCTCTGTCCTGAACATAGAAAAAAATAAATTAGTCCAGACCTGTCTTAAAGTCTCTACCCTCAACCACAGTGCTCCACTAACTCCCCGAGGATGGACATTTGACCCCCTCTTAAACTGGGAGTCCCTTTTCTATACCAGACCCGTGATGACGTCAGAGCGAGAAGCTGTGGTATTCCATTCCTGCACTGCCCTCTAGTCCGCAGAAAACAGTGCAGCAGACAAGGCTTTTTGGTTCATGAAATGTACTGGAGAAAATTGCAAGATTCGCTGACTCAGTGATTTTCATGCCCAGTATAACAGCTCTCTTAATTAGCGAGTGGCAATTAGCATTTATAAGAAGAAATCATTCCACAAGATGAGTCCGTTGAGATGTAGCATCTTGCTCCAAACGCTGTCCTCCTGGTGTGAGTGGAATCATTCAGAAATTAGGCATCTTAATAAGCCTGGTGCCCCTGCATCCCAGTGCGTCTGGTCCAGCTGGGAGGCCAGAGTCTGCAATAGGCACAAGGATGTTTACCAGAGTGAGTCGTACTTCATATACACTAGCATTTGATTGTAGTTGCAAAGGAGCTATAGAAACTACAGATTTATGAGAACAATTTTTATTTTTCCTACTTTGGCTATTTTTAAAGTAATATTTCTTTGTTGATGAGTGACCTTCAGAAGCAGAGAGCCACATAATTGTTGAAACTTGACCTGAAAGGTCTACTATTAATGCTCCGAATCCCTCCTTCCCCTCCCTCCCCTCCCTCCTTCATTCCTTCCTTCTGATGAGAAACCTAATCACAGAGAGCGAACATAACTTGTCTAAGGTAACACAGTGTGCACCTACTTAGTTCTTCAAACCATCGTACAGTTCTTTCCATAGCTTCCAGAAACTTTAGGTTCTTTTTTTGTTGTTGTTGTCTTCTTTATCTCTCTCAGCAGTTCTGATATAAGATTTATCATGAAAGGAAGTCTAAATTGTCAACCAATGTAAGGTTTTGCATTATCCACGAACTTCTGCCTGGTGGACTATGCTCTCAGCACTCTTAAAATAGCCATAGTTGGTTCCACTAAATGATGATGATTACTTATTTGCCGTTTTTCATTTTTGCCTGATTTATTATCATTGTTTGTGCTTCTTTAAGGGAGGGACCATGTCTTACAGTGTTTCTGGCTCTAACCGCTCCCAGAAAAGAACTTAACATGTAATAGGGATGTGGTGACTTATTGCTGATCAATTCATTTCATTTATCTTTTCTTCCCCTTTGCTTACTGGGGTTGAAATCTATGCCCATTTATTTCCTCCGTTGGTTCCCTATGTCGTCGGTGAAATGGCTACAAGGAAGGCATTTGATAGAAGAAGAAGACAAGGCTGGCCTATTTTGTGCCCTGATTAGATAATCAGTCCAGAATAATGGTGGTTTGATTTTATTTGCAAACCTACACCTTGGGCAGTCGGTGAAGAAAAACAGCATAAGCAACAACACGAGTGTGGCGTTCACTTACATCCTCAGCTCTTCTGTGGCAGGAAGGAAGAATCCACTCATTGCTAGTGATAAAGTGGTAGGCCTGCTTTATTTATTTTCCCATAAATCATATCTTGGCAGGCATTTTCATAGTCCGAGACCAACTTGCCGGGGTTTCTCTTATCTGTGAGATTGTTCCTGTTGTGAATGAGCTGTTTCGTAGAGATCAAGCATCGCTGCCTAGGTGTGATCCATCTTTATCAGTGAAGTAATATGCTGTGAGGTCTTCCCTGACTTTGTTGTCACATGGCCATTCAGCAGATGGTTTTGTGCCTCCTGCACTGGTTCTATGAAAGGGCGGAGATTCCAGTCCCCCATCCCCTGTCATTCACAAGTCCTGTGCAGAAGAGGGTAAAGGGAACAGAATTGGTAGGTCAATGAAGCCTGCCATTCTTATTCAGATTGGTGACTTCCTTGCACTCAGGGACAGATTGGGGTTACGGATGCAGGCTGAGACTGGAGATGGATTATTTCACTAGGCAGTGCTAAATGTGGGTTTGACCAGGCAGCCCAATAGCACAAGGTCTTGCCCAACAGAATACTGTGACTGCCTGAACCAGTTGGCAAAGGCCTTTAACACAAAGAGTTTATGAACTAGATCCAACTTGTATTCACTTCCTCATACCTTCGACATATATTTACTGAATGCTACCATACACTGGACGTTGGAAATGTGAACACAAGTAAGGGGACAGAAGTCATCACTCCTTTATTCATAGGAGAAAATGCTGAAATAAGCACAGGAGCCAAGGACTTTGGAATTACAAAATGGGACTTGCAAACGTGTTTGTGGTTGGAACAAATCAATTTATGCCTTTAGAGTAGCTTTATTCAAGACTAGTTAGAAGGATGGTACATGTGAGGAGGTGGGTTACAAGCCATCTTTTGAGAGAGACTCTTTCTCCTCTTGATTTAAATAGCTCTCCAGTCCTTGAATGTCAAAACCAGAGATGTGAATCACCCTTGTTCAGCAAGGGCAAAAAGCATTTTAAAAGCAATTGCAAAGTTCCTGGCTTTGCTTCTAGGCACTAGGGATTAGAGACAAAGAAGAGGGACAGGGACCCTGACCTCAAGGAGTTGATAGTCTATTTGAATAGAAATAATTTATACATACCTGAATTAAGCTAGAACAATAAAAATGGCATGGTATTAGGTACTAAAGTGAGTGTTACAGGGAACAGAAGGAACTAACAAATGTTGCTAATTACAGAAATCTACCTTGTGAAAGGTGCAAGTACCTGTTTTTAAATTAAACATTCCTTCTTCCCTCCAAAATATCAACTAGATCAGATGTTGAAAAACTATGGCCTACAGGCTACACTAATCCATTGCCTATTTTTGGAAATAAAGTTTTATTGGAGTGTAGCCAAGCTCATTTGTTTACGTATTGTCTACTGCTAATTTTCCCACTGCAATGGCCAAGTTGAGCATTTGTGACAGAGGTCGTGTGGCTCGCAAAGCCTGAAATATTTATGATTTGGCCCTTTACAGAAAAAAATTTGCCAACCGCTGATTTAGATTATCCAGGTTGATCTTTGTGTTAATTTAGAGCTCAGAACAAAACCTAGCTGAGGTATGCCTGGCAGCAAATGAATCCCCCCGCCAAAACAAACACTTCATTTTCCTTTTCCAAGTTGACCTTAAATTAACGTTGAGCATCAAAATTAAACACAGCTAACTCCTGTGATATCTGAGGCCCTTGCGAAAATGTTTTTACTGACCTAAGAGTCTGTGTTATGCTTTCTGCCTTTATAGAGAGCTAAATCAAGAGTGCCCTTTTGGAGGGAGTACCTCTGTTCTTTGTAAACTATAATTGAAGATATAATTCACTGTGCTCTCCAGTCTTTATTCAAAGCCGCTGGCACACAAATTCTGCTTGAATTTAATTTTAGGATAAAGTTGATCTCTGAATTGGCTTTATAGGTTTTCCTGGTTCACAATAATCATGACCCAGTGTGTTTCTCTCTTGCCACGGGCCACAGGAAATGCAAAGCCAATTTCAGAGCTGAACTTAGTAGTAGACTCATTGCAGGTGCCAGGGCTGAGATGAGAGTGAGGCAAGAGAGAGGCTCCAGGGTGCAAAATTTAAGGAGACCCTTATTCTCAGGGTTATGCAGGGCAGGGTCAGCCATAAAAAGGAGTGCCTCCTTAAATTTTGTGCCCGTAATGCCTCTCTGTCACTCTTGTCCTGGTGCTGGCAGGTGCCTGGTAATGTTCATCCCTTCAAATTTTAGATGGTGGGGGCCGTATCCTGATTTTCACTGTATATAGGCTTCGCTTTTTTTTTTTTTTTTTTTTGGTTAACCTTGTGATCTGATTCAGGTCCTACCTGCAGTGGATGGGGGTACAAATCTCAAAAACCAAACCTGTGGGTACTTCAGTGACCAAGGACTGCCATCTGTCCCCTGTGGGTCCAAGTGTCAGGCAGGAGGGGAGTTTGGAGCCATGTGTCTGCTTCCCAGCTGGTGTTTACCACGGGAAGCGGGATTAGGGAGGATTATTCCAGTTCTGTTCTTTGAGCTCAGGTTTTCATCCTGGGGAAGAGGAGGGGAGATTGGACCAGGTTGGATTCATTTGTCTCCCGCATCCCACACGGTGCACCAGGACAGACAGTGCCTCAGAGGCCATGGCCTCGGAAACGAGAGGAAACTGTAGGGACCCAGAGGTTGGTCACGTTCAATGCCAGCTGACAGTGAGGGGGAGACTAGGAAGGAAGAACGGGATGAATAGAGACTGCTTCACCCCACAGATGGTTAGTTCTCAGGAGGAAGGAAGAAAGGAGGTCAAAGAGGGAGGGAGGCGGGAGGGGCAGGACATTAACTGGACATTAGGAAAGATTCTCTTGAATGGTCAAACCAAAGACCAAAGCATAGTGTCTTTTTCCCTTGTCACTTGAGGCCTGTGCAAATGCCACAGACTTCCAGTTCCTAATTTTAATAAGAGTTGGCGTGTGGGGAGGTGACCTGGAGGCACTTAATTCACGTGGTCTGGAATTCTGGGAATGAATTATAGTCCAAGTAACATGTGCCTGGTCATAGATTCAGCTTTGACTCTTGCGGTCCCTATTTCAAATCAGAGACTTCGGATGACTCACTGGTCAGCTGAAAATAAGGCCATCATTTGCCCACAAGTGGAGTTCGGTTTTATTTCATTATTCGCTTCAGAGGTGGGCTCTTTCTCTTCCTTCCTTTGTGCCTGCCCCCTCCCCCATGCCCAGGTGCTTCAGAGTCTCTCCCCTCCCCCAGTCAACATTTCTTTCTAAGGGACAAATGCCCCCCAGGGAGATGTGCATTTTAATGGACACCAGCCCACTAGACCCAAGGAAGAGGGGCCAAGTGCTGGGGCTTCAGAAGAGACCAGGGATGAGTGTTTATGTAGCACCTTCTGTATGAACCGCATTATACAACACATGTGGACAGATTTATTGTCACAGCCACGTAGAGGCACAATTATTATCTTTATTTTTTTACATACAGTAACAGGCTTGCAAGTGTCATATGACCAGCCTAGGTTCTCACGGTGCAGAGGAGCTGAGTCAGGATTCGAACTCACATCTGTCTGACTCCAGAAGCAGAGGTCTTTCTTACTACATAGTGCTGCCCCTCTTACGGGGGACTTTCAGGCATCAATAAACAAGAAAGGGAAGAAGAATAATTGCGGGGGGGGGTGTTCTTCCCCTAAAATCAAATGATGTAGGTACTTATCTTTCCTATTCTAGCTAAATCCGATTGCATTCTAGATTGTAAGCTGCTCCACAAGACCGTAACTTCCTTGAGGACAGATTTATAGCAAATCACATATCTCCAGGATGCCTGGTCAGTATCCGGCTCATAGTACTAATAATGGCAAGCACTTATTGAACACTCACTGTATGTCAAGAACAGTTTTAACTGTTATAGGTACATTAATTTAGTTCTTACAACAACCCTATAAGGCAGGTTACGGATACTATTCCCATTTTATAGTTGGGAAAACTGAGGACCTTTGAGTTGAAGGAACTTGCCAGTGGTCACTCCCAAGCAATGGCAGAGCTGAGATTTGAATCCCATAACTCTGGGGCCAGTATCCTGTCTCTCTTCTAAATAGGTACTCACATTAAGATGTGTGACTGAGTAAAGGTACTACCACTTTTTACAGGGCCAAGGGAATAAGGTGTGACTTCAATGACGAGGTCAATTGCATCTGAGTTCATTGCTTGGTCAATATTTTTAAATAAATGAATTATTTATTCATTTACTAAAAATTATTATCTAATGTTATTTTTTTGACCACTTTGTTCTGTGAGAAACAAGCCTAACGCAGAGGAGAAGGAGGAGCAAGGGGGTTTTTGCAGGGACTATAGATGAAGGTCAACGCCTTCAGAGACAAATGAATAAAACCTTCATGCCTGATGGAATCCCTTAGGGCAGACTGCATGGGGTAGCCCTGTGGGACACGCTGACAGGGAGGGGTGCAAAATGTGGATGCAATTTAGGACGGGTTTTTTTTTTTTTTTGCAATAGACACCTGTCCAGAGAAATAGGCCCAAATTCGTTTGTATATGTGCGTATGTTTGCATAGAATTCTCTTTTAAATGTTTTAAATTTATAAGAAGCTCTTTCTTGTGATGAACAGATTTATCTTGAGAAGTTTTCCCCATTTTAAGAGTCAGGGACTTGAGGCAAGGTTTGAATAACTTTCCAAGAGCACGTGGCTTACACCTGGGGATGCCAGGACCCAAATCCCTGCAGCTGGCTCCAGAGGCCACATGTATTGCCACACCAGTGGGGGCTTTGGGAGAAGCTGGCAGATGGGCCCCATGGAGACAGGAAGGGTTTTTGTTATTTGCAACAGTAAACCAGATTGCCCAGTGATCACGGGGCATTTGGTGACAGAATATAGACTAGTTTGGCTGGGCCCTAGAACCTTGGTAGATTTTTGGAAGAGAATTTGCTGAGTGTCAGTCTCTGTTCAGGGCTTGGCAAACATCATTTAATCTACTCTGGATAGTTCAGCTGTGAAAGTAGAATCTCTATTTTAGAGATGAGGAAACCAAGGCTAGGGCTTACATAACTTGTTCAGCTATGCACCTGCTGGTGGCAGAGCCTGGGTACAAATCCTTCACTCCTTTGATTAAACCAGCCTTCTCTCTGAGCTGCTGAGGTTTCATGCACCTACCGCCCATTCAAAATTGGGAGGGAATTTGCAGGGTTACAGCAGATGATCTCTGTTTGAGACATCAAAGCGGAACTCCCTCAAGTTGGTACAAGCAGCCTCCGTGTGAATATCTCGGGCGACTGGAAGATCACCGTCTAATGTGTCAGCCCATCTCAGCGTTATTAGTGAGGTATATTATATATAGCAAAACACATAGATATTAAGGGTGCAGCTCAGTGAGTTGGACAGGTGAATGCACCACTGTAAAATGGTCTGTCACCCATATCCACATAGAAAACACTGCCGTTGTCCTGCAGTGTTCCATTTTGCTCATTTCTAGTCAATATCTGGCCCCTTCCCTTCAGCATATGACGTCATTCTCTCGGTTGCTGTCACCATAGATTAGTCTTTTCTGCTCTTGAACTTCATATAAAAAGAATCATACAGGGTATTTTCTTTTCTATCTAGTTCCTTTCACTCAGAATAAGGTTTTTGAGATCAGTATGTATTAGTAGTTTGTTCCTTTTTATTGACAATGGTATTCCATTATAGGGATATACCATAATTTGTTTATCAAATCATCTGTTTTTCATTTTGTTTGTTTCTGACTTTGAATTATTTTGAATAGAGTTATTATGAACATCATTGTACAAACGAGATTTTGTGGATATATATATTTTATTTTTTGTATGTAAATACTTAGAAATGAAATCTCTGCGTCATAAGATAGATGCATGTTTAACTTTATAAGAAACTCCCAGTTTTCCAAGGGAGATATACCATTTTACACTCCTACCTGTGATGTGTGAGGGGGCCAGCTACTTTGTTTCTTTGGCAACACTTGGTATTGTCAAGTTTTTAATTTTAGCCATTCTAACAGATTGGTAGTGGTATCTTAGTGTCGTTTTAACTTTCATTTCTGTAAGTTCTTTGTCATATAAATGTATTACAAATCTTTTCTCCCAATATATGGCTTATCTTTTAATTTTATGGTCTTTTGATGAGAAGTTTTTAATTTTAAGTATATCTAATTTATCAGTCTCTTTTAAAATAGTGAGTGACTTTTGTGTCCTATCTAAGAAAGCTTTGCCTACCCCAGTGTCCTCATTCTCCTGTTTTTTTTT
>NW_012154174.1:4380532-4383458 GCF_000956105.1 Propithecus coquereli
TAACCCTAGAATTGGCTGGCCAGATTGTTATATTCCCTCTCCTTTCATTGCAAAGAAGAGCCGCCCTGTGTTTTTAAACATCCAGCATCGGCGGGGACCCGTATTAAAGCAGCTAGAGAGAGGAGCATAAATGGTAGAATTATTAAGCTAAAAGCAAACAGACTATTTCCTGAGAAAAAGTTGAGTGACTGAGTAAAACCATGGGTTTAACCTAGTATCTAACACCCTTCTTCCTTTTCCTTGGAAAAGATTTCTCGTAAATGCATCCATCCATTTTCAGTAGTGAGTGCTCACCGTGTGCCGGTCATCACCGTTCTAGAAGAGGGTACACTCAGTGGAGAGCAGGTGAGTGAGGCATCTGCTCCCATGGAGCAGGTGTTCCACTGAGGATCAGGCAGGAAACACCTGAACAAGCGACCGAGATCATTTTAGGCACCACTGAACACTGTAAAGAACAGGCTAATGGTGGTGGAGGGCTGGTACTCCAGATTGGGTGGCCAGAGAGGATCTCCGTGACCCAGATTTGCGATGATCTGGGGGAAGAACATTCCAGAGAGAAGACACAGAAGAGAAGCCCTGAGCCGAGGATGAACTGGGGGTGTTTGCAGAGCAGAGACAGTGTGGATGGCATGAGGACAGGAAGAGGGGTAATGAAATGAACAGAGACCAGATCATGGAAATCCTCCCAGAGCGAGAGGAGGAATCTGACACGTATTTTTAGTGAAATGGAAGCCATGGGACGGCTTCTATTGATCTGATGGATGTTTGAAAAGACCATGCTGGCTACTTTCTGGAGAACAGCAGTGGTGCCCGGTGGTCTGGGGGTGGGAAGTGAAGCAAGAAGACCAGCGTGTGAGCTCTGGGTCCAGCTGGAGGAAACGGCAGTGTGGACCACGGTTCTGGTAGTGGAGAGGGAAAAGATAAGTTGTTTCATAGATATTTAAGAGGTAAAGTCACTAAGACTTGTTTGTTTACTTTTTAAAAATTTGTTTCTCTACTTTCTGGCTCCTCTATTCAAATAGAAGACCCTAGAAGCAGGAGCTTCACCCCTGTGCCTTCGGTGTCCAGAACAAGCACTCAGTACACAAGCCTGGGATGAATGAATGCATGAATGAATGGGTGACAATCCCGGTCTGAATATCAGCTGTTGCGTAGCATTTGTCAGAACAGGAATCAAGACTGGGATAAAGTAGGGAGCAAAACAGCCCGAACAATCACCAGGGGAGAAGACTGCGGAAGGTCAGCTGAGCAAGAACTGTTTAGAGAACCACGTTCTGGCTGGAGGAACAGAAGCCGGGGGCATTTGAGAGGGAGAAAGACAGCCCGCTCCTTCCATCTGGGAAGGAGAGGCTCAGGTTCACCCTGTGCTGGGGCTGGGAAGCAGGTGTCCCCAGCAGTGACCATGCTGGGATGGGAGGAGGGACCCAGTGATGGAGGCCGGGTGCAGGGACCACCCTGAAGAAGCCTCCCCTTGCTTGTGTGTATCCCCTTTAATCTCGTACTCCTGCTCTCAGTTTGATCCCTGTGTGCTGCAAGCACAGATGACAATGACTTTGTCAGACACCGCAAAAATAATTGTTCTTCAGGATTTGCGTGGGGGTGCAGGGATTGGAAACGACAGAGGTTTATTGGAGCCTTTCAGCTTTTTGGATTTAAAGATTAGGGAGTGAAAGGGAACAGAAAATAGCAAATTGGAAAACCCTGGCAGGCTTTCCACCACGGGCTGAGGATGTGTTTGCTGTTGTGTTTTGTCTTGTCCTCTCCTAGGACCTCGCGTGCACCAATCTCCTGAGTCTTCTCTGTCTGGGAATAACAGGAACCCTGAACAGTGAACGATTTATCATCCACCTGTTTATCCTTCAATCTCTCAGTGTAGCAATTCTGCTTCCAGCTGAGAAAGGAGTTCTAAACCCCTGATATGTCTAGTTGGTCATTGCTGAAATTCCACGGCTCTAGTTTTCAGCACAACTCAAACCTGGCTGCTCAGGCTGTGGGGTCCTCCTCGCCTGGAGCCAGTGACCTCAAGTAACTGAATCTGGGACGGGCGCACAGGGCTCAGAGCTAGAAAACCTGTGCTCCGGTCTTGACTTGCCACTGACTTTATATCAACAGCAACAAGTAGTCATGATAAAAATAGAAATTTTAATATAAATGTTACAAAAAACTTTAAAACTTTAGAAAATTAAAGAATTCCAAAATTCCTGCCTCTGTAACACAACTACTGTCATCATTTTATGCTTTTCTTCTACTTTTTATTTTTCATATACCTATTGTTTTCATGGTTTTATCCTAGGGAACATGCAGTTTACATTTTACTTCTTTGTTTTGTTTCAGCGTTTCCTGTTTGTTTTTTTTTTTTTAAATGTTTGTTTGTTTGGTTTTGAGACAGTCTCACTCTGTCACCAGGGCTAGAGCGCGATGGCGTCATCATAGCTCACTGCAACCTCAAACTCCTGGGCTCAAGCTATCCTCCTGCCTTAGCTGGGACTATAGGCATGTGCCACCATGCCTGGCTAATTTTTCTATTTTTTGTAGAGACAGGGTCTCACTGTTGCTCAGGCTGGTAAAAAAAATGTTTTTGTGGGAAAGAACATACATATAACATAAAATTTGCCATCTTAGCCATTTTTAAGTGTACAGTTCAGCAATATTAAGCATATTTGTATTGTTGCAAAACAGATCTCCAGAAATTTTTCATCTTACAAACCTGAAACTCTAGAGTCTACACCTATAAAACAAACAAAAACTCCCCTTTTCCTCTCTCCATATTCCTTGGTAATCCCCATTCTAATTTCTATATTCTACTTCTTTAATTTAACATTTTATCATAAGTATTTTCTTTGTTGTATTTTTTGAACCTGTATAATATTCTATAAAGAAGATGGACTATAGTTAAGAAGACCTATTATAAGATATTAAGCTGTTT
>NW_012154174.1:4383508-4388740 GCF_000956105.1 Propithecus coquereli
TTTATCTTTTTAGGGGCCATAACACATTGTCTTAACACACTGTAGTTTTATTATTTTTATTATAGAATGGATGTCGTAGTTTGTGAACTTTTTGATGCCTATTAAAATGTTTGTATGATTTTTAAAAAAAATTCATCAATGTGCTGAATTACATTAATTGATTTTCATTTGTTAAATCAAATTTTTATTTCTGGGATATCCTCTACTTAATTTATCATGATGCATCATTCTTTTTATATACTGCTGGATTCCTTTTACTATTTTAAGGATTATCATGTCTACGTGGATGAGATATATTGGTATGTAATTATTTTTTGTAATGCCATGTCTATTTTTTCTTGTGTCAGTTTGAGAAAGTTATATTTTTAAAGGAATTGGGCCATTTCATTTAGTTGTCAAATTTGTAGACATAATATTGTTCATAATATTTTCTTACTGTCCTCTTAACCCCTGTAGTTAAATTCACTTCCAGACAACTTTAGCTGTTAAAAAGTTAGTCTCCCATCAATTATTTTATTTTAAATACACTGAGTTTCTTTCAAGTCAGGAACAGGCCATTTCCTTTCCTCTTCAGGTATTTGTCGTTCTGTTCCCGCAGCCTGAAAAACTTGCCGTCACCACGCCTTTCTCTTTTCACCTGGCTGGCTGCTGCTCAACCATCAGGATTCAGAATTCCTGTGAAGCCCTTTCTGATATGCACATCACGGCATTTTCCACACACACACACATCCAGGTCCACATTTACGTAACATACACATGCACGCACACTCAGACAGCTGCTTATTCTTTTTCGTTGCAGCACTTTACCCAAATTACTAATTAATTAAAGTTATGATAGAACCTTTACATTGCTTCTCTCTCCTATTAGACTATAAACTCCATTAAGGCTGGACTTGTATAGCTCCTGTTAATCACCAAATACCTAATACCCAGCACAATGCTTGGCACATAATAGATGCTCAGTGCATTATGGTTGGGTGAATGAACTGATCTACATTGAGAAGAAATGTTATTCTCTGAAAATCCCACCTAATAATTTTGGTTTTGCTGGAGGGCTGAAAAAATAGGTAGGGACCAAATTATGGGGAGCTTTGACTAACAATTTATAGAATCTAGATATTTCTCTGTCTGTAGTTTTCATGTTTGCCCTCTCTCTGCCCCTGCTATATTTTTGTTTATACTCAGTGCCCTGGGCATGGAGACTGTCTTAGTCAGCTTGGGCTGCCATAACAAAACACCATAAACTGGATGGCTTAAACAAGAGAGATTTATTTTCTCACAGTTCTGCAGGCTGGAGGTCCAAGATCAGGGTGCCAGCATGGTCAGGTTCAGGTGAGGACTCTCTTTCTAGCTTGCAGACAGCCGCCTTCTTACTGTGTCCTCACATGGCAGAGAGACAAAAAGAGCAAACTCTCTGGTGTCTCTTCTTCTGCTGGCACTAATCTCATCATGAGGGCCCTTCCCTCATGACCTCGTCTTAACCTAATTACTTCCCAAAGGCCCCATCTCCAAACGCCATCACATTGGAGTTAGGGCTTCAACATAGGAATTTGGCAGAGAACAGGGGGTCCACATAGTCTGGCAGCAGAGACCAAAGAGGGGGCTGCAGTTGGTAATGAGAGAAGATGCTGAGAACTACAGGACAAAGGAGTGTGGGGGACAAGGAGCTCTAACAAGCGTCTCCTCCCATCTGCTCTGGAAAGCCCAGAATCCCTCCTGTGCCTCAGTCCTACGTATAGAATAGGATTAGCAACGGATTTGTGTATTTGGGGTATGTTGGTAGTGGGAGGTGGGACAGGAGGAGTGGGACCATTCAGTTTTCCTCTCGAGGTGGGAATCGTATCCTATAAGGGAGTCTTCCCCACGGATCCTCAGTTGTCAATCAGCATTACTAAAATAAAGCAAATGACTCAGTGGGCCCCAAACTGCAGCCTCTCCCACACCCTATTCTCTACCACCTGATTTGAGGAATTACAGCCTTTTCTCTTTCTCTCCCCCTAAACCATGTCCAAAGGAGCTTAGATGGTTATTTCCAGAATGAAGCTGATTGATCAGCTTGTAGGACATAGTGGATCAGAGCACTCCCCCCTCCCTTCTGAACTGCCTTTCTGACGTGGCTGTTGCATCTGATGCCCAGAACGTGCTGGGGTTCTTGCGAGTGGGGCTAGTGGGTGAGGGAGGAGAGTGTCTACTGGCTCCCTGAGGACGTAGATGCTAGTGACCTACGCTGTGCTGGGCAGGGGACCTTTCTGCAGCACAGGTCAGAGGAGCACAGGCTCCTTTGGGTCCTTCCAGAGCAGCTTGTGCAGAAGGGAACTGCAGAGAGCCGGAAGCCTAGCCTGTGTCTCCTTCTGCCATGATCCCCAGTAAGATTCTGGTGTACCACCCAGCCAGCAGCACCGGCACAGAGGTTTATAAGCCCACCAGGCGCCGCAAAAAATCCCTGGGGGATTTGTTCCAGAATGGCTACCGGGTGAAGTCTGGGCCTGCTGCTCTTGAGAAGGAGGAACCACAGAGCTTCTGGCAGTCGTTGGTGTCTTGCAGCAGGGTTTGCGCCTCTTGGGGTAAGGTCTCTCCCAACCATGGTTCTTCTCCTCCCAGAAGTATCCCATATTCCTGCAGCCTGCCAGGGAAAGAAGTGCTTTTCCTATGGGCTGGATTTGGGTTAATGCCCAGTGGAGAGGTGATAGCCACCTGCTCCATTCCTGTTTTCTGGGCATACTCACTGAACTCAGATGTCCTGGGCAAGGCAGAAATATTATCCTTCTTTTTTAGATGAATTTAACTGGTCTCTAGTGGTCCTGAATGATATTGAGCTATTAAAGAATATATTTCAGAAATGTTGGAGAAAGTTTGGCAAACGATGGGAATAGCCTGTTTTCTATTTATTAAGTGGCAGTAATTTCCAGTGAGTCAGCGTTTTCAGAAGAGGCATTTGGAGTTATTGATAATATTTTTTTTTAGGGGCAACAACGAAAGCTGTGGTTTATTTTTTTCTGTCCTTACATTGAGCCCTGGGAGTGTGATCTTGCCAGTCTTGGGTAGTACTTCATTATTCTTACCCAGCAGAGATCGTAAGAACAGTTCTATGGGCAGATTTTCTTTTCTCAACTGCTTTCCAAGAGGGATTTGGTTTTATGTGGGCATCCATAATGTATAGGAATTTTAAATAAATGGCTTAAATTTACATTTCTGGACCTTAAAAGCCTAGTCTTAAGGAAGGATAGCTTTTATTTCCAGAAAGGTTAGCAGTACAAGGAGCTTCTTTAAAATGAAGTATAGTCCCTTTGAAACACAGCTTAGGATTCTGATGTGGATAGGCACAGCTCAAATACCTCTGCATTATGTCATTATGCGCAAGAAAATTCCAATTAGCAAGAAAGTGATAGGTAAGTCTTAGTCAATCTTTTTTATTAGAACTGGCATAAGAGGTTTCCTTTGGCTAAATATTCATGCCTCTGTGTCTATAACCCTAGAATTGGCTGGCCAGATTGTTATATTCCCTCTCCTTTCATTGCAAAGAAGAGCCGCCCTGTGTTTTTAAACATCCAGCATCGGCGGGGACCCGTATTAAAGCAGCTAGAGAGAGGAGCATAAATGGTAGAATTATTAAGCTAAAAGCAAACAGACTATTTCCTGAGAAAAAGTTGAGTGACTGAGTAAAACCATGGGTTTAACCTAGTATCTAACACCCTTCTTCCTTTTCCTTGGAAAAGATTTCTCGTAAATGCATCCATCCATTTTCAGTAGTGAGTGCTCACCGTGTGCCGGTCATCACCGTTCTAGAAGAGGGTACACTCAGTGGAGAGCAGGTGAGTGAGGCATCTGCTCCCATGGAGCAGGTGTTCCACTGAGGATCAGGCAGGAAACACCTGAACAAGCGACCGAGATCATTTTAGGCACCACTGAACACTGTAAAGAACAGGCTAATGGTGGTGGAGGGCTGGTACTCCAGATTGGGTGGCCAGAGAGGATCTCCGTGACCCAGATTTGCGATGATCTGGGGGAAGAACATTCCAGAGAGAAGACACAGAAGAGAAGCCCTGAGCCGAGGATGAACTGGGGGTGTTTGCAGAGCAGAGACAGTGTGGATGGCATGAGGACAGGAAGAGGGGTAATGAAATGAACAGAGACCAGATCATGGAAATCCTCCCAGAGCGAGAGGAGGAATCTGACACGTATTTTTAGTGAAATGGAAGCCATGGGACGGCTTCTATTGATCTGATGGATGTTTGAAAAGACCATGCTGGCTACTTTCTGGAGAACAGCAGTGGTGCCCGGTGGTCTGGGGGTGGGAAGTGAAGCAAGAAGACCAGCGTGTGAGCTCTGGGTCCAGCTGGAGGAAACGGCAGTGTGGACCACGGTTCTGGTAGTGGAGAGGGAAAAGATAAGTTGTTTCATAGATATTTAAGAGGTAAAGTCACTAAGACTTGTTTGTTTACTTTTTAAAAATTTGTTTCTCTACTTTCTGGCTCCTCTATTCAAATAGAAGACCCTAGAAGCAGGAGCTTCACCCCTGTGCCTTCGGTGTCCAGAACAAGCACTCAGTACACAAGCCTGGGATGAATGAATGCATGAATGAATGGGTGACAATCCCGGTCTGAATATCAGCTGTTGCGTAGCATTTGTCAGAACAGGAATCAAGACTGGGATAAAGTAGGGAGCAAAACAGCCCGAACAATCACCAGGGGAGAAGACTGCGGAAGGTCAGCTGAGCAAGAACTGTTTAGAGAACCACGTTCTGGCTGGAGGAACAGAAGCCGGGGGCATTTGAGAGGGAGAAAGACAGCCCGCTCCTTCCATCTGGGAAGGAGAGGCTCAGGTTCACCCTGTGCTGGGGCTGGGAAGCAGGTGTCCCCAGCAGTGACCATGCTGGGATGGGAGGAGGGACCCAGTGATGGAGGCCGGGTGCAGGGACCACCCTGAAGAAGCCTCCCCTTGCTTGTGTGTATCCCCTTTAATCTCGTACTCCTGCTCTCAGTTTGATCCCTGTGTGCTGCAAGCACAGATGACAATGACTTTGTCAGACACCGCAAAAATAATTGTTCTTCAGGATTTGCATGGGGGTGCAGGGATTGGAAACGACAGAGGTTTATTGGAGCCTTTCAGCTTTTTGGATTTAAAGATTAGGGAGTGAAAGGGAACAGAAAATAGCAAATTGGAAAACCCTGGCAGGCTTTCCACCACGGGCTGAGGATGTGTTTGCTGTTGTGTTTTGTCTTGTCCTCTCCT